>NW_026914953.1:0-410161 GCF_034315485.1 Pezoporus occidentalis
ACTTCCGCCGCCGGTGCGAGGCGCCCGCCGCTACCGGGCCCGTCCGCCATGCTGGGCCCTGCGGGCGGGAGCGCGCCCCCCCCCCCCGCCCACGTGACCGGCCCGGGCTGCGGCGGCAGGTGCGCGCGGCCCAAGGTCACCGCGGCGCTTCCCGCGCCGGTACCGGGAGCACCGGGGCGGGGGGAACCCGGCGGGGCTGTGCCCGCAGGAGCCGGGCGGGCCTTGGGTCAGGGACCTGGGCTCTGCGCTGCTGGCGGAGGCGGGGGGGGGGAGGCACCCAGAGCAGGACAAAGGCGGCCGCCGGCAGCTCCGTGCTGCAGAGGAGCCCCGGCGCTGCGCGTAGCTGCGCTTCCAAACTTCCCCTCCCCGCTACCTGTCCTGTGCCAGGTTCTGTGGCTTCTGCGGGCCGGTAGCCTGCCGTGCCTGGTTCTTCTGCGGTGTATTTAGCGTTATTCTGCTTCAGTGCGCTGTAGTCTAAAGCCTGGTGACATTCAAGTTACGAGTCTGTAGATTTGGCACGTTAGAACTAAAAACCAGGCAAAATAATCATCAAGGTTGGTTGCTGAGCTTCCACAAGTTTTGGCTCAAAATACGCACTTCTTAACAGGTCACCTTTGAAACTAGAGCGGACACTTCCTGTCCTGTCTTCAGCGCGTAGTGCGCGGCTTCTTTACTTCGCACGTTCTTAACTGGTATAGTTTTAGCTATGCGAGCGGTAGGATAGCTGTATTGAATACAGCACATTGCTGTGAACCACGCATACTGCACAAAGCAGGTTGAGATATGTACGGTTTGCTCTGAAAGCGTTTGGTCCTGGGCCTTAATCTCTGCCTGCTGCGTTATGAGAGACCTGATGAGCCAACTCCTGTGCGCTGCTGCTGTTCTGGACCCGTAGGTGAGCACTGGCTGCACGTTCTCAGTGAAATACTGTCAGTTTTCACCCTGACCAGGCCCCGCTGTTACAGAGCTCATTCCCAGTTGCAGGCTACTTAGATTTTGATCCTTTTGAGTTGTAATGAGATTGGAAAGGATTGGATTTTAATCAGAAAGGATAATTTTGGTTGTTTGGTTTTTTTTTGTTTCCCCCCCGCCCCAACAATGCTCAAATACAAAGGTGAAACCATAGAACAAACTGCAGTTGTAGTCAGCTGCCTGCAGTTGTGGGGAGGAAGTTGCATTTCGAAAAAGCTGTTGTGAGATGCAACTTTTATTAGGAAGTTATGGATTTACCTGCTTTTCTAGATGGAGATTTTAAGAAAAAATACTTAGCAAGGCTGTAGGCCTTGTGTGGGTGTGAGTAGGTTTTTGTGTTTAGTACTTGGAGCCGTTTTGGATGAAAGAAGGCACTGATCTTGAGATTCTTCTGCTCCAGGATGTAGCTGTGATAGATGTTAACTGAACTGCAGGGTTGTTTTACGTAGGCAAAGAGTTTGTGCTTTTGTTGAGTTTTAGGCACTTTTGCAATGCATGCTTTGCATGCTTTCTTACTGATTCTGGGATTGTCTGCTTCAGTGACAGAAAAGAATAAATTAGCAAGTAAAAATCAGTCTGGAAATAATTGAAGCAGAACACGTGAAACTGGGTTAAAACTTCTTGTATGTTCTGTAACTTCTGAAGAGTTTCCAAACTGAGCCCTGTGCAGGATGCTGCTGCTTCAAGCGTGCTGAGTCCATTGGTGTCCTGCTGGTGCACGGTGCACACTGTTGTACGTTCACAGTGGAGAAACAAACCTGCTCCGGGAAGCAGAGAGCGTCTTGGTTTGTCCTCATCAGGCTGGTGCTGCTTTCCATCCCATTGGGAATCCCCTGTAGCATCCTTCTGGCACTACAGTCTGTATTTGAAGGTGATGTAAGTAGGTATGAAGACAGCCATGTCAGCAGCCTCGAACTGGTAACATAATCCTGATAACATAATCCTAATAATTACCAGTCCAGAGACTGTTTGAACAAGAAGTCTTGTAGGAGGCCTGTATCTAAGACCTTAGGAGGAGGCTGAGCTTGGGGAACCTGATGTTACTTCACACAACTGTCCTATATGATACCAGGTCTAGATTTTTGTGTTAGGCAGGGATTAGTTAACTCTTGCATTCGCTCATCATATTCAAAGCAATCCACTGAGGAGCTGAAGAGTGGGTAGTCCTGGCTTTTGGCATTCTATGGGGTGCGTATAAATAGAAGCCCTGTATTTACATACAGCTGCTGTCTTTGACCTTAGGCAACCCAGCTTGTTTTGGTTGTTTAAATGTATGTAGGGTGACTACAAATAATTCATAATGGATTTGGAAGGTTTCAGTGACTGTTAACTGCAGGGAGTCCTCTGTCCCTGAAGACAGCTTGATGCTCTGTCAGAATGCACCTGGTATTTTTCAATTGATTTTCCATAGATTGATCTTACATACCAAACTATCAAATTTAGTTAAAATAAGGGGGAGGGGGACACCGAAAAGCCTAAAAAACAAACCCCAAACCAACAACCAATCCCAAAATGTGGTTGGTTGAGAAAATGTCACATAGTCATGGGCTACATCAAAACTTTACTCTGGTGTAGGATATAGCATTGTAACAGTTATTCTTTTTGTTGCTATTAGGAAGTAAAGTTATTTCCTTATAGAACTTACTCTTCCTGAAAATGACACAGAAAAGAGCCCAGAGGTACATGTTTGTGTCTGGGACGTGGAGAGGAAATGCAGTCAAGAGGCAGTTGTGGAAGGTACCGGGAGGTCTGAGCGTGGTGACCGCTGGTGGGTGAAGTTCAGCTGGGGTGGGACAAGCTCTTTGAACTGGTGCCAAGAGGGAGCATGCTGCCAGTGGAGGGAGGTGGTGGGAGCTTTCCATCCTGGAGGAAAACTTTGGCATCCTGAAACATGCAAGTAGGAGCCAGACAGCTTTCAGGGAGGGTAATGGGTGAAATGTCCTTCTTGTGCCGTTATCAGGTGCATTATAATCTGTCTTTGGCAACACTGTGAAGACTCTGCTTTCTTTGCCTATTAGCTGTTCAGTTATTTTCTGGCCTGCTTAAGAAGACGCTTTGATCTGTGCCTAGCAGGCCTTTTTTGAAGGACAAGACTCCCATCACCTCTCACGACTTGTAGGTACTGTGTAACTCTGAATGCAGTCACCCCCCTTGGTTTCACATGCACTCTTGAGGCATTGGTTTAGTCACTGTTGGCTGTTGCATAGGGGTCACAAATTGATGCCATATCACAGAGAAATGAATCAAAGCAAAAAGGGACTGCTGTTTGGTCTGCAAGCCACCCTGCTACACAGGACCTTCTAGTTCTGACTTGGGGGTGAATCTTTTCTTACTGCAGTTGGTTGCTCCTGAAGAAAGCAGGTGAGGGGAAGTTTAACGTTTGTTAGGAGAAGTTCAGCTTTCCCCGTGTAAGTGAAGGTGCTCTTGTTCCCCGCCTCGACACAGATACAGCTGGACTTGGATGTATCTGAGGGTGAGTAGCAGATAAAGCCGAATATGGTTCCTCTTTTTGAGGACTCATAAGAGAAATAGAGGGCATCCTTTGAAAAAAAAAACAATTCCCAAACTATCCCAGCACTTGTCTGTGGAGACCCATAAAACTGTTAACAGGAGAGATTCTGAGTTGGTGCCTCTTACTAAAAAGGGCCTTCTTACTGAGTTGCGAGGTGCCTTTGAACTAACCTTTAATTATGGAGTAAATTACTTTGCATGGAAGTTCTGTCACACCCTACAGTTGATAGAGTTGCAAAGCAGGCAGTCTGGCTTCTTGCTGCTCTGCTTGTGCATTCACCCAAGTACTTTGGCGTGCTCTGACATGAAATTGCACAGATTTGGATGCTCTTTTCAGAAGATGAGTAGATTTGGATTGGCCTTAAATTTTCAGCATGGAGCTTATTTTGGGTGTTGGCGATGACTTTCTCATCTATTTGGTGATAATCTCTGAATTGGATTGTAAAATGGTTTCACAACTAATTGCTGAATTAGTGTTACTCTGTTTAGTACTTGCCTCACAAGTTTGCCCTCTGTCTTAGACTTGAACTTGGTAGTTCTACTTTTGCTTTCATTTAACAGGAAGATAATGGTAGGCAGAAGTGATTTTGACTGGTCTTTCAGGGTGAGCAGGGAGGAGGACATAAAAGGGAGGGATGAAAGCCTTTTGTTTGTTTTAATAGGCAGTTTCAGGACTTTTCTCTGCCAAGACAGTAGTACCTGGAGAACACAGGGGCAGGAACCCTCGGGGCTGACTTAAGCTTTTTCTGATCCAATGGTGAAAAACACTCATATGCTTTCTGGTTTACCCAATTACACAGCCAGAGAACAAGTTTAGGAGAGGATAACATGAAGTGTGTAAACTTCAGAGCCTGATGTTATTTTTGCTACAGTCCTCATTACTAGTGAGTTTTTGTAGAATCTTTTTGGTTTACCCTATTCTGGTAGTCACTTATCTTTCTGGTAATATTCTGTGTCAGGCAGCAAATGGATGTGGAGAGCCCATTCTTCACACAGTTGGAGGCCTAATGTAAGACTCCACACACCTCTTGATCCTCAAACTGGGACTAAAGCTGTTAATGGAATGGACTTGGGTATTTAAAGTAGGATGCCTGGGTTTTGGTCAGTTTGCTTTAGCTCAGAAGTTCTGGATTTTGTTTTCATCCTTAAATTTGAACTGCATAGACCCTTAGCTGTGCTAAGAGAAGTTCTGTAAGTAGCTCAGAGGCTATGATCCAGGAATCCAAACATCCCATTTGAATTAGGGGGTGAGGGTTAACCAGGTTTTATAACTGTTCTTGGACCACTTCCCAAGTTTCAGTGAAGCTTTATATGAAGTGTTCCATGCTGGAACTCGTTTCTGCCCTAAAAGAGCAGGTAAATGTACTTTGTGTGATGTTATATGTGTGTTTTCCTTCTGGGTAATGATTTCTCAAAGTACCGCTGCCTTCTCCAGCACCTGCAAATAAGAAGTTTGGAGGAACTGATACTTGTTGTATTCTCTTTGTGTAAAAGAATAAAATATATTCCTGTAACAAGCTTACAATCTCTGTTCATGTTTGTGGCACACAAACCAGATGCTTTGATTTTATGTGGGTCTTCATGAAACACAAGGTAGTTGTCCCAAAGAACAGTGAATTTTAGTGAGGAACAAGATTTGTAGTGTGTTTTGGAGGCCTCGGTACCACCAGACCTCATCAGAATAGCTGACTTCTGCATTGAATAATGTGAAGCATTTGTCATGTTGCACCCTAAAACTGCTCTGTGCTTCATTTGCAGAAAACTGTTTGTGGGTGGCTTGGACTGGAGTACAACACAAGGTAAGTGGTGGATATTCTACACTGGTTGAGCAAGGAAAACAATGTACAGAGATGTAGCTTTTTAAAGACATGACTGTGGTAGGAAGATTTTGATGAGATTCTACCACTCTCTTCTGTTAATACAGTTTTCTGCAGAGAGTTCAGATGGGTGTTAGTCACTTTGGAGTTTCTGTTTTCTGTCAGTGTTTGGAACTGACGTTTTTGTTAGCTCAGATGATGACAATTTTTTAACATTGCTTTACAACGACACTCCTTTCATATAAGTGGAAATCATTACGTACCATTTGCTTAGAGGAAGTAAAATCTAATCCTTCTCAGAAGACGAGTTTGAATTTGTTTAGACATTTGTTTATCTCTTGTCTCATAACTGCAAACACAGCCTGGTTAAAGTTAATCTCTGGTTCTGTTTAATATGTGCTTTTGTTTTAACAGAAACCCTTCGTAGCTACTTCTCCCAGTATGGAGAAGTTGTAGACTGTGTCATAATGAAAGACAAAACAACAAACCAGTCTAGAGGATTTGGATTTGTCAAATTCAAAGATCCCAACTGTGTGGGAACAGTACTGGCCAGTAGACCTCACACGTTAGATGGCCGAAATGTAAGTTGCTTCTGTGTTCTGGGTTTGTTTCTGCTCCACACTGCTTCAAAGATCTGGTTTAAGTTCTGGTGGCTTGTTTGCAGATAGTGTAAAAGTTACCTGATTGCTGGGTTTAATTATTTATTGTAAGACAGCTTTAACCCGATGATTTGTGTCACATTGTAGAAGCGATGTATTGATGAGAGCTGTGATCTGAGGAGCTGGATTTCAGCAGTGCTGTGTTCAGCTGCCCTAAATGTAACTTTTAGAACAGTATTCTGCACGCTGAGATCTGACCAAACTGGAACTTCTTCCAGATTGATCCAAAGCCATGTACACCTAGGGGGATGCAACCAGAAAGGACACGACCGAAGGAAGGATGGGTAAGGAAAGATACTTGGTGTATCCTGCCTCTTTTCCAAACTTTGGCTTACCTTCTAGCAGTTAAATTGAGTTCACTTGGATTACATCCATGTTTTAAAATCAGGAGTCAGTATGCAGGCCTCGAGTATAAATTTGATTGCTGAAAAATGTCTCTTAGGTTTCCTTGGTAGGGCTCCAAGTACAGCAAAGTGTTAATGAACATCGTGTGTTTGCGTCAGACTCCGTTTGGGTGTGGTATTTTCTTAAGCTCTTAGCAGTGTTTTTAGATGAGTTCTTCAGATCTTGAGACAAGTGTCTGGAAGTGCAGTCGCAGGACTGATGCTCTTTTTCCAGCCTACTTCACACCCTGCAGGTTTATATGATTCATTAGAAAATGAGTGAATGGCCTCAGAACACAGTCCCTGGTTTTCTGATCTTCTGAAGAGCAGAGACTGGGTTATAGCTGCAAACGCTAAACGGCTTGAGCTCTGAACATGCAGTTGCTTCACTTTAGTGACTGGGAGACTTCAAGCCTGGAGATGGCTTCCCGTCAACCTGCAAGTTAATGTTTCAGTATAAAATGCTAGAAGCAGCCAACTTTATTGTCCTTCTGACTGATTTCTTTTCCTCCTTGATTTAGCAGAAAGGATCCAGGAGCGATAACAATAAATCAAATAAAATTTTTGTTGGTGGGATTCCTCATAACTGTGGCGAGACAGAGCTCAGGGAATACTTCAAGAAATTCGGAGTGGTGAGTCATTCAGCATGATGGTGGTTCGCAGTCGGTCGCAAGATCCTTTCCCTCCCCACTGCTTTTTCTCAGTTTTCATCAAGCTGTCGAATTTTGGGTTAATTTAGACAAACTGCTGTAGGGACATACTGAACCATTCGTAATGTTCATCATCTTGAAATGTATCTTGCTGTTTGCCAGAATCTATTGCTCTGACGTGTACTTCCTCTGCTGCTTCTGTCTCCTCTTGTTTAAGCCTACCTGATGCTTTATTTCATTCCCTTGCAAAAACTGAGTTGAGTTGGTTGAAGTTTATTTTTTCTCTTTTCAATTGATAACTTGAGGCCTGATGATTAAACTGGGGTCGGGGAGGGAGGGAAGGGGCACAGCAAGTACTTCATTGAGTTTGTCTAAGATCCTTCTCTGACTACGTGTACGGGTAGGTTTGCAGCCTCCTGCCAGTGTTTTGGTAACAGCAGTTGCTTTTAAATCATCATCTGGAAACGCCTGAGTTCTGTTGTCCAGAACCTCCATTCTAGAGACAAACTACTGCTCATGTTATGCACTTGGTTTTAATTCAGTTGCTAACCTCAGATTGAAATGATTTATATTCTGATCTTTTTTTTCCTCTTTAATTCACATGTATCCCAACTCTCACTGCCCCTTTAAGATGGTAAACTGTTGAACTAAATTACTAAGTTCTGCTGTAAATAAGTTTTAGAAACATAAAGATTGCCTGTGTTAAATTCAAAACTCTGCTGGTGAACGTGAACTTGCCATTTTCCAGTGGCATTTAATGTGTTCTCTTGATACTTCTTTTTAATCACCTTTCTCCAAGATCTCTTCTTAGTGGCAGCAAAGGATTTATTGGTTCTTTCTCAAGTGGCTCAGTTTATCAACAGTACTGTATTGAAAATTTGATTTAAGATCATTTGAAAAAGAAAAACCCAGGGCAATGGCTAACAACTGTTTCTTTAGTTTGAAAGGCTGCAGTAAACTCAGTAATTCAGAATGGGGGAGCATGCTCCACAGCTGTGGAGTGTAGTTTCTAAAGGCTCTTCCTCACAGACTTTTGGCTTTCCAGTTCTGACCTCTGGATGGCTTGGGAGATACAGGGTTATGTTCCACCAAATGTAGAAGGCAACAGCCATTAAGTGTAAGTGCCTTTGAAAGTAAGTAGTAGAACTTTTAACAGTAGTGTAGAAACTTGAGAGTCTGTGTAGTGTTCTTAAGAGTTATCTTTGGAGAATTAGAGGCTCATACATATTTTGTGGCCACAGAGTTGTTTGGGCTTTTTTCCTAAGTTAAAATCACACTGATACTGATCGTCTGTAATTTGGGGAGGGGTGTGTGTAATGCTGTTTAAAGCATCAGTTTATACTGTTACTCTGTGCCACATTGATGTTCAAGTAAGTAAATCAGAGAAGCTGTGCAGATTCTTAAATGGGTCTGGAGTTAAAGCTGCTTTTCATGGTGAGAGCGAAAATGTTTAAAAATGGACAAAGTAACCTTTTAAAAAGCTACAGTGATAAATAAAACCAGAAACCTGGGGAGGGGGGTGGGTTATAGGCTGTAGTGTGGCTCTAGACAGTGTGAAGACCTTAATGCCAGATTAAAATCTTAAGTGTGATGAGACCATAAAAAGCCACAGTGTACCAGCAGCTTTCTGGAATAGATGAACTCATGCTTTCCTTAAAATCCCATCAAGAGCAGCATTCCCCGTTTGTCTGCACTGTGCTGGGACAGCCTGGTATGGATGGCTACATCGAGCATTTAATTGTGCTTTGTGGGTAGAGGGTGGGAAAGAAGCCTGTGGTAACTGTTTATAACACTCCCCTGGTAGCACAGTTAGTAGAATTTCCCTTCTCTCTTCCAGGTCACTGAAGTTGTAATGATCTATGACGCAGAGAAACAGAGGCCCCGAGGTAAAGGCTGATCTAGTTTGTCCTTGAAATTTCTTCATGCTCTCCTATAGTCAGATGGCAAACTATTTCACACCATCAGAAAAGGTAGCCTTTTTTTTTTTTTTCCTATGTTGCCTCAGGAAAAAGAATAATTCACTGGGCAAATATCACTTCAAGTCTAAACTCTTCATCTACAGCTTAGTTGGTATCTGTGCATTTGAAGTCAGATGTTTCATGTTCATTTCTGAGGTTTGGGGTAGTTCTTTATAATTGAATGAAATTTGGTTTCTTGAGCCTCTCCTGTGGCTTAAGGTACTATGGGGGGTGGGATGAGGGGAAGTGCAGGTTTTCCTCCTTTTCCACATGAAAGGTATGTTGATGTCTGTAATTGCATGGGGGGGATACTCCAGTTCAGAGTATTTCTGAACACGAGATTAGAACAGAATGCATCCATTATATGCTTTTTGTTTTGGTTAAATGGCTTCACTTCAAACTAAAGAAAACCACTCCCTAAACTACACCAAATAATTCTGAAATCTGTGTCAATATTTTGATTGGGGTGTATAATCCCTGTATTCTAGACTGCTTTTTTAAAGGGGGGGGGGGGGGAAGAGACAAAACCAACACCACAACCAAAAAAAAAACCAAACCTAACAAAACCAACCAAAAAAAAATCAAACCCCCCAAAAACCCCAAGAAAACCTGAGAATTTAATCAACTTGGTAACCTTTGGTCAAAATATGAAGCAAGATTCATATCATTCACCTTCCATTGCATCTGTCATCAGTTGGACAAGAGGCAATATTTTAAATCTGTGAAGCTTAGTTGCACTGACCACCTTGTAGCATGTTCTACATGCTAGAGAATAGTTTGCCATCTGAACTTGCATTTCTCTTCTGACTCATTATTAAGAAATATATTCTTCACTTCATGTTTATTAAGCTGTTAAGTCTTAGTTTTATTTTTAATTTAGACATCCTTAGTGACATATTTAAGTGTTTCATAGTAAAGTATGGTAATGTTAAGTAAGTTATTTTGTTTTCTTTTCTCTCTGTGAATTGTTTGACTGTGATTAACGATATCTCTTTAGATTTCCTCTCTCTAGGTGATAATTTATCACAGAGGTACAGGCCAGTTCCACAGTCAGAGGAGGGACGGGCTTTGTCTTTTATTGGAGTGTAAACGAAGTTTCAATATATTTGTTTTTTTGTTTTCTTGCTTTAGCTATCCTAATCTTCTTTGAACAGATACCTTTCATTTACACAGAACATACATTCATCTATTCAAGTGCTCTAGAACATCTGGTTTTAGAGGAGGCAGTGGAGACAAAGATGCAGGCATCTGAATATAAGTTGTGGCTGCAGTTCTGCAATATTTATTGTATCATCTCAATCTTTGTCATATTTAATCCCAGCTTTGCAGCCTCTGTGCAAAAGGTACTAAAACATCACACCTCATCTGGATTAATCCTCATCTGAACGGCTTTTCTGCTTAAAGCTATATTAAACAAACCAAAAGGTGGTTTTGGGTCCAGTTAGTAGGTGGTAGCTTAAAGCAGAAGCGACAGATGAGTACAGGTTTGGAAGCCTGTCTGTCTCCATCCTGGGTGCAGCCATACTGCCGGGTACATTCTTCCTTAATTCAGCTGATTTCTGAAACACTGTTCTTGAATCCTGTTGCTCTGGCTTTCATTTTTCTGCTTTTACATTCTTTTATGTAGTGTGGCAACTAACTGTCATCTCCACAAATGGCCTTGTTAGTCCTTGGGGGTGTGCTGGGAACACCTGGTTGTTTGTATTCGGTACTCCTGGTCATGCATCCCAGAACACATTTTCTCTTGCCTGCTCTTTCTGATCTGTGTTCTGTTGCAGGAAGTGCTGCTCAGTCTATACACTTTTCCTTTTAACATGATACCTGAGTAAGTATATATTTATAAAATGTAAAAGGCTGATTCACTGCCATCTTATACTTGCACCACTCTGCACTTTGCCTTCTTCCATTACCTGTCCTTGCACTTTGAACTGCTTTTGGTGGTAGGAAGAGGGGAAAATCATCCGTGTTACTAATCCCTGTAGCATTCATCTACCTTCAGCTTCTTACAAGAGTACTGGGAACCAGATTCTTGATTAGTGTCAGAGCTGTGGCTTTGCCCTTGAGGAGCCAGGTTTGTCTCAAGTCTGCTTACTCACTACTTCCGTTAGCTCTCCTGCAAGCAGTGCTTTCATGAGAACTCTCAGTCCCAAGTAGAAGCACAAGCAGCCTCATTGCATCTTAAAAGAAACTGTGGCTTTGTTGCAGTCTCTACTCCTCAAGCTTTCGATTCTTGGCTAAACCAGCAGCTGTGAAGTAAGTTACAGGTTCTTGCTGTGTTTGTTCTCTTCTTCCCCTTGGCTGCAAACCAGTGGCGTTGCTCTGGTCTATAGTCCACTCAGATTCCTGCTATTAGTTTCTCTAGTCTTCAGTCAAGTCCTGTCCTTCCAAAAATAAAGCTACTGGATGTTAGACTTCCTCACTTTGGTAGTATTTAAAATTGCATTATTGGAATTTTGCTGTGTATTGTACTGATTTCTTCACTGTTCCTTATCTTGTGGGGTTTGATCCTTTTAAATCTTTTGTTTTTCTTTACTGACTTCCTCAATGACCCCTTATTCTCTTTTATTCTTTTTCCCTTCCTTCTCTCCCTTCATGCCCTGTCTCCATCCCACAATCGATTCCCCTCCTTCAGTCTTATTGGAATCAAGTTCAATGAGCAAACTTCCTAAGTAGATGCTATCCATCATTTTCCTTTCCATGTCTTTTGAGATAAAGGCTGTAATATTAAACATATGATTTGAATACAGACACTTTTCTTTTGGCTCTAAAACTTTAGATTTCTAGTTAACCTCAGACAAATATATTGTGATGAAATGCTGCTCTCAATTTTGAGGCTGCTTTCATCACAGGTCAACAAAACTTCGTTTATACTGCCAGTCTCTTGTGTGTGGGAAATGCTAAGTTTTTTCCTTTTTATTTTATTTTAGTGATGTCTTTTGCTCTTGTTGCTGACAGCAGAATTTGACCTGCTGGAATCTATTTTGGCCTGTATCTTTGTGTATTTTTTTATATATATATATATATAAACTTTCTTACAATAGGCCTCTTTGGGCTTACCCAACCCAGTTGGATAAGCTCAGAGAGACACTAACTGTTATAGATACTGTATTTCTGTTTAACGCTTTAGAGCAATATATGGCTGCTGTCAGCACTAGCTGCAAAGCAAAATGCAAACCAAGGGGGAAATCTTGGGTTTCAGAAAAGCAGAAATGCATCCATGTTCCATATGCTTTTGATGCTGCACCTCGTTTTTTCTTTCTAATTTTTATTGCTCTACTCTTAGCTAATCTGAAGACTGGCACAATTTATGTACTGCATGTTTCTTCCCTTTCCTGGGGTTGGTTGTTACACCAGCAGCAAGTGGTTGATGGCATGAACCAGCCTCTTGTGTTCTGTGAAATTAACCACTATTTTGCCACTCTCTCGGCACTATCAGCGGCTACAACCTAAGTGCAGTGGTTCTCAAAGTGGGCCTTCAAAAAGAGATTTAGTCCTGGGGCTTTGCCTCTTTCCCAGCATCTTCTGCAGGCAGCAGACATTCCCCTGGGACCTTTTAAAAAGCTGCTGGATTTGGCTGAGCTGCCACCATCAGGGGCTATGGTAAGATGAAAGGATATGAGCCCCCCTTGGGGATCTGGAGCAGTTGGTAGCAATGCTTTGGGCAAAAAGAGGGACTGAAAAGGGTTGCCTTTTTTTATTATTTATTTATTTTTCCAAGAGAAAAGCAGCAGGAAATAGAAGAAATGAAATAGATTGAAGGATGTGATGGCAAGTACTACATTCTTTATAAGCAGCACTTCTTCAGTCGGCAGGGGGGTGTGTTTGGAAGGTGTGATGTCTATTACATGCTTTTTCTAAGGTGCGGAAAACTTGAGAACCCCTGCTCTAGGTTGTTAGTTTCTGAAGCTTCTCATTCATCCATGGAGTGGTAAAATTTTTCATGCTTTAACAGCTACATTTCAAAAACAACTTTATTATTTTTAACAGAAACTATTCCCTAACCAGAAGATGGGATAAGGGATGGGAGGAAGTTGCTTTGCAGCTCTGGAGAACAGGGACAGAATAGGTTTTCCTTGGGAACCTAGCCTGAATCAAAGATAGGAGCAGCGAAGTTGCTTGACTTGAATCTGCTGTCACACAAGTTTGTTTTTAATCATGTGGCACAGTTATATTTGTGGCTATATTCACACTTTTTTCCCCTCCTGGTAGGCGGGCTTAGGAGTAAAATCAAACTCAAAGATAGTGACCAAGCTCAGTTTAAGTTGCATGTGTGAAACCAGGCTGAGGCATTAAAATTTGCCTGATTACAGGAAGTATCCATTGCAATTTTCTCAGATTGACATTTTTGACAATTTAACACCAGTCTGTTATCTGAAACCCCTGCTTGAACCCTTGGTCCGCCCCTAATACTGTTCATCATCCTGTTTTGTGTCACAACACCCTGCTACCTTGATTCACTCTTCGTCGTTGGCTAGGTTTTGGATTTATTACTTTCGAGGACGAACAATCAGTGGACCAGGCTGTCAACATGCATTTTCACGACATCATGGGCAAAAAAGTGTGTAGTTGTAGTTTTATTTTACCTTAAGAAAGAACCAAGTCTTGGGCAACTAGCAATTTCACTGGTGAATAAAACCTAGTCACTGATTCAGTTGGGAGGGAGAGCACCTAAGTCCAAATTCTAGGCTTTGCCCACGGAGGTGGGGGAAGTTCATCCCCTAGAAGAGACAGATCTTGAGAGCCAAAGAACTTAGGTTGTGGGTTGTTGTGGCTGGGGTAAGGCCTTGTGCTTACAGACCTGGGGGGTTGCTTTGGCGGAGCGTAGCTCACATTGGAATGAGTTGATGGTGACTGCCTCTGGTTTGAGCGCTGCTTAGATGCAAGGAGGGAAGTTAGTTGTTTCCACCTGCTTGAAAATCAGAATCCCAATGAAATCTGAGTTGTTCAAGGCTTGGTTTAAGATACCACTCCTTCAGATGTGTATTTGATGCTCAAATTTTGAGGTGGTGTGAGACAATGTACTTTATACAATCTTAAACTTAAAAGAGGAAGAAAAACATCATGAAGGATTGGTTTTTTACAAAAAAAAATGGGTCACTTACTGTGAAACTTTGATACAAACCCACGTACTCTATGTAGTATTTAACCACAATGCAGTTAAGTGACCTCTGGTTGTTTCATCTTCATACTGTGTTGTCAGGATGTTGGCTAGAGAGGAATTTTTTAGGCTTGCTTTGATGTTACTCAACAAGGAACATGCTTGGACCTGTGGAAAAAAAAAAAAAAAGGAAAAGCAGAGTAAATTGGTGCAGAACACCCAGGTTTTCTAGAGGAAAAAAAATAACTTTTTAACCTAAAAGTAACCACAGGAAATTCTGGTGAACTTAAAAGTCCTTTCCAGCATATCCACAGTTTTTAAAGCCAGTGTTAAAACTGCTGCCTGCAGAGTGAATAGATTTCAAGGAGACACATGAACACTGTTGCTTTCCTTAAATTATTGCACTGTGTAATTTTGCGTTGTCTTTTAAAGTCTCTCTGTGTGCTGATAGCCCATAAGTACTTATGTAGCCAGCAAGGGGTATATTCTTGCCCATCAGTGAAATTATGGTTCATCAGTAGTTAAATTATGCAGTATATAATGCTTTTTATTCCTATGAACTTGTTTGGGGGTTAAGGGGTGGGCTGATTTCCTAGTAATGGAAGTGAAAAAAATACGCTTGTGTAATTACTGGTGTTTTCCTCTTGTTGAGCACTCCCATTTGTGAGCAGATGCACTGACAGCACTAGAGTAAGAATTACCTGTACCCTTACTTGCACATTGAGATCTTCCCTTGGAATTGCCTTAAATTTACACAAACCAGTTAAATGAGAGATCCTATCACAAAGCTGCATGATGTAGATGTAGAGAGGAACAAAGGAGAGTGCCTCTGCTGGAATGGTTCTGGGAATGCATGGAGAACCCTGTGTGAGCCTTCGGAGTGTCACCTTTTACGCTGTGGCTTTCAGCATCTGTCAGTGCTAATTCAGAGTTCCCCATTGTTTCCCAGTCTCAGAACCTAAAGGAAAGGATCTCTTTCCTGTCCTCTTTTTTTTTCCTTTCAATGAGATAAAGAGCAGAGCCCTGCCATGTTACACAGTGGTTTCTCAGCCAGGAGCAATGGAGATGCCTCCTTTGTGGGTGCAAACTGGACTTTAGGTAGAATTTTAACCTCGCTTCGAAGAATATTGCGCAGGGATTTTTTCAGTCCTCAGTTTGGCAGTTCACCACTTCCAAATGTGCACTGAAAAATGAATGGGCTGCTCCTACATAGATTAATGAACTCCAGATATTCCTCTCTCCTTCGTTGGTGAATAATGCCTGCTTTAAAAATGGTATCTTTTTGGTAATTACGAAGGTATTGTTGAAATGAATCCATATGTTGTTGAAAGGAAAAAAAAAAGAAATTAAAATTGCAAGAAGAACTTGCTTTTGTAAGCAATAACTGAACTCCCTGGAGGCAAATGTGTTAAGACTCATTAATTTGAGTCCTTTGAAAAATTCCCTTGGATCCTCTCTGGAAGGGCCTTCAGCTGACTGAGATTTGGTTAATGTCATGTCTGATGTCCTTGGGGCATCTGCAGTGGGGTGGGGGCAGGGGGGGCTTTGTCCTTGCCTTGTGCCTGTTTCCTGTTTGTTCTCTGACATGAATGGGGTTTAAGACATGGCAGGAAGAATTCTGAATACTTTTCTTTTCCATACGACTCAGGCCCATTGATGATTGAGATTTATTTTCTTTGTACTCTGGCACCCGTTAAAATTAATCATAAAATAAAGCCTTGAATTCAGCATGCAGGAATGCTGAGAGTGTTTCATTAAATCAGAAACTGGGATTTTTTGAGAGAGAGAGAGGTTTATATTGAGTATGCAGCTTATTTTAAGTAGGTCAAATGCACTTATTCCATGGCTTGGAACACTAGGACATTTTATCTTTGACTAAAATAAGTTGAGCATTGTGGCTTACTCATTTGCAAAACAGGAGGGCTTTTGTCACTGACTTAACACAGTATGAAGATTTGCTTCTTATTGACTCAACTGTCCATTTTTATTACTTGCATGTTTGTTTACTTTTTTGTTAGATGTAATGTAAGATTCTCTTATCACATCCATTCCCTCTGACATTGTTTGAGTTAATTGAGATTCTTTAAGCGTTAGCCTGGGGAAGGTAAGTCTTTATCTTCCATTAGACATTTAAATAAAATCTTTTTAAGTTTTTAAAACAAAACCACAACAAAAAAAAAAAAAAAAAAGAAAAAAAAAAGAGAAAACCACCAAAAAACAACAAAACCGAACCCAAACCAACCAATCAAATGTGTGTTTCTCAGGTATGAGCAGAGCTGAAATTGTAGTTAGGTGGGGTGGGTTTAAACTGTAACTTCCAAATGAACCCCAAACATGTTGGAATGGTTAAAGCATTAGTACCCTTTTTCAGAGCGTCCTCTTTACTCGAAAGTTGGTTTGTTGTTTTTTTGGCTGAAAATGTCACCTTTGTAACTCCTGCCTCAAGTGCTAAATTCGTCCATAAATAATGTAAAAGATCATGCTTTTTTTAAGTGAAGAGCCGTTGTAAGAGGGTACTGCTGTTTTAAGAGTAAAGCAAATGAATACTGTACTATGATGAAACAGAAGTGATTTGTAGGATGTGTTTTTCTCAAGACCTCAGTAGTAGAACTTGTAATGTCTTACCATCATATATATTGTACCTGAGAAACATTTTAAATTACTGGCCTTAAGTTTAATAATTAAGTATTTAGACATAAGTCATAAGATGCTAAGTGTAGTCTTAAGTGTAACTAAGGGTGTGTGTGAAGGGAAGGGGGGTATACATTAACCTGTGCCATCTCTCCTAAGTGGTGACTCTGTTTGTTTAGGTGGAGGTGAAACGTGCAGAACCTCGTGATAGCAAAAGCCAAACTCCAGGTCCCCCCGGCACCAGTCAGTGGGGAAGCAGGATCATGCCAAGTGCTGCCAATGGCTGGGCAGGGCAGCCTCCTCCAACCTGGCAACAGGGTTATGGCCCTCAAGGTACTGCTTTACTCATCTCGGCATCACTGTTGCAAGAGGCTTTCCTTTACAGCTTACTGACAGTTTGGGTTTCTGGCAAATGATGGTGTTCCCAGGCTTATCAATGTGATGGCTCTGCTGGGTTCCTGTCAGCACAACTAAAATTCCACACGTCAGTCTTTCCCAAGTCTGCTGAGATTGTTCCTTTGCTCCTTTTCCCCAAAACACTTGGTTTTGTAGGGCAGAAGCCAGTGGGTAGTGCCATGCCTGGCATGTGTCTTAGGCAGTGCTTCACCTCTGCTGTTTGGTTCTGCTTCTCCGCAGGTGGAATGGGCATGGCTTTGGGTAATGTGGAGAGAAGGTATTGAGAAAGCTCAGCAGCTCACCTTGTGACTCCAGCTCGGGGCCTGCCTCAGACCCCTGCAAAAAATCCTGTTGAAAATCCAGGTTTTCAAGGTTAAGGCAGTTTCAAAGGAAGTGATAAGTAAAATTTGAAAGGGAAAAGAGGAAAAACAGATGGTCTTGTCTTTTGGATTTTACTGCTTAATGTATCTTGGAACAATAACAAGCAGCCATGGGGCTGGCAGTGGTGCAGGGGAGCACTTACTGCCTAGAATCTTCGTGATTTAGCTTGAACCCTTCGGGGCTAAAAGGAGCAGCCATGTGGTTTGGGCTTGATGGCTTTAACCCCCCCCCAAGATTTTGAAGACAGGATAAATACACTGAGTTCATGCAAAGACAGTTTTGATAACTTGCAGAGAATTCCAGTGGTATAATTGAGTTGCATTTGACAGAACAGAATTTGCTTGCTCTGATATATGAGCACCTGGGGGGCTAAAGGGAGTGTCACTGCTTCATCTATTGCTAGAATAGAGGGTACCTCAGTGGAGGGATTGCTTGTTTCCCCATGGTGCTTATTAACTTGAAAGCTGCAGCTGAGGCTTTGACATTCACATAGATGTGCTAATCTGCAACTGTGCAAATTGAGAAACTAGATTATTTTCAATGCAGTTATTGTAGAGAAGATGATACCTGATCTACTGGAAAGATTACTGTGAAACAAATGCTTTATCTTTCAGTCTTGGTGGAGGGACAAATGCAGAAGGTGATGTTTTTATGGCTCAAAACCTTCAGAAATAATTAGAATAAACCTGGGAGTGTACTAAAACCACTCGGATGCGTAGTCTGCTGTGATCCTCAGTGGTATTGTTCTTTATACTAGTACAGGTACTTGCATTTGGTGTGCTTGCAGCTCTTGAATGCTTCATCTGATTGGAGTTTGGGGATTCCTGTCTCCTCTGTGCTTTATCTGCTGAATGATTCACAGTCTTCAGAATTGCATATGCAGAAATAGTCCTGGACTATTTCTCGGACCATAAAAATAGAACTGTAAGGGACTCTCAAGGATCCCCCCCAGTCTGTTCCAGGGCCCTGAGCAAGATCAGCTTTCTTTTAAATCATTCATTTCTCTTTCATAGTACACAGCTTCAGTGCACACTGTTTTTGTTCTGTTTTAGGGATGTGGGTGCCAGCTGGACAGGCAATTGGTAAGTACATTACATGGGAGCGCTGTAAAAAAGAGATTCTACTGAGTGAGGGTGCAGTTTCTTTAAGAATTCACAGTGATTTGTGGATTTCTGTAGTATTTAACTTACATTTAGAAGCTTGATTGAATTTGTCCTGAAAGAACGAAGAAGATAATGTGTTCTTAAAAAATGAGTAATGGGAGCTGACATACATCCTGCTCTTGCCAGCCACACTAATTTGTTATAAAGGAATTACATTCTGAATGGCAAATATTTACAGTAGGGATGCTTGGAGGACAAATATTTCCCAAAATAAGAATTCATAGAAGGGCTGAGACCATGTCTGAAATCTGTCACACAGCTTTACCCCATCTAGAGAATGCTGACTTAAGCAGCAGCTCTGCATTATTAAGCTGCTTTAGTTCTCGGTTTCTCTTAATTTTCTAGGTGGATATGGACCACCTCCTCCAGGAAGAGGAGCTCCTCCACCACCACCACCATTTACCTCATACATAGTCTCTACACCTCCTGGAGGATTTCCACCTCCACAAGGATTTCCACAGGGCTATGGCACCCCTCCACCGTTTAGTAAGTAACCTACAGGAGTTGCTCATCTTTCTCTGGACTTGGATTTTTCACCCTACATTTTATTATTCCTCACATATTTTGCCTACATTGTGTATTTCTGAGCTATAATTAAATACTGAATATCCTTGTCAGTGAGTTGGGTTACTTTTTTACATGGATGCAGTGATCACCTATGTTCTCAAGCTTAAAACTGTGTTGCTAAATGAATTTAGATTGATTCTGTCCTCCTGTTACAACATCCAAGAGAGAAGTCAGACATTACTGCATGGTGACCTGGGATAGACACAGGCTGGATGTTTTGGAGGAGCTTAGGGAATTAAGGTCACAAGTGGCATTGGAAATACAAATAGGATTTTTGCACCTACCCCTCAGGCCACCTCTTGAAAAAGTGTATTCACAAGCCTGGCTTAAAATAAGGTGGTGGAAAATAGCCCCCAGTTACCCAGAGTTACTTGTTCTGCTACAAACCATTTGCTTGGGATAGCTTGGTTTTCCTCCTGTGATCTGGAGTAACATGCTTTCCTCCTCATGTTTCTTATGGGTGTGTGTGAGTGTGCAGACTTTGGGCCCTTGTTCTCCTTGGTCACTTGCTCTTGCTGATTGCTGTTGAGGCCACAGTCTTCCTTTGGGGTGAGGTTTTTCATGTCAGAAGGTGTATCCTTGGGTCTTCTAGCCACAGTGTTTGCCACAGTGTAGGAGTGAATTGCTGCATGGCCCACAGTAGGTGCAGACACATTGGTTTTAAGGCTTGTGTTTTTCAAAAAGAATGTTGCCATACTCTGAAGGCAGCCAAGAAGCCGGGGTGCTGTTCACCTCTGTCTTTTCACGTGCATTGTGCTTTCCTTGCCTTTCAGGTTTTGGTTATGGTGCTCCACCTCCTCCACCTGACCAGTTTGCCCCACCTGGAGTACCCCCTCCACCTGCCACTCCAGGAGCAGCACCACTAGCTTTTCCACCACCACCACCACCATCTCAGGCAACTCAGGACATGAGCAAACCCCCAACTGCTCCACCAGAATTCCCTTATAGTCAGTTTGGTAAGTAACTGCATGTAAAATAAACTCACCTTCATCTTCCTCCCCTTCCTGCTTTTTGGTTTTGTTTTTTTTTACCACTTGTGCAGAAAACCAGTGTTCAGAAACAGTTTGCTACCAGGCACTTCAGGACATGAATGCCAGCCACCAGCTCTCAAGAGATCCTTAAATCATGCAGTATTCTAGCCAGAGGGTATTTTCTTAATCCACTCTAAAACATTGCTTGTGTGCTGTGAAATAGTCTTCAGAGACTAGTGCACTGCTAGGCTAAGTTACTGATTTGCACTCTCCCTGAATCTGTAGTTAAAACTTTTTGTCTCCAAAAGTATCCCAGAGCTTGCAGTCAGTGTTTTCTGTGTTTTAATCAGATTGGAGAATAGTCTTCAAGAGTAAGAACAGCAGCAAGAGGCAGACAGTGCAGGGTATCAGAAGCCAAGCTGCAGGCCTTTTTATTTCTTCCCCCATTCCTTTCCTGTCCAGCTCAAGTTAGTTCCGTCAGAAGTGTGTAAAGCTTCACTGTTCTACGTGGAGAACTGTTTCAGAGAGCCACTGGAAGGCATTGGTGTAACAGTGGTACTACCAAAACCAAACTAAAATTGCTAGACAAATACTTGTGCTCCTGAGTACAATATCTACTCCTCCGCGTGGATGCTGAGAAGGAGTTCTTGCTCTTCCTTCAGTCCTGGTTTTGAGGAGTGCTCTCCAAAGAGCTCTTTGTGCCATACTGCTTTTTAATACTATTTTTTGAAGGGGTTGCAATTGGTCATTTTTTACTTCAGGTGAACTTTTTGCATGCAATAGGCTGTGCATTAAGACTGTTCTCTACTTGAACAAGTTCTCCATGGGTGTTAGTTTGCCTGCTTCCTTTGAAGTGCCTGCAGAAACTGTTAGGAAATGAACACTTCAGAGAGTTATTTAAAAGTATGCTATTCGAAGTTCCAAAAATGTGAAACAGACTGAAGGAACATGAGCCTCTCATGTGTTTGTAAAGCAAGCAGTATGCTCCTGTCCATGAACTTGAAATGGTTTTCAATTTGTTTGTTACGCACATGGTTGCTTTCATAGATAGCTTTGCCCTTGTGACTCAAGAGGAAGTTTTTCTTCTCTTGCCAGAACTTGTCTCTTTGCAGACTCTTTTTTGAAGGGGGGTGGGCCCTCCTAAATAAAGTGTAAATCCATGCACAGAATTGGGAGTGGGGAGCCAATATTTGTGATGTATTAGGAGTTTAGGAAGAATCTGGTTTACAACCTTGTGAAAAACTGGGAGGGGGCATTCTGGTATTTGGTGTATATGGTACGATATGCCTCTTGTGTGTTTTAGGAAGCCTGTTTGCCAGGAAAATACTTCAGGTGTTCTTTAGCCTCCTAAGAGGGCTGGATATGGAGGGAGGAGGGAGGAAGAGGTGTGTAGTACTGCATTCTGAGGAGGAGGGCTGAGAATGTTAGTCGCTTAAACCACAACTGCAGTTGAGTCTTTTTACCTCGAGTGCTTTTCTAGGCTGAAAGCTGTTCTGAGTACAAGGGATAGATGTATTTAATGTGCTGCAGTACCCACAGAGTCATCCACCTGTTCATAAAGCTATGTATAAAACCTGTTGAACTTTTTAAAGAGCTTCAGCACTTCCTGTGATTGCAGATTTGTTAGCAGCGTTGGCAGGGTAGTTGATCTGCATGTATGTACATAAATGCATAGAGCTTACAGGCTTTAAAGGGGCACTGAGCTATCTAATCATTATGGCATTTTAAGTTTTGTCCTGGCTTGACAGCATCTTAAATGCTGCTATGTTTACAGCTAGGATGAATGTAAGCACTAGTACATGAAACACTAACATGGGGGTGTCTCCCTCACCCTGAACAATTATCTCTGTACAGGGCTCTCTTGGGGTTCGTCACCCTGGTCTCCTCATTTCTTACTAGGGCTGGGTACCTATTCTCAAGACCCTTCAGGCTACGGGCCAATACTTTGTTTACACTCTTATGGTCAGGCTGAGCAGTGAGGAGCATAGGTAGGTGGTGCCTATTTACAACCAATGCTCTTGATATATCTGCCTTTGGGAAATTAACTTGTGTTTCTTACAGGGTCTCTTTTAAGGGGGGTGGGGTGGGGTGGGGTGGAACAAAGTGGCTCAAATGTTTAATCTTGGGAGTAAGGGCAATACAGTCCTTGCTGTTCATGAGCTGGCTGAAGTGAAAGCTCCTGACTGAAGCATGACTGAGGCTGCTGTTGGCTCCCCAGGCTGCTGCATTGGAGAAGCTTTATGCTGTGTAATGGAACTGAGCTTGGGTTCTTGAGCAAAACCGTACTGGTGAGCACAGCTTACTTGAAGAGCGGAGGTGCTGCTGCAAGCTGAGATTCCTGGTGCAGCAGGAATGAAGAAAGTAGGGGAAGATGAGATGTACTGAAATGTCTGGCTGTTCAGGTTTATGCTGGAGGTTTTCTTTGTGATAAACAAATTGAGAACTGAGATTTCCAACACTTAATGCTGTAACACTGCAGCGTACAGTGAGAACAACTTGATTTCTTTTTTTTTCCTCTTCCTACCCTGAGCCTCACCCTTTGGCAAACAATTAAACTGTATTTTTGGTTGCCTGCTTATCTCTGTCTGAAAAAAAATGACTGGATTAGCATTTTGAGCTAATAGGGGCTTGTGATAGATGTGTTTTTAATGCTCATTAGTAGCAATAAGTCCTGAGAGACAAGCAGAGCTTGAAATTGAAACAGTGAAGACATGCGAAGAGATTTGATTTGGATTAAGAGAGTTAAACCTGCTTTTAAGCCTGCATAGAGAGAAACAGAACTGCAGAAATGTACTTAGTGATTAGGATTCTTAATGTCATCTTCCGTAGCAGAGGCTTGCACTGATGCCGCTGTTATGATTAAGAGTCATATTTAATTATGGGAACACCTATTAAATTTCTCAGTGTTCTTAATTTACGTCAAGTTGTCTTTCTTGTTGGCAGCAAGAATTGCAGCAAGTCTTTTGTCTTCACCCGTTCTCTCTGTCCCCATATTCTGCTTACTCGAAGCGTGGTTGGAATCAGGTCTTTGCATGGATTATGTTGCAGAGCAGTGGTTGCAGCCTCACTCAGTGGCAGAAGGACAGTGTGGCCTGAGAAGTGTTTAGTTCCTCAGACTGAGGAAGAACAAGATAAATGTTAACTTGTGGCATACATTAACCTAAACTTTAGTTGAGATGCAGTACCTGTTCAGGCTTAAAACTGACTGAACTCGGATGCAGTTGGTGGTGTGGGGGATGTGGGAGAAGGGCTGTGTAGCGGGTTAGTGACTGCTGCTTCTCTTAGCTGGGTTGGGAGTGTTTGCCACCCTCTGCAGTAGCCGTAAGGTGTCAGGTTTTGAAATGGAGCTTTGTTTTTTGAGTGTGCAACACACACCCTCCAGCCCAGCCGTACACTGGGTTTTGAGGGAAGGATCTTAGTTATTCCTGCCGGCAGCTTTTGACCGAGGGCTCCCTTATAAAGTGTATAATGGGGGCAGTAGTCGCAACTTCTGGATTCCACTTTTCCAACCCTGATACCTCACATTTCAATTTACATTTTTTGAATTTAGTATTTCTTGAATGAGAGGGTGGTTAGTGGCTAGTTAATGAAAATAAGTACTCATGCGGCAGGACTCTGTTTTTGAAAGGGACTTTAAGATTGTCTTCAATGTGTCTCTTCAGCTATAAAGCTTATTGCCTGTCCAGGAAAGATGGTGAAGCTGAGTGTACAAAGCCAGAATCTAAGTGAGGTGCTGCAGGTACAAGAGGTTTCAGGAAGAACTTCCTTGCTATACCTTCATCTGTGCTGAACCTGACAGTACTAGTTTTTAGGCAATTAAAAACCCAACCCAAAACAAAATACAAGTATTGAGAATGAGCTGACAGCAAACTTGCAAGCCGCTTCAAGCTTTTGAACAGCCAAAACACGATCCTTGAGCTGCCAGCCTGGACAGGATTACCTCAGAAGTGAAAACGACCATTTCTGCATACCTGTTCAGTTCTGCTTTTTTGCCTGTTTCTTCTGTATAGAAGATAAATGATTGCAAGAACTGAAAGCAGCTGCTTACTGTAATGTTAGAGGCGTGTGAGGCCGTGCGTGGGGATCGGGCGGGATCAGGTCCTGGATTTGCGCCTCTGCTGGTGTGTGTGTGTGTGTGTGTGTGTGTGTGGATGGATGGATGAGGCTGGAAGCTGACTCTGCTGCCTCTTTCCCTTCTCCCCAGGGTATGGACAAGACTTGAGTGGTTTTGGACAAGGCTTCTCTGATCCCAGCCAGCAGCCGCCTCCCTACGGAGGCCCCTCAGTTCAACCATCAAGTGGCCCACCTGCAGGAGGAAGTGGTTTTGGACGAGGACAGAACCATAACGTGCAAGGATTTCACCCCTACAGGCGCTAGCGTGGGCTGGCAATCAGGGAATTCTGTCCGCACTGGGATGTCTGGTACCAGCTGAACCCGGGAATCCCAGGCTTATGAACTTGTGACAATCACATACTTGATGGAAGAAAAACCTAACAACATTTTTTTTTTGGGGGGGTGGGGGAAGGTGGCTTCTGAAGGCAGAGCTGTGGGTGTTTGGACTGCAGTTTTTAAACATTTTCCTTTCTCTAACCCATCAGCACAAATAAAGAAAACGTCACTGGTTCAAACTACAGGGTTTTAAAAATGTCTTCAGCTTTAATTCAAAACTTCAGGTTTCTTTTTGTTTCTTTTTTTTTCTTTTTTATTTCTTTTTTCTTTTTTTTTTTTGAAATTATTTTTCCTGAGCCTTTGTTTTACCGTATATTGTAAACTTTTATGTTTAAGAGAAAAAAAAAATATATGCATTTACAGATTGTGAAATTTTTAAGAGAAATTTTCTACTATGTATGCTGGCTTATTTTTTAATTTAAAACAGGGTTTCCGTTAGCACTGTTGGAAGTGAGGGTAAAAGCTGCAACCCCCTTACTCCTAACATGAGCAGTGGGGCGGATGGTTCCGAAACTCTGGGAGTTAAACGAAATCTACTGAGTGTATTTTGCTGTTGTTACCTGATGGTATAGGGCTGGTAACAAGGCAGGTGCAGACTTGCTTGACGCACAGAGTCACTTAGGAAGCACAGTGTTAGAGCTGTGCTTCAGACGCTTTCCAGTCCTCTGTGGATTTCATTAGGGGTTAACGGAGGCCTTGTTAAGATGTAGATTTCCCTCAGGCAAAAGGTTTAGGTGCATTTTGCACTAACCAGTGATTACCCCTGGTTTGAATAAAGAGAAGTACATTTGGATTAGAAACACAAGCCTGTCTCCATTTTATTTTTTTTTTCCTCCTCTTTTGACAACAAAGTTGCATGTGAATTTTGTGTTTTTGTGAGGAAATCAGTTGGCAGCCTTGAAAAATCATGTCCTTAACAGCAGCACGAATGCTTAAGCTGTGTCTCAGTGGACTCTCAACTGCTGGCGGTGGAGCTCAGGCAGCAGTTCTCCTCCTGCCCTTGTCAAGAAAGCCCCCACTGGATTTGCTTCTAGAGGCTGAAGCTGCTGCTGGCTCTGACCTGGAGTGGACCTGAGGTGCTGAAGGGCTCCTGCACCGCATCTCGGCCAGTCACCGTGCTTGTCCCTGCTGTGTGCTGCTCTTCCTCTGACCTTGACTCTTCAAGGCACTGCGGGTAAAACGTGGGTTTGTGTTTTCTGTCTTCTAGAATACTGCTCCAGTGCTTGTCTTGTGTAAACGCAGGGTCAAGCCCAGGGGACACAAACTGTCCCAGTGTGATAAAGGAGCTGCTGACTCAACAGCAGCGCTGTGTTGCAGGTTGTCTGTCCTGTAGCTGCAAGGATGTGTTGGGACATACCCATGGCACTGGAAGTCAATCACAGGACTTTGATCAGTCCAAAGGGGGGTACTGTTTGGGCTTTTTTTTTCGCTTGTTTGTCTGGATCATGCCAGCTGCACTTGTTCCAAGTCCTCTTGGCTCTGCTCCTTGCTTGCTCACTGCCATGAGCACAAAGAGCAGGGTGCTGGAACAGGGGCTGCTCCTGTCATACATACTCTGTGTAACTTCCATGTGCTGTAACCACTTTCACTTCCTCATTGAGGTTTGGTTTGTAATTTATTGCTCTCCGAAATGCACCATGGAAGATGGCACCGTGTGCTTCGGACATGTAGAATGGAAGGAGACCTCAAGTCCTTGCTGCTGTTCAACCTCATCTTGGATAAGAGGTTTTGGAGGTTGATCCCTTCTGCACAGAACCAGCTCCTGGTGGTTACCGTTACCTCCACCGGGGCTCATCCCTGCCTAGGGACAAACACAACCGACTGGAGCTGGAAACGCTACCCAGCTCTGCAGGAAGGCAGCATCGATGAAGGCTGCTGCTCGGCGGGTGTTGTCTGAGCAGGGCTGGGAGGAGAGGGATGCTGGGCTCCAGCCTGGTGCGGGGCGCTGCGGGCTGCGGCCCCTTTAAGGACAATGAGGGCGGAAGCCTTGCTGGGGGCGGAGCTTCTCGCCCCTTCCGTCCCGTCGCTGCTCTCGCGAGATCTGCCGCAGCGCGGCCTTTCCCAGGACACCCGGCCAAGATGGTGAGCGCGGGGGGTACCGGCGGCCGCCATCCGGCTCCATCCGCCGCGGCCGCCGCCTCCTCGGGCCCGGCACCGGCGCTGCTGCCGCGGGCGGCCCGGGCTCTTTGCGGTGGGGCGGGGATTGGCTTCTCCTGGGGGCTGTGCGGGGCTAGGCCTCGGCGGGGTGGGGGTGCGGTGAGCAGGGCCCTGACGCCCGCTCCCTCCCTGGCGGCTGCAGGCGGAGGTGGAGCAGAAGAAGAAGCGAACGTTCCGTAAGTTCACCTACAGAGGGGTGGACCTGGACCAGCTCCTCGACATGTCCTAGTAAGCGCTGCGGGAGCCGGGGCTGGCGCGGAGCCGGGCCCCGTGCTGGGGCTGCGGGGTTGGTGCGGGTCTGTCGGGGGCTCCCGGGCTCAGCGCGCCCGTGCCTTGCAGCGAGCAGCTGATGCAGTTGTACAGCGCCCGGCAGCGCCGGCGCCTCAACCGGGGGCTGCGCCGCAAGCAGCATTCCCTGCTGAAGCGCCTGCGGAAGGCCAAGAAGGAGGCGCCCCCCATGGAGAAGCCGGAGGTGGTGAAGACCCACTTGCGGGACATGATCATCCTCCCCGAGATGGTGGGCAGCATGGTCGGCGTGTACAACGGCAAGACCTTCAACCAGGTGGAGATCAAGGTGAGGGGGTGCCGCGGCTGGGTCGCGGTCCGAGCTCGGCATTCCCCGTGTTAACGTGTTCAGCATGGGGGCTCCTGCGTGGAGCAAAACCGGCATGGAAGGGGTCTGAGAAGTGTCTGCCCTGTGTGCGGGCTGCTCACAGGAGGGTCTCGAGGCCTCCTGAGGCTTCAGTGCAGCTTTGGAGTAAGGGGGTGAGGCCGTGCGCTGCCTGCTCCCTCCCTTCCCGTCGGCACTGGGTGAAACAGATCCCGTCCCAGAGGTTTCCTGGGAGTGGAATAACGCGTGGTGTGCTGTGAGCTCACCCGGCCAGCAGCATTAAGGGACGTGAAATCCAGCCTGAGAGCACAGAAAGGCCCTGGATGTTGTGTGCTCCCCTCTTGGGGGGACAGAGGGACTCCCTCGTCCCGCTGAACCACATCAGGCCGACAGTGGCCGATGCCCTGGCTGCTGCAGGGGGGTACGGGGGGGTTTGTGGTGTGTGCCCCAGCCCAGGTCGCTGCCAACACCAGTTTCTGTTCTCTCGCAGCCTGAAATGATCGGTCACTACCTGGGGGAGTTCTCCATCACGTACAAGCCGGTGAAGCACGGGCGCCCGGGCATCGGAGCCACCCATTCTTCCAGGTTCATTCCTCTGAAGTAACGAAGCAGGAGCCTTTTCCATGTGTAAATAAAAGGTGTTTCTCACAAGGATTTCTCTCCTGGACTCAGCGTTCTTGGGGCTGTGGGCGAGCAAAACTCCCTCATCGCAGCCATGGTTTGATGTTCTCCCCAAAATTCACCTGTTCTTTTGGTCAGCACATGCAGCACACACAAGTGGGTTTAGTAGATGAGTTAAATTCCTTGTTCTTTGCCTTGTTCTTCATGATGGATGCCACTTCGGTCTGCTTTGAGGCATTTCCATCTATGTGTGACGTTACTTGGGGCGTTCCAGGCGTTGCTCCAGTCACACTGGGAATGCTGGGAAGCGTCTGCTTGACCATGGAAGTAAAGCAGATTGAGGGGTGGGTGGCTGCCTGTGGCTTTAGAACCAGCCCATCTCCTGCATGGAAGGTGCCAAGGACACATCGTGGGGCACTGAGATCCCGAACTACTATTTTCTCATCTTAGATGTGGGATTCCAGAGGGTTTTGGTGTCTGCTCGGAGCAGGTGGGTGAACTGCTGGTTCCTCGCTGAGGCTGAGGGGGGTGGATAGGTTTTCCTTCATGGCCCCAAGGAGAAGCTGCTCTTCAGGACGATGTGGATGGCCCAGGCTGGCTCTGGAGCCACCCCAAGGTGCAGGGTAGCTATGGTGGCTGCCAGGGGTGTGGAGATGGCCCCAGCTCTGAGGAGCCTTTCCAAGGGTTTCTCTGCAGGAGCCACTGGTGTGGAGGATCCCTTTTGTCACTGCCCCACTGCTCCCAGCACGCTAGTCCTGCAGTTTGCCACCATGGCCCTGCCCTGGCACATCTCTGGTGTCGTGGTGGTGGTTGTTGTGTCGGCAGAAAGCTGGGCTGGGAAAACCTCACGATGCTGCAGGTGACCGTGGCCAGAGATGGTGACAAACACACTGATGGCCTCATCCAGTGTTACCAGCACCTGAGGGCCAGGTCTTGGCCCCACAGGGGCTCGGTGCTGGTCTGGGGTGTGATCCCATCTGCCCAGGCTGCTATGGGGGGGGTCATACTGGGGACTTTGGGGTGGTCCCTGCTGTGGACACTGAGGGGTCTCTTGGGACCCTTTGGGTCTTTGAAACACCCTCCAGACCTTTCCTCCTGCCTGGTGATGCTGAGGCCGTTTGTCCTTCAGGCAAGATCTGTCACCAGGCTCCAGGTCCCTTTTGTTCCGGTGCTGTGACCTTGATGGTCCTCGTCCAGCTCCTGCTGATGGCGGGGGGGGGGGGACGGGGACAAGGCCGTGTTTGGCCCCTCAGCCCAGCTCCCCCTGCCCGCAGCCAGCCCCAGCCCGGGCCGCGCTGGCCTGGAGGTGGGTGACGGTGTCCTCGGCGTGAGCGGAGCACCCATGGGGGGGGGCCCTGGTGTGTGGCGCAGGTCACGGCCGCAGGCAGGGGGGGCAGGATCAGGCCGTGGGGGGGGAACGGCCCCGGTTGGGTCCAGCCGGGCCCTGCCCGAGGGGGGCTGATGGCTGCGGGGACAGCGCTGGGGGGGGGGCAAACCCCGGCGGTTGGGGGGGGGCTGGAGCCCCGCACGGTCCCGGTTCCCCCCGCACGGTCCCAACCTCGGGGGGGGGGGGGGGGAGGGGGCTCCGGCTGCCGCCCTCTAACGGCGGAAAATCCCGACCGGGAGCGACGGGGGGGGGGGGGGGGGGGGGGGGGGCGGGGGCGGGATGCGGCTGCTCGGATGCGGCCTCGCCCAGCTCCGCATCGCCGCCGCCGCCGCCGGGGATGAGGTAACGGCAGCACCTGCCCCGCACCTCCCGCACCCGCCCGGGGTCCCGGCGGCTCCGGCCGCTGCAGCCCCCGGCGAGGTGGGGATCGGGGAGCGATGCGCGGGGGGACCCCGGGTTGGGGGGGAATCGGGGGGGGCTGGATGAGGCCTGGGGGGGGGGGGGTCTGATCTGCATCATAACCCCCCCCCCCCCCCGATGTGCAGGGTGCCCCCGGCCCTGGCTGCGCCCATCTCCCGTTGCGGCGGGCGCGGCTCCATCCCGGGCACATCGGGGAGGTGGGGGGGGAGCTGTCGGCAGGTTTAGCCCCCGCGTCCCGCATCCCCGGCTGCGGGGACAAAGGCTGGGCAATGCCGGGGCCCCGCCCGGAGCCCCCGGGAGCGGGGGGCAGCAGAGACCGTCCCCATCCCCATCTTCATCCCCATCCCCGCCCCGCGGGCAGGGCGAGGAGGGCAGCAGGGCCCGCGGCTGGGGGGTGCCCGCTTCTCCCCCCGGCCCGATGCGGGCTCGGATCCCCCGCGGAGTCCCCCCACCCCCGCCATGCTCCTCGCTCCCCCCATAGCGGGGCCGGGCCGGGAGCTCGGGGCTGAGCCCCGGACCTGAAGCCCCAGACCTGTCCCTCAGAGATCCCGGTCTCTGAATCCCACCCAGGGCAGGGGGATTCCCGCGGGTCCCAGTGCCGTGCCCCCGGGGAAGGAGGTGTCCCCAGTCCCCCCTGGATGCCGCTGTGAGGTAGGTGCTGCCCTGGGCACGGGCTGGCAACGTCCCTGCCCTCCGGCTCCCATGCCCGTTCCCGCACCAGTGCCATGGGCTGGGCTGTGGGGCTGGCCCTGCATGGGGGTGTCTGTGCTTTGGGGGTGCAGGGACCCCAGCACTCGCCCCACCGGGACCCTGCCAGGGCTCCACATTTGCCCAAAGGCTGTGATGTGCTTGTGCATGCCTCTGCATGCATGTGCATGTAGCAGACGTGTGTGTGTGCGCATGTGTGTGGGAGCAGCCGCTGTGTGCGGGTGTGGGTGCTGCAGGGGGTCGGATGCTGCATGTGGGGAGGGAGCAGGTCCCATGTGCCAGCATCCCTGCGTGTGCCCCACTATGTGCATGTGCTGCCCGGGAGCCGTGCCATGGGGCTGTGTGTGCGGGGCTGGCCCCGCGCTCCCTGGGGGCAGTTTGCTGTGGTCGGGGGTCCCCGGGGCCGGGTCGATCAGCGGGAGCTGGTGACAACACAAGTGTTTGTTTAACGTCCCTGGGGGGGCTCCGGGAGCCGCAGCCGGATGGGGGCTCAGATGTGGCTTCGGTCAGAGGTGGCTGCGCTCAGCTGGTGCTGCGCTGCTGGGGCCGACCGTGGTCCCCGTCCCCATCCCCAGTCCTGCTGCGGGGCTGGTGCGGAGAGCACGGGGCACAGGGGGTGGGGGGCACCCCCGGCCCTGCCCTGGGGCAGTGTGCTGCAGGAGGCTGCGGCAGTGGGGTGGACAGCGCAGAGGAGGGGGCCAGGGCAGCACAGGGGGTGGTGGGAGCCGTGGGCAGCGCATTGTGCTGGGTACCGCAGATGCTGCTTTGCACTCATTGATCTGCTGCAGCATCCGCCCTGCGGGGACCTTGCCGGATGAATCCCGGCCCTGCTGGTGGCTTTGGTCGGTCCAGGGGTGCCCTGAGCGGAGAGGGGCACTGCTGGGTGTTGGAGGAGCTGGGTCCCAGGGCAGTCACACACACGGGATGTGCCCATGGGCCCGCACCACCCGAGCCCCCGGGAGCCTGTGGGGCCGCGCTGGGTCCTATGGGGCAGGGACGGTCACGGTGCCGGAGGCTGAGCTCCGGGAGCAGCGCGGCAGCCCCGGCCCCTGCCCTCCCCGCTGTGTCTGAGGCGCTTCGCGAACGCCGGTGCCGCGCCGGCCCCTCCCCGCAGGCTGCAGATCCCGGCGTGGCTGCGGCTGTGGCGGATCCGGGCCCAGGGCTCAGGCACCGCTCATCTCCCCCCCAGACCCCCGGCAGGGGCAGGAGCTGGGGCAAGGCCGCTGGTGGGGGGAGCCCCATCCCTGCAGCAGCACCCCCCGGAGCTGGGGGGACCTCACAGGCCGGGCACCGCCCCACGGAGGGTCTGCGGTGGCCCCCAGGCTCCTCCAGCAGCATCTCACCCCCTGCAAACAGAGCTGACACCACAGAGCTGAGAGGTTTGTGGTGCTGGGGGGGAGGAAAGGGGGGAGCTGTTCCCCTGCATCCTCCCAGTGCTGTGCCCTCAGTGCTGACCCCCCCCTCTCCCGGCCCCGTATCTGGTGGGTGCTCTGGAAGGGCCATGGACCCTCCTTCTCTGCCCCATCGCTGTCGCCATAGCAATGGGAGGCTCTGCTCAGCCTGCATCCCGCATCCCTAATCCTGCATCCCTGCATCATCCTGCATCCCTCACCCATCCTCCCGCAGCCGGTATCCTCCTTCCTGCATCCCTCATTGTTCATCCTCCAGCCCAGATCTGCAGCCTGTGTCTTGATTGTCTTGATCCCACATCCCTCATCCCATAGCCCCCTGTCCTTCTGCCACCTCCCACAGCCTTGTTCCCCCAACACCCCGCTCTGCATCCAACCCCCCCGGGGGTTATTTCATTCCGGGGGGGGGCAGCGATTTGGGGAGGGGAATTTGCACCGTGGGGTCTTTGTCTCTCTCTGGAAGCGCGGCTGGCCCTGGCGCAGCGTGGTCAGAGCCAGGCAGCGGGGAGGGGGGGTACACCCAAGCTGGAGCAGGATGGGGGCCCCCCCATGTGGTGTGGGGCAAAGGGATGGCGAGCAATGTGGGGCGGGGGCCGGGATGGCTCCTGGGGTGGGAAGGACACGGGTGGGAGTTTGGGATGGTGCTGATCCCATCCCTGCCTGGTGCTGGAGCCCCCCCAAAGGGATCCCAGGGCGCTCGCGGCAGACATTGGCGGTCCCAGGGATCGATCTGTGCTGCTGCCCCAGGCAGCTGCGGGGGGTGGACGGGGGCACGGGCCCAATCCTGCCCCAGCGCTGGGGGTCACGGGGAGGGATGAGCTGGGCGTGCAATGGGGGACCCGCTGTGCACCCCCCCACCTACCCCCCCGCTTGCACACACACCCCCCCCCCCACACGGACGAAGGCAGCTTGGGGCTGTCGAGCCGGACCCGCCGGGGGGGTGACGAAGGGTCCCCATCCCCGCACCCCCCATGGCCCTTTTGTGCCCCCCCCCTCCAGTCCGGTGCGGGGGGGGGCAGCCGTGGGCACTGCGCAAGGAGGAGGTTTGGGGGGGAGCCCGGGTTGGCTGCAGTGGGACAAGGTGGGGGGGGGCAGGGGCATGGAGGGGGCAGAGAGGGCTGGGGGTGCTGCGGGGGGGGGGCGGACTGGTTCCGCTGCGGGAGGGCGCGGAGCGGGAGATGGTTCAGGGAAGACAAAAGGGAGACAAAGGGGGACGGGAGCGGGGAGCTGCGGAGCTGGAAATCGGGCAGGGACTGGCAGGGGGCTGCCTGCGGGCGGAGTGAGGGGCCGGGCACCCCCGCTTCCCCCCCCCCCCCCCCCCCCCGGGCTGGGGCTGTCCCTTTGGAAGGCTCCGAGCCAGGGGAGCCCGCACCGGCTCTTGCCAGGGCAGCGTTGTGCGGGCGGGAGGGCTTCCCCCCCCCCCCCCCGGGCTCTGTGAGGTGCCGGGGGGGTGCTGCCAACGTTGCTCCTTCCCCCCCCCTCGCAGGAGCTGGAGGCGCTGAAGATGTCCGGCTCCATCGCCTCGTACGATCAATTGGTGCGGCAAGTGGAGGCGCTGAAGAAGGAGAACAGCCACCTCCGGCGGGAGCTGGAGGACAACTCCAACCACCTCTCCAAGCTGGAGAATGAGACCTCGGACATGAAGGTGAGGACAAGCCCCGGGAGGGCGGACACGGATCCCTTGCAGGGAAGGGCACACGGGACGGGAGGGATGCTCCCTCCACGGTACCCACCGCCCCAATGGCTCTGTCCCTGGTTTAGGAGGTCCTGAAGCACCTCCAGGGCAAGCTGGAGCAGGAGGCGCGGGTCATGGTGTCCTCGGGACAAACGGAGGTCCTGGACCAGCTGAAAGGTGCGTGCCCAGGCTGGGGTGGGGGTGTCTCAGCCAGGCCCCCCCCCTTTACGCTGCTGCCCCTGTCCCCAGCCCTGCAGATGGACATCACCAGCCTCTACAACCTCAAGTTCCCTCCGGAGGTGTCTGGAAGCGGGCGCAGCGTCGAGGACAACCCATTGGCAGCCGCACCGCAGCGGGAGAGCAGCGGGGACCTGGGCAGAGCCACCTTCCGGATGCTGGAGGAGCTCGACCGGGAGAGGTGAGGGCCGGGATGGGGGGAGATGCAGGGGGCCGGGATGGGGCTGAGGGCTGCACTGACAGGGCTGCCCCCCCCCCCCCCCTTCCCCAGGTGCTTCCTGCTGGGTGAGATTGAGAAGGAGGAGAAGGAGAAGGTCTGGTACTACACCCAGCTGCAGAGCCTGGCCACGCGCCTGGAGGAGCTGCCCCACGTGGAGACGGTGAGCAGGGGGTCCCGACACCCCCGGGGGGCACAGGCAGGACCCTGCGTCCCCCTCATGCCACCCCCCTATCTTTGCCCCTCCCCAGTTCTCCATGCAGATGGATCTCATCCGGCAGCAGCTGGAGTTCGAGGCTCAGCACATCCGCTCGCTGATGGAGGAGCGCTTCGGGACGGCGGACGAGATGGTGCAGCGGGCGCAGGTCAGGGCGGGCAGGATCTGTCCCTTCTCCTCCTCACACCTCCTGTGCTGTGCCCGGGGTGCTCCAGCTGCCCCATCCCAACAGCCTCAGCCCTGGGCACCCTCACGCTCAGCACCAAAGTCTGTGCAACCTCGCACCCAGCTCTTTGCATCCACACGCAGCTCCTTGCAGCCTTGCACCAGCTCCATGCACGCTGACACAAGCTCTGTGCACCCCAACACCCACCCTTGTGCACCCATTACACCCTCATCCCTGGCTGGGGGGGTCCCAGCCCTCACTGACCCCCTCTCTTCCCCCAAGATCCGGGCATCCCGGCTGGAACAGATCGACAAAGAGCTCATGGAGGCACAGGACAAGGTGCAGCAGCCGGAGCCGCAGGTAATGGGACGGGGCTGAGCCCGGCCGGGGTCTGTCCCGGTGCCCATGGGATGCTGGAGCCGGGGCCGGGCTCCGCTTCCAACCCCATTATCCCAACCGTCCCCGCCGGCGCCAGGGCTTTGTGTGGCTGCCGGCACCGAGGAACGGGCAGTTGCCATGGAGACCAGAAGTAGGCCATGGCGCAGCGGGCGGCGCGGAGGCTCCCGCAGCATCTGCCGGATGGTGCCCACCATCGCCGCAGCCACCATCACTTGCTCCTCCGTGATCCCACAGCCCCTCTGTCACCCCCAGCCCCTCCATCACCCATGGCCCTTTCATCACCCCCCAGCCCCTCCATCACCCCCGGCCCCTCCATCACCCCATGGACCCTCTGTCACCCCCAGCCCCTCCATCACCCATGACCCTCCATCTCCTATGGCCCGTCTATCACCCCATGGCCCCTCCATCACCCCCCAGCCCCTCCATCACCCCCAGCCCCTCCATCACCCATGGCCCCTCCATCACCCATGACCCTCCATCACCCATGGCCCTCCATCACCCCCAGCCCCTCCATCACCCATGGCCCCTCCATCACCCATGACCCTCCATCACCCATGACCCTCCATCACCCATGACCCTCCATCACCCATGGCCCCTCCATCACCCTATGGCCCCTCCATCACCCATGGCCCCTCCATCACCCTATGGACCTTCCATCACCCCATGGCCCCTCCATCACCCATGGCCCCTCCATCACCCACAGCCCTGCACACCCCAGCTATTCCCACTTCTCTTGCAGCCCCTCCATTCCCATGCAAGCAGCTCTGTGGGCTTATCCCCAGCAGTCCTCACTGCCCCCCCGCATCGCTTCACCCACGCTTTTCCTTTAGTGAGCCTGCTGCTCTGGCAGCCCCCTCCCAATCAGCCCTGATTCCAGCTTAAAATACAGCCTTGGCACTGATGAAAGCAACTGGGAAACGCTGCTATTTAATGGCACCCGTGGGTTGCTGAAAAGCAGGGAGGGACTGGGCACGGGGGGCAAGGGCAGCGTGTTGCAACCCACCCCCATCTGCCCCCTTCTCTGCAGCTCTGTGGGAAGGTGCCGGGCATGGAGGGCGATGGCAGCCTGGACCCCCCGACCCACCCCGAGGAGGGGGGCAGCAGCAAGGTGAGGGGCACCCGCACCAGAGCCTGGCTGGGGTGGGCTGGGGCTGGGGGGAGGCAGCCATGTATAACCCTGACCCCCCCCTGCAGGTGGAGGTGGTGTTCTGGCTCCTGTCCATGCTGGCCACGCGGGACAAGGACGACATGTCCCGCACGCTGCTGGCCATGTCCAGCTCGCAGGAGAGCTGCCTGGCCATGCGCAAGTCGGGCTGCCTGCCCCTGCTCATCCAGATCCTGCATGACTCGGACGGCGAGCCGGGCCCCCCCGAGAGCCCCCCCGGCACCAAGGATGCCCGCATGCGTGCCAATGCGGCCCTCCACAACATCGTCTTCTCTCAACCTGACGAGGGCCAGGCCAAGAAGGAGATGCGAGTGCTGCACGTGCTGGAGCAGATCCGCTCCTACTCGGAGACCTGCTGGGACTGGCTGCAGATGCAGAGCAGGGATGGGGGCAGAGGCCTTGAGAATGGCACAGGTATGGGGCGAGGAGGGATGCCAATATGCGCACGGACACACGCGCATGGTGGTGCATGTGGCTGCGAGCATCCGAGCGTGCCGGAGGCGGCGGTGATGGAGGAGACCCCCAAGGCTGCCCCCTCTCTTTCTCCCTGCAGCACCAGTGCCCATCGAGCCCCAGATCTGCCAGGCCACCTGCGCCATCATGAAGCTCTCCTTCGACGAGGAGTACCGGCGGGCCATGAATGAGCTGGGTGAGATGGGGTGGGCGCCGGGAGAGGGCTCCATCCCTTCTGTACCCTCCTCCCTGGTGCTTGAGTCCCCCCCTCCCATCCTGTCCTGCAGGAGGGCTGCAGGCGGTGGCTGAGCTGCTGCAAGTGGACTACGAGATGCACAAGATGACAAACGACCCTCTCAACCTGGCGCTGCGGCGCTACGCGGGGATGGCCCTCACCAACCTCACCTTTGGCGACGTGGTCAACAAGGTTGGGGGGGGGGGGTCTGGGAGAGTGGGGGTTTGCAGGGCTGGGGGGGGGCACAGCATCACCTCAGCAACCTCATCCCCCCTGCAGGCAACGCTGTGCTCCCGCCGGGGCTGCATGGAAGCCATCGTGGCTCAGCTGGGCTCTGACAGCGAGGAGCTGCATCAGGTGGGTGCTGGGTTCCTGGGCGCTCACAGCCCAGAAATGAACCAAATCCGGGGCTGCATCAAAGGGAGCGTGAGCAGCAGGGTAAAGGAGGGGATCCTGCCCCTCTGCTCTGCTCTCGTGAGACCCCCCCTTGCAGCACTGTGTGCGGTGCTGGTGTCCTCAGCATAAGGACACGGAGCTGGTGGAGCGAGTCCAGAGGAGGCCATGAGGATGCTCAGGGGTTGGAGCAGCTCCTGTATGGAGCCAGGCTGAGAACATTGGGGCTGTTCAGCCTGGAGAAGAGAAGCTGCGTGGAGACCTCAGAGCAGCTTCCAGTGTCTGAAGAGGGCTACAAGGATGCTGGAGAGGGACTCTGCATCAGGGACTGCAGTGATAGGACAAGGGGTGATGGGTTCAAACTGGAACAGGGGAAGCTCAGGTTAGGTCTTAGGCAGAAGCTCTTCCCTGTGAGGGTGCTGAGGCGCTGGCACGGGGTGCCCAGAGAAGTGGTGAATGCTCCATCCCTGGCAGTGTTCAGGGCCAGGGTGGACAGAGCCTTGGGTGCCATGGTTTAGTGTGAGGTGTCCCTGCCTATGGCAGGGGGTTGGAGCTGGATGATCTTGAGGTCCTTTCCAACCCATTCTATGACTATGGCGGTGTTTGGGCTCCCCTAGGTGGGGGGGACAGGCAGGGGACAGTCCCTTTGCCCACCTCCCTCACTTTGCCTTCCCAGGTGGTCTCCAGCATCCTGAGGAACCTCTCCTGGCGGGCTGACATCAACAGCAAGAAGGTGCTGCGGGAGGTGGGCAGCGTGACCGGGCTGATGCGGTGCGCGCTGCATGCGGGCAAGGTGAGCACCGGAGCGGGCAGGGGCGGGCACCGGGGTGGCCGGACCGGGGCTGATGGAGCCGTGTCCCCTCCTGCGTCAGGAGTCTACTCTGAAGAGCGTCCTGAGCGCGCTGTGGAACCTGTCGGCGCACAGCACGGAGAACAAAGCTGCCATCTGCGGGGTGGACGGGGCCCTGGGCTTCCTGGTGAGCACCCTCACGTACAAGTGCCAGAGCAATTCGCTGGCCATCATCGAGAGCGGCGGCGGCATCCTCCGGAACGTCTCCAGCCTCATCGCCACGCGGGAGGACTACAGGTGAGGGTCACCGCAGGCTGGGGTGGTGGCATGGGGTGGAGCATCGGGGACCCGATGTCCTGATGGCCGGGGGTCCCCCTGTCTCGCAGGCAGGTGCTCCGGGACCACAACTGCCTGCAGACGCTGCTGCAGCACCTGCGCTCGCACAGCCTCACCATCGTCAGCAACGCTTGCGGCACGCTCTGGAACCTGTCTGCCCGCAGCCCCCGTGACCAGGAGCTGCTGTGGGACCTGGGGGCAGTCAGCATGCTGCGCAACCTCATCCACTCCAAGCACAAGATGATCGCCATGGGCAGCGCAGCCGCTCTGCGCAACCTCCTCACCAACCGGCCCCCCAAATACAAGGACACGGCCGTGGTGTCGCCGGGCTCCTGCATGCCCTCGCTCTACATGCGCAAGCAGAAGGCACTGGAGGCTGAGCTGGATGCCAAACACTTGGCTGAGACCTTTGACACCATGGAGAAGCAGAGCCTGAAAAGCCAGAGCGTGAAGAAGCCGACGCGGCACGTGGAGAGCTTGGTGAAGGACTACGCCTCCGACTCCGGCTGCTTCGACGATGACGAGGTGCCCAACATCTCCACCGGCGTGGAGACCGCCAGCGCTTCCGTGCTCTCCATGTTCCTCAACTCCTCCTTCCTGCAGGGGCAGGCGCTGCCCCGGGTGCTGGCACAGAGGCGATGCCCGGAGCCGGAGAAGGACGGCAGCAGCAAACCAGCCGAGCCCAAGAAGCTGCCGCTGCCGGAGGATGACGTCTCACTGGCTGCCGAGAAGCTGGCCAACAAGATCTCCAGCACGGTGGCCAAGATCGACAAGCTGGTGGAGGACATCTCCACCATGCACACGTCCTCAGACGACAGCTTCAGCCTCAGCTCGGAGGACCACTGCCTGGAGTGGCAATATGGCCCCGAGGAGGTGCACGAGGCACGTGCCCAGTCCTGCTCGCCCTGCCGCCTCTCGGATGCCGGCGGCTTCACCAAGCGGGAGGGCCTGAGCCGGGCACACACGCTGCTGCGGCTGAAGACCGCCTACACCAGCCTGTCCAACGACAGCCTCAACAGCGGCAGCACCAGCGATGGCTACTGCACCAAGGAGCACATGAAGCCCTGCACCAGGGCCTCCTTCCTCGACTACCGGGAGGAGCTGCAGCGGTACCAGAAGCGGCCAAGCCGGCTTGACCTCAAGAGCATCCTGAGCAGCAAGCCGGAGCGGGCTGAACCCCCCACGCTCAAGGGCAGAGACCCGGCCGAGCCAGACAAGCCAGAGCAGCAAGACCTTCCTGAACGGGCCAAGAAGACGGTGACCTTCCCCAGCCCAAAGGCACTGGAGAAAGAGGCTGAGTGGAAGAAGGAGGCGGGCAGCAAGCTATCCCCAGACTCCCAGGTCCGCACCATCAAACTCTCCCCATCCTACCAGCACATCCCCCTGCTTGAGAGCCTGGCGAAGACCGGCATGGCCACCGGCACCGGCCACCACTCCTCCCTCCTGGGCAGAAAGCAAGCCTGGCTTCCCCCCACGCTGCTGCAGACAGCAGAGACCTTGAGCAAGATCCCGGAGAAGCTGCCTGCCCACCCGCCGGCCGCAGCAGAGCAGGAGTCAGTGCAGAAGTACTCAGTGGAGGACACCCCAATCTGCTTCTCAAGGTGCAGCTCCCTCTCCTCCCTCTCCTCAGCAGATAATGTGCTCGATGGGCAAAGCCACAGTGAGAATGAATTGGACAGTGACTCCTCCCTGGAGATCCTGGAGATGGAGGAAGAGGATGCAGAAGGAGAGGATGGGAGGCAGGAGAAGGAGAAGGCAGTAGATACGGGTCTAGCCATGCCGGTGGGGATGTCCCAGCCCATCAGCATCCCCTTCCCAAAGCGTGACAAGGTCTTCCTGCGGGAATCATCCCCATCGCACCAGGAGGACCTCACGCCCTCGAGCTCCTCAGAGAACTACATCCAGGAGACCCCACTGGTGATGAGCCGCTGCAGCTCCGTCAGCTCCCTGGGCAGCTTCGAGAGCCCCTCCATCGCCAGCTCCATCCAGAGCGACCCTTGCAGTGAGATGATCAGCGGCACCATCAGCCCCAGCGAGCTGCCCGACAGCCCCGGGCAGACCATGCCACCCAGCCGCAGCAAGACTCCCCTCTTCGAGCTGGGCTGCCAGCCGGAGAAGGAGACCAGTCAGTTCAACATCCAGTGGGAGAACAACGTCAAGAAGTTCATGGAGATCACGGATTTCAAGGAACGCTTCCAGCTGCCCCAGGACCTGGACTCCATGGTCTACTTCACAGTGGAGAAACCCAACGAGAACTTCTCCTGCGCCTCCAGCCTGAGCGCGCTGCCCCTGCACGAGCACTACGTGCAGAAGGATGTGGAGCTCAAGCTGATGCCCACCTTCCCGGAGAAGAACAGCCTGAATTTTGTGGCTCATGAGAAGAGGGAGGAGCGCCGGGAGGAGCGGTACCTGGAGGGCCGGCGGCGAGCTGACCGCGCTGAGCCCCCCGATGACGACGACATCGAGATCCTGAAGGAGTGCATCAGCTCCGCCATGCCCTCCCGCTTCCGCAAAGTGAAGACCTCCCTGCTGTCCGGCCAGGTCCTGCACCCCCAGACAAAGAAGCCGGTGCACGTCCCTGTCTACATGCTGGTGCCAGCCCACACGCACCCCGGCATCCCCAAGCACCTGCGTGCCACTGCCCGCGACCTCTTCAAGGACGATGACTCCTTCACTGACTCTGCTGATGGGACCCCCGTCAACTTCTCCAGCGCTGCCTCGCTGAGCGATGAGACCCTGCGCTACCCGGCCACCGAGGAGGCCGAGCCCCGCCGCGGCCCAGGCCCAGGGCACCCGGTTCTGCCCGATGGGCACCGCGAGGCTGGCACCATCCCGGCCAGGAGAGCCGCCTCCGGCAGCTCAGCGCCCGCCCGGCTGAGCTCAGCCCGCAAGGGGAAAGCAGGATCGAGCTGCGGCCAAGGTGGGGATGGGAAGAAGGGCCAGCCCCATGCGAAGGGTGGACCCAACCTGGAGCTGGAGGTGGGGAGGACCAGTGGTCCCCCTGGGAGGAAGGATGCTCCCCAGGAGGATGGGGTGGCCTTCCAGTCTCTGTGCCACACCACACCGACCGAGGAAGCTGTCTACTGCTTCTATGAGCAGGACTCGGAGGAGCCACCTGAGGCAGGCAAGGGGGTGTCCAGCAGCAGAGCCCAGGCCGGCCAAGTGCCCAGGAAGGAGAACTGGGGCAGCTCTGGCCCCCGGAGGGAGCCTGAGCCCCGTCCCAGCCCGCGGCCAGTGAAGATGAAGCCACAGAACAACCTCATTGCTGATGAGACGCCGCCGTGCTATTCCCTCAGCTCCTCCATGAGCTCACTGAGCGATGCCAACCTCTCCGACAGCGAGGAGCGGGGCCAGCCCTGTGGCAAAGCCGCTTGGTTGCGGTCAGCTGCAGCGGCAGGGCAGGCTCAGGGGGGCTCCCCCAGCTCCCCCAGCCTCAACTCAGAGGATGATTTGCTGCAGAAGTGCATCGGCTCAGCCATGCCCAAGCACCGGCGGCCCTCAGCTCGCCGGAGGATGGCAGAGCGCAAGCAGAAGCCAGCGGGTGCCAGTGGGAGGGAGCGGAAAGCAGAGGGGAGGCATTGCCCCACCGAGGATGTCGGCTCCGACCGGGGCTCAGACCTGGACAGTGTGGAGTGGCAAGCCATCCAGGAGGGTGCCAACTCCATAGTCACCTGGCTGCACCAGGCTGCTGCCTCCCTGTCGCGGGAGCCTTCCTCCGAGTCTGACTCCATCCTCTCCTTCATGTCGGGGCTCTCGGTTGGGTCCACCCTGCAGCTCTCCTTGGGCAGGCAGGAGAAGAAGCGCGCTGGCAGCGTGGCCAGCCGGGATGCAGCGAGGAGGGAGCACAGCAAGAGCCGGCCAGAGAGAAAGGATGTGCCCGGTGCCCGTTCTGCCGGACGTGGAAGTGCCAGGGCAGAGCGGAGCCCAGCTCCCACCAAGCCGGTACCGAACCTGCCCGTGGTCTTCCGCGGCAGGACCGTCATCTACATGCCCAGCCTGGCCAAGGACACCCCCAGCCCGAGGGCCACCCCAAAGAAAAGCCCTGCAGCGAAGCCCGAGGCGCCGCCAGCCAAGAACCTCTCCCTGAGCCAGCAGCGGTCTCGGAGCCTGCACCGCCTGGGCAAGCCCCCCGAAACAGGGGACCTGGCGCTGCCCAAGAGGAGCACAACGCCGCCCGCCCGCATTGGCAAGGGCCCCCCTTCCTCCGGCTCCTCTCGCACCTCCACCCCGTCCCAACACGCCCCCAAGAAGCTGCCGTCGCCCTCCCAGCACACCAAGCAGGGTCCTGCAGCCACGGGCAAGGCGGGCAGCTCCTCCTCCCCACCCGGCCCGCCGGCTAAAGCCCCGGCGCCCAAGCCCTCGGCTCCCAAGCCGTCCAAGACGCAGAAGTCACCCGTCCGCATCCCCTTCATGCAGAAGCCCAGCAGGAAGGCGCTGCCGGGCCGGGGGGCGATGCCGGTGCTGGAGGAGCAGGTTGACGGTGGAAAGGCGCGGGGCAGCAGAGCGGCGGGGCCGGCGGGGGGCCGGCTCAACCTGGTGCGGATGTCGTCCACCCGTTCCAGCGGCAGCGACTCGGACCGCTCCGGTTTCCTGCGCCAGCTCACCTTCATCAAGGAGTCCTCCAGCCTGCTGCTGCGGCACCGCGCCGAGCTCTCCCCAGCGCAGCCCCGCGCTGCCTCCCCGCAGCGCAGCCGGGACACGCTCCCGGCCGTCTTCCTCTGCTCCTCCCGCTGTGACGAGCTCAAGGCAGCCAAGCCGGCGGCCTCCAGTCCACGGCCCCTCGTGCCCAGAGCCCAGCTCGGCAGCAAAGTCCCCACCGGGGTAAAGCCACCGCGGAGGACCAGCTCCGAGAGCCCGTCCCGCCTGCCGGTGAAGACCAGCATCCCTGCGCCCGAGCCCTTCAAGAGGTACTCGTCCTCGCCCAACATCAGCGTGGCGCGGAGGACGGGCAGCCCTTCCTCCGTCCTCTCGGCCCGTTCCGAGGCTTCAGCGCGGCAGCGGCGGCAGCCTGAGGCAGCACCCGGCGAGCAGCCAGCGAAGCCGCCGGTGGTGGTGATGAAGGGCACGTGGCGGAGGATTCGGGACGAGGACATCCCGCACATCCTCAAGAGCACGCTGCCCTCCTCGGCCCTGCCGCTGGCGGGGGCTGGCGAGGAGGAGCGCCCCAGCAGCCCCAGCCCCAGGAAGACCAGTGATGCCGTGGTGCAGACTGAGGACTTCTCCACCACCAAGACCAACTCCAGCACCTCTCCCACCCTGGAGACCCGTGAGGGGCCCCCGCACACCCGTGCCACCTGCGATGGCGAAGCTCTGGTCCCACCCAAGGCCACGCTGCCCATCTCCTTCAGCCACGAGGCACCCGCTGGTACCTTCCCCACCAGCCGACATGGCTCCCCAAGCAAAGCCGCCCGCGTCACCCCCTTCAACTACGTCCCCAGCCCCATGGCGGTGACAGCGGTGGCTGACAAGGGGGTGGAGAAAATCCAAGCTTGAGCAGCCCCAGCATGGGTCCCATGACACCCTGTCCCATGGGAGCCAGCCAGAACTGTGCTGGGGTGGAGACACAGCAGCATGGGATGCTTGGGAACCAGAAGCCACCCCAATCCGCTGCCTGCCCTGTCTGGGGTCTTGCTGTACCAGAGCATCGCAGTTCTCGGTGCTGAGGACCAAGCAGAGCCAGGGGGACCTGCTGGGTGCTGGGATGGGGCTGATGCTCAACCCAGGGTGAGTCTCAGTGGCCACCTCCTCCCACTGTTGGACACCCTGGAACAAGCTGAGGGAGAAGCCATGCCCTCATCCTGCTCACCTGCCTTGGGCAGAGGCTGAACCAGGACCTGAGCCTGCACACCAGGAGGGTGGCACACCGTGCTTCTGCTTGTATCGCCACCAACACCCTGCTCTGCCAGCAATCAGCTCATTTATTACCCAGTGGGGAGGGAACACATGGCTGGAGAGGCTTCACAGGGGAAGAGCTCATGGCTGTGGGGAGATGGGGGCCAGAGCCCCACTGTTGGTGCTGCTGGAGGGTCCTAAATAAGGGCCGTGGCTGATTGCTGATGGGTAACCTGCAGCCATGGTGCTTGCACTTGTTCACAGCAGTGTTGGATGGAAGAGGCACAGGAGGAGTCAGGAAGGGGCTTGCTGGTGGATAATGGGGTCTTGATGGGCTCGTCCCTGGAGGCTGCTTGCAGGGTTTCTTGCAGGCTGGGAGCTGCCCTGGAAGGGGAAGCGGTGCTGAACTGGTGCCAGGGTGCCCAACCCCTAGGGAAGGGTCCAGGGCCCCTCACCCTCATCTGCAGCACCCCAGTCCCATCCCAGCCTGCAGCCAGGGTGTCCCCATGCACCGTGGACACGAGTCCATCCGGGAGTGGATCATGCCCATGAGCATGGGGGCTCCCAGCCCCAAAGCATCAGGGAACCCCCCGCTCCTGCTGTCAGCCTCATGTGCCGAGACTGGGAGATGCAGGAAGCACCTTGACCCCAGGGAGTGGATGGGATGGGACTGAGAGCTGCTGGTGAGCACACCACCCACCCTGGGTGCTCCCTATAGCTTGTTGCCTGCTGTGGATGACCTATGGCATCCCCACATAGCAGTGCCATGGGGGGCAGACACAGGACTATGGGGACATGTGCGGAGGACACGGGGATCACCCAAGGGCCATGGGGGACATAGTGAGGGGCTCTTGGGACTTGCGCAGGGGTTGCGGGGACACGCAGTGGGGCCACAGGGATATGCACTGAGCCCAGGGAGACACCAGGGCTGTGGGGACACCCATGGGCTCCCCGGGGATGTGCACCAGGGTCACGGGGATGTGCAGACCCCGGTGCTGGCTGGAGACCTCTGTTCCAGCAGTGGCTGGGACGCTGCAGCCAGTGGGACCCAGGGCTGGCACTGAAGGAAAGGAGACAAAGTCCCCTGGGGCACTCCTGAGTGCCATAACCGAGCATCAGATGTGCTGGGAGGACTAGCATCGCCCCATGTACTCGGCAGCAGCCCCAAGTTCAAGCCCCACCACCCAGCCCCACTCTTGCCCACCTCTGCTCCACACATGCGCGTTGACTTCAGCCCTCTGCGGACAATCCCACCAGGTTCTGCGGCAGCCTGCTCCCTCCTTCGCTGTATGTATGTACTAAGGATGTTATCTTACTGGGACTCTGGACAGTATTAACAATTAAAAGCCAACCTGTGTAAATAGGAAGGGCTGGTCTGTCTGTCCCACACACTTGGGGTGGGGAGAAGCACAGCCTCCCCCCAGCGTTTTCTGGGTCCATTTCTTGCGCACGGTGGTAACGGGACACAGACTCCTGCTAAGGCAGACAGCCACCCTGTGGGGTGTTATGGTGACTTTACCCCCCAGCCACCAAGTGAAACAGGGCAGGCAGGAAGTCACATCTTCAGTCCTTGGAGAAGGGTTTTTAATGAGATTTGTGACAATCCCTGTTCCCACCACCTTTACTATCAGTACAGGACAACCCTGCTTCTACCACCACCGCTGCAGGGCCATCAGCTCCCAAATAGGCTGCAAAACAGCCCTCAGTCACCTGTGGTCCTTCACCTCTTCTCTTTGGAGGACAGGGCTCGCCGGGCTCTTCGTGCTGCCAAGCAGGATGTTCTCAGGCTGTTCACAAGCCTGTCAAAGAAGAACTCGTTCTGGTACTCGAGCTCAGTGAGGTGCTGCAGGAAGGGGGGCACCTCGGCTTTCTTCACACCCACACACACGGGGATCACTTTGGTCCCGTGGCACTGAATGATGTGACACAGGTTCCACTGGGAAACCCGCTGGCACCACGGGTCCCCCAGGGACTTGGCAGAGAGGAGGAGGATGGCCACCCGGCTGGCCTCGATGACCTTCGTGGCAGTCAGGATGACGGGCTTCCCGGCCACGTGGTCCTGGTGCTCTGCATAGCCCCGAAAACCTTCTTTCTTCAAGCACTCCGAGATGCGGGAGGCGATGTGGTCATCTTCAGGGCAGTACCAGAGGGAAAAGTCATAGGTGAAGCCACAGCACGAGGGCGCAGGGGACGTGCCACCCTCTGGGGACAAGGGCATCGAGCTCATGGGCAGCAGGGACAACGCAAGGTCCGAGCCTTTCCTCCTGCACCAGGAACCGGCAGGGGCAGTGGGGGTGCAAAGGGGGGCAAAGCTCCGGCCCTTTGTGCACAGCGAGGCCAGATTCTCCCGTAAACCAAATTCCCTTCTCCCCTATTAGGTAGACAGCAACTGCGAGGATGCGACGTGCCGAGGCCTAGGGCGATGCTGCAGCAGCGGGAGCAGCAGCTCCTCAAAGCGCTTTCTGCCTCATGTCGGCAATGCCGCGCTCCAGCGCCGCGCCCGCCCGCTGCAGCTCCTGGCGCTGCTCCCGCAGCCGCTCCCGGGACTCCTCCAGCCACTGGTGCATCTCCACGTAGGAGCGGCTCTGCCGGTACAGCCGCTCCCTCTCCTCCGCAGCGGGGCCTGATGGGGGGCAGAGCGGGGATGCTCAGCAGCGGTCCGCGAGTCCCGTCCCGGTCCCGGTCCCGGTCCCGGTCCCGGTCCCGTCCCGTCGCTGTCTCGCCCCCGGGCTCACCTGGGCACAGGCCGTGCTCTCGCTGAGGCTCCGAGGGGAGCAGGAAGACGGGGTCTGCCGGGTGGGTGCCCCGCACGTCGGCCAGGATCTGCTCCACGGTGGGGGGCTCAGGCCGGGTGGGCAGCACCCGCTTGGCCTTAGCGCTCATCCCGAGGCCGCTTCATGCGCGGGGGCTGGTGTCGGGGGGGGGGGGCGGGATGAGCGGACAGACAGACAGACACCCCCCCCTCCCCCCCGTGGTGCGCTGGGGACGGACACACAGACTGCCCCCCTCGACCGGCAGAGCCCCCGCACAGACACACAGACCCCTCCGGACAGATCGACTTCCCCCCCCCACCCCAGGCACACAGACCCACTCGGTGCCTCGTCGTTGGACAGACGGACAGACAGACCGGCCTCCCCCCTCCCTGCCCCGGGACGGGCAGACACCGCCTTGCCCCCAGAACGGAGGGACACGGACACGGGGACACGGACACGGACACGGACACGGGGACATGGGGACGGGGACACGGGGACACGGACACACGGGGACACGGACACGGGGACACGGACGGACGGGGGGACGGAGATACGGACACGGACACACGGGGACGGGGACACGGGGACACGGGGACACCGACCCCTCCGCCGCTCGCTCCCCGCCGCGGCCGGCCCCGTCACCCTCCTCCCGGCCACCGTAGCGTCACCGCCCGCGCCCTCATCCCGCCACGCCCCCGGAGTGACGCCACACTCCCGCGCAGTCCCCGCCTTGGCTCTTAAAGGGGCCTCGGCACCGCCCTCACGGAGCACAGGGCAGAGGCGGCTCGGGGGGCACCGGGGACCCCCGGCGGTTTATTGAGGTGGGGGGCAACAGCCGTGGGGCTCGGGGCTCGGTCGGGGTCGTGGTGCCTCTCATTGCCTCTTCTCCGCTTCCCGCGCCAGGGTCAGGGCTGCTCCGGAGGCTGCCGGGGACACAGGCACGGTGTCAGGGCCACCAACCGGTGCCCCGGGACGAGCCCACCCCAGACACGCGGTGCCACCCCATTCCCTCCCGCTCCTGCCCTCGCCGGGGTTGGGGGGTTGAATGGGAGCCCCAGGTTGTCACCAGCACGGTGGGGCCAAGCAAGGTACACGCGGTTTGGGGGGGCTGGCTACGGAGAAGCAGGAGGGAAAGCGCCTGCTCTACAGGAGCTGAGGGAGAAGGGGACGGCTGTGTCAGCCACACCACAGCCTGGCAGCGCTGGAGCTCTCGCCAACACCACCGTGGCTGCAGCCGTTCCGCCAAGGGGCTGGGAGGGCTGGCACAGAGCGGCCCCTTCTCCCTGCAGCGGCAGCGGGACCTGCGGCTCTTTACATACAGACAAAGTGAGCTGTGGAGCCACCTCGGCCGTCAGCCGGGCTCTGCTGCTGATCAGAGTCTGCAGGACTGGACCATGAGGCACGGAGAGAAGAGAGAGAATTACAGCGAGGGGAGAGCTCAACCCCTGCTCGGCTCCTGCCGCCACGGGAGGACAGGGCTGCGAGCCCAGCATCAGAGAGAGGGCTGCTTGCCAGCCATGCAGATAAGAGCTGCTCGCATCCCAGAGGAGCTGGGCCGTGCTCTGGGGGGGGAATCGCCTGCCCCAGACACGGAGCAGGGTGACCAACCCCTGTTACCTTCTCTGGTGACACTGGAGGCTGCGTCCAGGGCTTTGGTGCTGAGGTTGCCCAGCACACTGTCCACGGTGCGGTGATGCCTGAGGAACCAGGGCCGGATGATGTTCTGGTAGAGCACCTGCGACCCGTTCCAGGGCACGGGGGCCATGCACCACAGCAAGAACAGGCACTGCGGAGAGGAGAGATGCTCTAGAGCTGGATGATGGCAGGGCAAGGGCTGAGCAAGGCAGCCCCCAAGGATGGCAGCAGTGGCAGGCCAGCAGCTGAGCTGCTCCAGTTCCCCCCAGGCAGCCCAAAGGCAGTTGCTCAATGGAGGTGCCAGGACCTCAGCTGGCTGCAGAGAGCTCTGTGTTGGACTGCAGCCCCACTGTGGCCCCACCACAGCCACCACCACTGTCCTGCCAACAGGACAGAGCCCACCACGCTTGGTTCCTCCAAGTTTAGCCCTTGGGTGAGAGGACTCTGGCCCCAGCAGCCCCCGGTACCTTCCCAGCATAGTAGAAGGGGAACCAGTAGAGGAAGATGTCAGAGAAGAACTCAGCTACACTGAAGACGCCATACACCACCCAGTACGTCAGCCACGTGGTGTCATCCTCCTTGCTGGAGCTCTCGATGGCTTTGATGCTGTGACAGGAGATGGGAAGGGCATTGCTGCTGCAGTCATGCTGCCGGGGTGGGCACTTCCTTCCCAAATCCTCTGAACCCTGGAGCAGACCTGCCTATTGGATGCTGCTGCCCCAAGCTGGGCTCGTGCCAGTCCCCAGCATGTTCAGGAAGGTCTCAAGAGCTTCCCAGCTGTAAACGCCTGTTCATTTATCAGGGAGACCCTCAGCTAAGGGCAGGGGAAGCTCTCCAGACCCTGGGACTTACGAGACGTATGCAGGGTAGGCGAAGCCAATGAGGTTGCAGAGCAGTGAAGCGCCGTAGCCAAACACGAGGTACAGCCCCAGGAACGCCGCAGAGCCTGCCAGGGCACAGAGAGGGTGGTCATGTACCTGCCAGTGCCAGGATGGCGAGAGGAGACCCCAGCTCTGTCTGCAGAGCAGGTTTCTCATCCCAGGAGTGAGAAGAGGTGAATGCGGGACCCTCCTGTTGGGAATAACAATCACTCCCAGTTAATTCCAGTATCACCCTCTCCCTCAAGGGAGCCACAACCCGGAACCTGTCACTGCCTGTCCCCTCCCTGGCCTGGAAGGGACTTTACCACAACAAACTCGCAGCACCTTCAACCCGTCACCAGCGTGGACCCGAGCCAAGGCCGCAGAGCCATCAGGAGCAGAGACTTTAACACACAACTACAGTCCAAAGTCAAAGCATGGAGCTGCCCCACCACGTGCCAGGGCTCAAACCACTTGGCATTTTGTAGGAGCTGTTCAACTGGTCAGGGACAAGCCTTGATGATGGGAGCCAAGTGCCCAGGAGCAGCCTTGCTGCCAGAGCCTGCGTCTCCTGCTCCCTGTACGCATCTCCTGCACGTGTTTGTGCTGAGCAGCCACTGTTCGTTGAGGATTCAGTCCCTGAGGAGCAGCAACCGAATCCCACTTCCCTGTGATTAAATTCAATTATCAAAGTTAAATGTAAGCCAAGGCTTGGGTCATTTGGAGCCTGCCCAGCACCCAGACCCTTGCCGAAGGCAGCCGGTGGATGGGGGGAGCTGGGGCAAGGAGCCTGAAATCATGGTGCTGTGAAGAGCTCCTGTTCACTGAGACCCTGAATGGTCAGAGAGCACTAAAGCAGCCTGAGGACACCAAGGCAGAGTCGAAGGCACTGACTGTCACAGCCCAGCAGTGTCTCCCCTACCCTATGTACAAATTCCTCTGCCAAAGTAAGCACCTTGCCCCAAAGCAGGCAGGAAAGCCTGGACTTAACCTCTCTGTGCTGTGACTTAGAGGAAAGCCCTTGCTCGGGCTTGCAGGATGGGTTATCCTCGCTCTGCTCACCACAGCATTTCTGTGCCTTGCTCTTGCCCCTGCTGTGGAGTGGCTGCGGCTCCGGGCATGAATGGTGCTTTGGGTCTTCCCCAGGAGACAGGTAGGAGCAATGTATGTGGCTTTTGGAAGCACTCACAAACCTCCCTTCAAGGAAAACCAGCAGGAAGGTTCGGGCAGCACTGGGTTTCAGTCTCCCCCAAGAGCCTTAGAAGGGGTTTCACGGGCTAAATTAGCCCCCACATACATTTATATGAAAGCAAAAAACCAAGTGAAAGGCTTTGCTTACAAAGAAGAGCTGCTGAGTGGGGCAGCTGGATTTGTCCCATGGTTCCTGCCGCAGCAAGGAGGGTGAGGGAAGGGAACACTATCCTCCTCCTCCTCCTCCGGGATCATTTTCACCCAGCCAAAGCCACTGCAGGGCTGACCTGGCTGTGCTGCTCAGATGTCAGGCGAGATGGACTCCAGACTGCAGCCCATGGGTGCTACTGGGTTCCAAATGGGTTCAAACACAAATTAGGAATCGCTACGAGGGGGGGGGGGGGGAAGGAGAAATCCAATATTCTGAGTTTAGCAGCAGCTTCTCCTTTCCAGGACAGGGACCGAGAACAAGGGACCATCACTCTGGGGGAAGCGGTGCCTCTGCTCTTCCCCTACCCTTAGAAGCCCATCGCATCCAAGCACAACCAAAGGCACTGCTGGGCTCAGAAGGTGCGGGTCCGCCCCGCACTGCACCCACACACAACCTGCCCACGGCAGCACGCGGTCCATGGACCCCTTTCCCCCTCGGCGCAGGAACACGAGCAGGTAAAGGGCCGGGGAACCGCACCAGGAGGCAGAAGGGCAGAGGAGGCACCCGGCGGGGCACAGGGGGTTCCGAAGGCAAAGACGGACACGGGCACCCCCGGCCCCCTCCCAGCCCCTGTCCTTTGCCCCCCGTCCCCCCCCACCCCGGAGTCCAGAGGCGCGGTGAGGGACCCTCGGAGACCCGGCAGGAACAGAGCGGGCAGCGCCGGAGCGGAGCCAGGGAGAGCGGGGACGGGACGGGACGGGCCGGGCCGGGGATCGCGGTCGCACCTGTAGCCAGGTAGAGCCGCCGGACGCCGGTGCGGGCCTCCAGGCGGCCCAGGAGGTCACCGAGCGGCCCGGGCCCATCGAGGAAGCGCTGCAGGCGCTGCGGCACCGTGCCCATGGCGGCTGCGGCGGCTCCGGTCTCGACCGTCCCGTCCCGTCCCGTCTCACCCCCACCGGCGCTGGTCCGAGGCCGCGGAGACGGCGGCAGACGGGGCGGGGCGGCGCTGTCGCCATGACAACCCCTGCGGCCGCCATGGCGGCGGGGCCGAGGCGGCTGCTGGAGGCCGCGGTGATGGCCGCGGTGGTGGCCGCGGTGATGGGCTCCGCCGAGCCCCGCGTCTACCTGAGCAGCTGGGCCGTGAGGGTGGCAGCGGGGCCGAGGGGGGCCCAGGGCCTGGCCCGGCGGCACGGGCTGCTCTGCCTGGGCCAGGTGCGGCGGCAGCCATGGGGCAGGCGGGGGCCGGGGTGCTCCTATCCACCGAGCCCCACTGCGCTCGTCCTCTTCTGCTGGTCCCCTCGGCTCATCCCCGCCGTGTGCCCGCAGCGGGCGCTGGTTTAGTGTTAGAACGGGGCTTCTGATTACTCCCTCGGGTGGTTTTAGGCCCCCGGACGCAGCTTAAAGGATGAGTGCAGTAGGGGTGAGCATTGCCGATGGCCTCCGTGTGTGCATCGCTGAGAGGGGAGACCCAAAGGGCACCCCGCAAACCTGCCCTGGTTCCCAGTGATGCTCTCCGCTGGTCCTGCCACATACAACTCATCAAACGCCTCTTTACGGTCCCTGCCGCCCATATAGAGCAAGCACACGGGTCCAGGCGATGCCATGATCTCTTACCACAGCTCTTTTTGCCTGCAGGTGATGGAGGGAGAGCCTTATTACCATTTCAAACACCGAGGCACGAGGCAGAAAGCCTTAAGCAGGCACTGGGGCTGGAATATGCGCCTGGCAAAAGAGCCAAAGGTAGGGGAGGAGGCAGCGGCAGGAGCCCAGGCTCTGGTGCTGGGCAGGCTCTGCCTGACACCACCAATGCTGCTTCCTGCCCAGGTCCTCTGGTTTGAGCAGCAAAGCGTAAAGAGGCGCACAAAGAGAAGCATCAGTGTGGTGCCAACAGATCCCTGGTTCCACAAGCAGTGGTACATGGTGAGATTTTGCTGCTTTCTAATCCTCAAGCAAATCACACACACACAGAGCCCGGCACAAACAGGACTGATGCTGGCAGTGATGAAGCAGCAGAATTGTCCTTGAAGGTCACCCGCAGCCCAGGGGCTGATCAGATTTAATCCGTTTTCCAGAATAATGACGTTAATCCCGACCTGAACATCCTCACTGCTTGGAGCAAAGGGTACACGGGGCTGGGGGTCGTGCTGACCATCCTGGACGATGGCATCGAGAAGGATCATCCAGACCTGTCTGCCAACTATGTAACTACGTGGGGCTGAGCAGCGCAGGCTCCTTTGGGGCATGTGTGGGTGGGTGCCTTCATCCCCCCCATGGGACTCTGCAGTGGGAGCTCAGCCTCTCCATGGCTGGATCAAAAGGTTTGGCATCTCCTGCAGTGACTTTGCACATAGCTAGAACTTGGACCCATTGTCCCCAGTGCAAAGGCAGTAAAGCTGGTAAACCTTCACGTGCTCCAAGGGAGGACGGGTAAATCTCACCTGTCATTTATAACACCACCATTTCAGTGCCCTGTAGTTCCTCTCCTAACGGCACAGGCAGTAAGGCTCGCCCTCGGGTGAGTGGCCATGCCAGGCTTCCTCACCAAACGTGAGCTTGGACATGATGAAGCAGCAGAGCAATGCACAAAGTTATGTGTCTTTAACAGAGCCCCATTGCCAACATCTCCAGGTTAACCCAGTGCAGTTGCTGGGTGAGAAGGGCCCAGGGTGATCCACGCTGCCAGGCACTGGGCACAGCACCAGGCAGCTGTGTCAGGCTGTCACAGCCCATACAGAGAGGCAGTTTGCTCATGCCCGTCCCTCTTTCTGCAACAGGACCCTCTGGCAAGTTACGATTTCAACAGCAATGACCCTGATCCCCAGCCCAGGTACAGCACCGGGGAAGAGAACTGGTGAGTTCTGCCCAGCACCCTGTGCTGGGTGCTTTATCTCTCCATGGCCAGGGCTGCCCCAGGCCCCCTTTGCCCCTCACCGAGGAGGGCTCAGAGGCTAGCTCTGCCCCTCAGGCATGGAACACGCTGTGCGGGAGAAGTGGCAGCTGCAGCCAACAACCAGCTCTGTGGAGCAGGCGTTGCGTACAAGGCCAGCGTTGGAGGTGAGCCATGGATGCACAAAGGTTGCTCTGGCACTCGGGGAAGGGACGCATGGGCCCGGGCAGAGCTGCTCTGGGAGGAGCCAGGCTCTCGCTGGGAAGCAGAGGGTGCTGTGGTCTCTTCGTCAGGGGCTGTAGCGATAGGACAAGGGGTGATGGGTTCAGACTGAAACAGGGGAAGTCCAGATCAGATCTAAGGCAGAAGTTCTTCCCTGTGAAGGTGCTGAGGCGCTGGCACAGGGTGCCCAGAGAAGGGGTTAAATGCTCCATCCCTGGCAGTGCTCAAGGCCAGGTTAGACAGAATCTTAGGCAACGGTGTAGGCTGAGGTGTCCCTGCCCATGGCAGAGGGGCTGGAACTGGATGATCCTAAGGTCCTTTCCAACCCAAACCATTCTATGGTTCTCTGGTGTTACTGCACACCCAGTCACGGGGCTCAACTCCCAGGGGGTTTAACACCCACCACAAGCTCCCCCGTGGAAGCAAGTAGGGCAAATGGGGTTATAAGGGAGAACTCACAGAGCTTAATTGAAAAGGGCTTAACAAGGAGCTCTGGGAAACAGCTTCCAGCCTGCAGGAACCTGATCTCCTTAGGGCAGCGTCACAATAAAGGTGTTCAAGGCAACAGGGAGGTGGGGGAATGAAGTGGGGTTGATGAGATGTCTCTCAACCCTTACATTGCTGTGGCATGCACGAGGCTTCTGCCCACCCCGCCTCCCATGCGCTGCTGCCTCTTTGACACTGCTGCTCCTCACCCTGGCCCTGCAGGCGTGCGGATGCTGGATGGCCCCATCACAGACATGGTGGAGGCTCAGTCCCTCAGCCTGCATTCCCAGCACATCCACATCTACAGTGCCAGCTGGGGCCCCAAGGATGACGGGAAGACCGTGGACGGGCCAGGCGTGCTGGCTGCAGCAGCCTTCCACAGAGGGGCCAGCAAAGTAAGCCTGGTGCTGGCCTTGGGAACCTCGCTGGGGTGAGGGCTCCCTGCTGATCCCCCTCTATCTCCCCCCTGCCAGGGACGGGGTGGTCTCGGCTCCATCTTCATTTGGGCCTCTGGCAACGGTGGGATCAACTATGACAACTGCAACTGCGATGGGTACGCCAACAGCATCTACACCCTGTCAGTGGGCAGCGTTCTGGCTGGCGGCCAGAGGCCCTGGTACAGCGAGGGTTGCTCTGCCATCCTCACCACCACCTACAGCAGCAGGACCACGAGCAAGGTGCAGATTGTGAGTGCCAGAGCAGGGACACTTGGCCAGACACCAGTTCCCAGCACAGAGAGGGCTCATCTGAGCCCTCTAGGGAGGACGGGGGCTTTATTAGGATGTCTGCATTAGACCCCAAACCCATGTAGGGACCCAGAGGGAGCATTTACTGAAGTTAACTCCATCCAGTCCTGTGCTCTGCTCCAGCAGCAGTGCTGGGACCCCTCTCTCCCCTCAGGTAACCACGGACCTGCACCACCGCTGCACGGACAAGCACACGGGCACCTCTGCCTCAGCCCCACTGGCTGCAGGAATCGTTGCCCTCGCGCTGCAGGCCAAGTAGGTGAAGTCGTGGCAGTGGGAGGGTTCCCAGGGAGGATCTGGTGCCTCGCCAGGACCCTTCAGGGACGAGGGAGGGGGACTTCACTAGCGGGGAGGTTTGGGGGTGCAGAGCTGAGGTCTCCCCTGGCTCTGAGGGGACATCTTCCCGTGGTGGGACACTGCTGGAGAGCAGGGAGAGGCAGGAGGAGAGGCGTCCTCTGGAGGTCTCTCTTGCTCCCATTTTGGCAGCGAAGGATTTTCGTGCAGGGGGGATCAGCTTGGACCCAGACAGCTAACTTATCCATGTCTGAAGAGCCAAATCCCACCCTTGAAAGCTAACCCAAAGCAGAGCCTTTGGTTCCCAAGTCTTCCTTGCTTCCAGCCCAGCACTGACCTGGCGTGACCTGCAGCATCTTGTCATCAGGACCTCCAAACCCGCTCACCTGCAGGCAGAAGACTGGGCTACGAATGGGGCCGGACGCAAGGGTGAGTTGAGGGCTCAGCTGCTGCCTGCCCTACCTGCTCCTGCTTCCTTTGCCTGGCTGTGGGCAGACACCCTGCCCCTCAAACCCCCACCAGCGGGCCTGGGCCAAGAGCCCCCAGCGCTCTCTCAGTGCAGAGGGGCTCGTACATCCTCTCTTGGGTGGTATCTGCTCTTCAGTGAGCCACCACTACGGCTACGGGCTCCTGGATGCTGGGCTGCTGGTGGAGATGGCCAAGGCATGGACAGGAACTCAGCCTCAGCGGAGGTGCTCAGTCAAGGCTCTTCACGGACCCTGGTAAGGGATGGTATTCCCCGGGTCCAGCCTCATACAAACACATACAGGGACATTCTCATAGCAAAGTTGTGCCATGCCCGCTGCAGGAACAGGCATTGCTTCCCAGAAAGCAGTAGCTACAGCACAGCTTCTGCTGTAACCACAGGGCTGTGCATAGAGGGCAGGAGGCCCATGAAGGCAGAAGAGATGCCCTCACCTCCACCTTGTACTTGATAGGAACATTGGCTCCAAGCTCACCGTCCCTACAGATGTTTTCTGCTCTGGGAGAACCAAGCGCATCCGCTCCCTGGAGCACGTCCAGGTCCAGCTCTCTCTGAGCTACAGCCGCAGGGGGGACCTGGAGATCACCCTGACCAGCCCGATGGGGACCACGTCCACACTGGTGACCGTGCGGTAAGAGCACTCTGCAAGATCACAGGGAGCACGCTGCACTAACACTTGCCAGCTGCTGTGGGGCACAGGGGACTCTTCCTCCCACAGCCTCTCCTGGGGCCAGGAGATTCCCCTACACAAGTGGCCACTCCTGACCCACATAGGGAGCAGGCCTCCATGCTCAAAACCCTTCTGTGGTCCCCATGAAGTCTTGGCAATGCCCTTTATACCAAGAAGAGGGTGACTGCAGGCTCCCCCTTGGGCTGCATTCCTTCCCTGCAGCTTCTGGGCTGTCACTCTCGGGTCTCCTCTCCTCCAGCCCGTACGACACCAGCCAGCAGGGCTACAAGGACTGGACCTTCATGTCCACGCACTTCTGGGACGAGAACCCAAATGGGACCTGGACACTTCAGCTCGAGAACAAGGGCGATGCCTATAACACAGGTGGGTGCCCAGCAAGAGTGAACCCCGCTTTCCAGGGTCCTGCAGTGCTTGGTCATTGTTTCTCCTTCCTTCTTCCACTTCAGCAACTTGTTGACATCTTCTTCCTGCTCCTCCTGGGCACCTGAGCCCTCTTTTTCTGCAGGACCATGTTTGTTTCGGGAGCCTCTGGCCACCACAGAGCCAGGAAGGGAGCATAGCTTCCTCTCCCCCACATAGCTCCAAAGCTTCCAGCCCCACATCCACCAGCTTGCACATCCCAAAGGCTAGAGGGTGGGGACAAGCCACCATCAGCACAGAGTCCTGTCCCTCCTGCCCGCAGGTTTCCTGACCAGCTTCATCCTGCACCTCTATGGCACAGCTGAGGACATGTCAGCCCGGCGCCTTGCAGCCTCTACCACGGACAAGTGCATCAGGCGGGATGCACAGGGAGCATGCAAAGGTGAGCATGGAGGGGACGGGGCTCTTGCCCCGCAGCCCGGTTCACCCACCTTCCCTCCACAGAGTGTGGCAGCTCCTTGTTCGCCCACCAGCGCTCCTGCCTGTCCTACTGTCCCCCACGCTACTACAGCCAGAACGCAGGCACAGCCCGTGTGTGTGCCAGCTGCCACCCCTCGTGCTACACGTGCCAGGGGCCATCTGCCAACAACTGCACTGCCTGTCCCTCTGCCGGCACCTTCGATGAGCTCGCACGCTCCTGCTCCTCCTCTCCAGGCCTCCCCTCCGAGCAGGGGCTGCAGAGCGACCTGCTCCCTGTCCTCATCTGCAGCAGCCTGCTCCTCTCAGCCATCCTCTATGGCACGTACCGTGTGGCCTTCTGCGTTGTGAAAGGTACCTCCTGCCGTCGCTGGGTTGGAAGGACAGCGTGAGACCAGCCTGGGCTGCACGGACACGAACACCCTGGGACAGAGCTGCCCTCGCCTGGCTTCTGAAGTAAACTGGTTGTTGCCTTTCTGAACAACTCTGTCCCAACAGCGACCTTCCTGTGCTTGGGCTGATCCCAGCCCGTGTCCAGCTCCATCCGCTGGCAGACACAGAGGTGGTGGGGTCCCTCCTTACCTGGCTCATCCCCCCCAGGGACCAGATCCATCCGGAGGGGCCGGACCTGGCTCGCTGCTGCGAGGGAGCTATTTCCAGCGAGGCTGGGAGCCCTGTGCCCTTTCCCAGGGACAGGGGGCCATGGGGAGGAGGAGATGTGACTTCTGTCCAAGCAGCTGCACCCCAGTGACTGCAGCCAGCTCCTCCAGCACCAGGCCAGCCCTGAGCCCATGCAGCTTCTGTCAGAGCGGAGGCAGCCAGAGCCTTGGGGAGGACAGCCTGGACCTACAACGCAGAGCATGGTGCACTCTGGTTCTTGGTTACCAACAGCCTCTAGTACTTAAACAGGGTCTCAGGAGCCTGGGGCTCATCCACAGGGAGCTGAGAAACAGGCACCCTTACAGCAGGGCTGCAAGAGGGGGCTTGCAGGCTCTGTGGGACACAGGGGCTCTGTCAGCACAACTCAGGGCAGCCCCCCCTTCCCTATATGGGGGCACACACTCACCCCTTTCCCCAGGACAGGGGGGAGCAGACACCAGCCCCACAATGTCCCCCTTCAAGATACAGCTTCCCAGGGGTCACAGGCACCAAGGGGGCACGTGAGACACTCCCAGTCCTCTTCTCTCTACCTCACTTTGGCCCAACAGGGGCTGAGACCCCAGATCCCTGCTGTTCTCCCTGCAGATTCCCTTTGCACATTGGAGCAACTGTCCCCAAGCCCACCATGGCTGGAACAACCAGAGAACTCAAACCAGCCACAGAGCATGGAGGAGGGCTTTTATAGGGTGGAGGCACCTTTCTGAGGCCCTAATCACCCCAAGGTGCTTCCACCTGCATTCCAGAACACCTACATCACTCAGGCTTTACTGGGACCAGCTAGGGAGCCCAGTACAGAGCCTTGGCTGACCACAGGGCCAGATGGTGAATTACCCGATGTGCTAAACACCCTCCTGGCCTGGCAGCTGCCACTTTAGGGCACCCACCCTGGGATACCCCCCAGGCCCATGCCCAGCACAACCATTCCCACAGCATCCCCAGCACTTCCCATCCCTGCGTGGGCCCCATGGGAGCACCCGCCAGGCTGTGGGTTGGGTTACGAGCGAGGGGGCTCTGGCACAGGGAGGGACCCGCTCGCCTCCTCCGGAAGAGAGATAAAGCAGCAGGGCCCGACCTCAGGGAGGCAGAGCCTGGCTGGTGTCCATCGCTGCACCAGGGACATGGTGCTGAGCGGGTGCGTGGGGGCACGGCTCGGGGGTGGTGTGGGACACCCTGGGCCAGCTTCCAGCAAGGGGCACGCAGCACACGAGGGGACACAGACCTTTATTTTCTGCATATAAAATAAATTACCACCCTCCTCCATCACCCCCCCCCCCCCCCAGCCAAATCCACCCCAAGGACAGCGAGCAGGAGCCGGGGGGGGGGGGGGGGGGTGGTGTCCCTGCAGCCCCCTCCGCAGCCATGGGAAGGGTTTGATGCACGACAAGAGCATCCCCAGCCCCCGGGGTCCTCCCGGCTGCTCCCTCCCCAAGGCCACGGGGGGGGGATGCTCAGGGCGGCCGGGGCTCGGGGCAGTGCCGGGCCGCCTCCCGCACCAGGCGCTCCTCGCGGGGTGTCCATGGCCGGGCGTAGCCGTCGTCCTGCAGCAGGATGCGGTTGAGGGTGCGCTCGTAGTTGACGTGCCGCCTCGCCATCAGCACGTACTCGGCCCCCTCCCGCAGCGGGGGGCAGCCGCAGGCGTTGGGTACCCACAGGTACTCCCGGCGCAGCAGCGGGGAGCGCTGCCGGTACGGAGCCGTCACCTCCACCTCGTAGCGCGTTTCCTGCCCCACCAAGCGCCGAGCCAGGATCCGGCCCCGGAACGCTGCGGGGCGAGGTGTGGGGCACCCTGAGCCGGGCACGGCCCCCGCCCCACCGATGTCCTGCCCCTCAGAGCCTCCCTCCCCATCCCTGGCGCTCACCGAAGTCGCTCTGGCAGAAGTGGCGGATGCGCTGGGAGCGGCCCTTGGGGGTTCGGCACCTCCCGCATCGCCCTGCAGGGGCAAAGCTGCAGCGGTTTAGAGGGGAAAAGGGACGCAGAGGCCACAAAACCCCCTCCTGCGGTGCTGGGAGGGAGCACTGAAGGCCCCATAAGGCAAGAGGGGGCACACGGAGCCCCTGAGAGGGGGGAGAGTTAAGCCGGGGGCCCTCATCTCATTTCTATCCTTGGGGCTCTCCAGGATGCTCTGCACAGCAGAGAGCCCCGGGGCTTGGGGGGCTGCAGGCACCTGCAGGGAGCCCGGCCCAGCCAGGGGGGCTCCACGGTGGCGGCTCTGTGGCAGAGCTCTGGGGCTGCGGCGGCAGAGCTGGGGGTCCCGGGGGGTCCTGGGGTGGGGGGGTGCCAGCCCCTCGGGGCTGGGGCTGCCGCAGGGGGCTGGAGTTGCCATGGACAGGATGCGGGTGCCCACGGGGAAGCCAGAACTCGTACTCGATGCCAGGGTTGGGCTCCTGCAGTAGGACCTGCACAGGCAGGGGCAGAGCTAAGGGGAGTGATGGGGGACAGGGAACGGCTACCTCTGTCCCTGCACCAGCCCTGCCCTCACCATCACTTGCAGATCCTCATCGGTGGGGCCAGGGGCCTCCAGGCTTTCGGTGCCATCGGGGGTCCGGGTGTAGCGTAGCCGGGTGCCGGCTGCTTCGTACTGCCCCGGCCAGGCGATGGACCAGTCCCCATTGAGCACATAGCGCCCATCGCTCGTCATCAGGGCTGCGGGAGGGAGCGTGTCCGAGTCCCAAGCACCGCATGGGCCCTGGGACCCCTGCACTGGGCAATGGCTGGGTCCCCAACGAAGGCCTCTCCCCGAGCAGGGAGGGCAGCGTGGGCTGGGAGAGCTGCGGTCGGGGCTTACGAGAAGTCTGCTTTCTTGTGAGATCTTGGCTTTCATCCCGAGCCAAACCCTGGTGTGCAAACTGCCCCTGAGCCCCGGGGCCTGGTCCCGGGGGGGGACGACAGGGACCCAACTGCACTGAGGGGGGCGGACCAGGGGGTCTGGGGATCCCAGTCCTGGCCCTGCTCCAGCTCAGCCTCTGGAAGACTGCCCCAAGTGTTCATTGGAATGTCCATTGAACCTGCATCTGAGTGGGGGAACCGCAGGGAACGGCACAGAGCGGCCACCCCCTGCCCTGCCTTCACTGCACCCATGGGTAGCACCAACTAGGGCTGACTGGGACGGACTGGGACAAAGACAGGATGCGTCCTACCGAGGTAGTTGCGGCTCTTGTCCGTCACCTTGATGTGGCTGGCCCCAGCTGGGATCCTGGTCACATTCATGTACCCAAAATAACCTGGGCAGATGGGGCAGAGTCAGGGCAGAGCTGGGGCATGGCCTGAGGGGACAGCCCAGGGATGGGGCAGGAGGGGACTGGGCACAGAGCAGCTCTGGGACTCAGGCAGCCCCAACCCTGTCCCAGGCACCAGCAGCATCAACCCAGTTGGGCCTCACATGCTGGGACATCTGGGGCACCCAGCAATGGCCCTGGAGGAGCCAAGGTGCCACATGGGGCTGTCTGCCCTCATGGGCATCATCATCCCCACGGCCTGGCCAGGCACCCCATGAACCTGGGAGATGGACACATGGATCCTGGGTGCTGCCTGGGACCCCTGAACATCCCTGGGGACCCCATGGACCACAGAGGTGCCCCAAAGATCTGCCCCAGAGGAGCGATACCCCCTGCAATGAGGCAAAATCACCCCAGTAAGGGGTCTCCTTGGAGCCAACTGCCCTGTGCCCACATGTCAGGGACAGGAAGGGATTGGGAACAATGCACCCATGGTGACTGGGGAGATGGAGAGGGGATGGGGGTGACGGGACCCAGGCAATGCCCTGGGGACACAGGCAGGGGACAGGAGGACAGGGGAGCCAAGAACCAAAGCATTCACCCATGGAGGGGGCCGGGGCAATGGTTCATTCACCGGAGGAGGTGTCCTCGCCCTGGAAGAGCCGGTGCACGAAGAGACACGCGTCACGGCCACTGCTGCACGGCCCGCAGGTATCCGGCCGCACGCCCGAGCCCAGGATCCCATCGCAGCCCACACTCTGCAAGCAGCCGAGACACGGCCTCAAGGAGGAGGGCTCAGGGCTGGGGGTCCCCAGGGGTCCTGGCCCCATGAACCCACCAGGCAGCGCCCGCTGACACAGAGGTCCGGAGAGCCGGGGCCGCAGCGGGTGCCATCCAGCACCCGGCCGAAGGTGTAGTAGAAGTTGTGCCCCACAGCCAAGCAGTTCAGGTCACAGACGTTGGGGGCTGATGGAGGAGGGTGGGAAGAGGAGAGGGTGATGCTGATGGCAGCCGTGGCCCCTTGTCAACCTGGTGATACTGCCGCCCAGCCCCGGGACTCACCTCCATGGAAGGGCACCCACTGGTACCGGGCTGATGTGCCCAGGATGGGCTTGTTGTCGTAGAGAGAGCACTGCATGGCACGGAAGGGCACCGAGCCGCTGGGGCAGCCCTATGGGAACGGCAGGATGGAGCCCCACCGGACCAGGACTGGGGCTGGCCATGCCGGTGCGCAGCCCTCACAACGCTCACCTGGAGCTGGCAGAGCCGGTACTGCCGCGGGTCGCCCGTGCACGGCTCCTCCTCGCTGGATCTGCGGCCACAGCATCAGCAAGGCAGGGCCCGGGCCCGGGCTCCCCGAGCAGCCCCGCTGCACCCTGCGTCCCCATCCGGGCCCCCCTCCCTTCCTCCGGGAGCCAGGATGCCGCTGAGCCACAGCGGGACCGGGAGGGACGCGTCCCCATGGGGGAGCAGGAGCAGGGACCACGACATCCCGCATGGAGCCGCATCCTCCCGGAGCGGCACCAGGAAGGAGGCACCGGGGTCTGGCTCCGCCCGCCCCCTCCAGAATCAGGCTCGGATTTGGCCAGGACGTGTGCGGGGCAGCGGCGGAGCCATGCCGCGGGGTTTGGGCGCCCTGCGGGGTTGGCTGCTGCGAGGGATGCCCCGGAGGGACCGCGCTGCCCCGTCCCGCACTCACCGCAGGCACCTCCGAGTACGGAGGGCGACTCCGTCCCCGCAGGAGCTGGAGCAGGAGCTCCAGGGTCCCCAGGGCCCCCAGGCACCGGGGTCCAGCTGCCAGCGGGACCAAGCAGGGGCTGGGGGCTTGAAGACCTGCGCCGGCATCCCCAGGGCTGGGCTCTGCGCGGAGGAAGGAATCAGCGCCGGGGCCGGGATCGAGCGGCCTGGGGGCTGCTGCCGAGCACCCCTCGCCCCTCACCTGCGCCGTGCCGAGGCCGCTGAGCCAGGCCAGGAGCAGCAGCCACCAGCATCTGCGGGAGCGCCAGGGAGAGCCTGAGCCCACCGCGCCCCGGGACCAGCGCAGCGGAGAGGGGGCACCCCCATGCGTGTCCCGTCCCCCACCACCACCACCAAGGGGGACCCCAGCGAGGGGAAAGGATGCGGCAAGACCGGAGCAGACCCAGCGGGAGGGCCCATGCGGGACCGGGGGAGCAGCGCCGCGTCCCGCACACGTGCCCCGCGTGACGACGGGAACGGCGGAGCCGGGACAGGACCAGACCTGCGCGGCGGGGCCGGGGCTCCGCGCTCCCTGATCCGGATCCGGCCCCGCCGTGGGGAGAGCACCGGGGGAGGGCAGCGCTGCCTCCCCCCCCCCCGCACCCCAAAGCGCCTTGCCCTGGAGCACCCCCAACCCGCCCAGCGCAGGGGTGCGGGGGGTGCCGGCTGCGCCCGTTTCCTCCCTTCCCGGGAATTCCGCTCTCTGGGTCCTCCCCCCCCCCCCCGGCAGGGCAGGGATCGGGGGTTCACGGTGCCGCCGCCCCGAGGCGATGTCCGGGTGATGTCCAGCCCCCGGCAGTGGCCGGGAGGCTCCGAGTGCCTCAGTTTCCCCACCGGAGCGGAGCTGACCCAGGGCTGGGCGGGGAGGGAGGTGTGGGGGTTCCCTTGGGGGTCCACGAGGGGTGAAGCAGGAATCGGGACCTTACCCGGCACCGCGGAGTCCCCGATAGCCCCGCCCGGCCATGCCGCCCCTCGTCCGGGGCGTCCCGGCGCTCGGTCCCGTTCCGGAGGCAGGGAGGGGGGACCCGGGACGATCGGGCATCGCCTGCGCAGCTCCGGGGAACGGGGGGGTGTGGGGGGGGTGGCGGGCGAGGCTTCCCCCCCGCCCCGTTCTCCTCCCGTCCCTCCCTGCTGCGTTATTAATATCCAGCCCCAAAAGGTGCGCCGAGCCCTCCCCAGCCGCCCGTTAACCCTTCGAGGCCCGGAGCTGCGGCGGTCGAGGGGGGCTGGTGGGGTCTCGGGGGGTGCGGATGCTCCTCTGTACCCTCTGCTCCCCCAAGGGATGTCACCACCCTCAGCTGCAGAGGGGAAGGGGCAGATGGGAGCTTGCCCCCGGCCTCATCCTGATCGGGGACCCTCCGAATAGCCCCTGATTCTGAGCATCCCCGGGAGGGGTTTGGAACCCACCGGGGGTCCCTGCTTAGCGCTCCGTAGATGCAGCAGGATCTGCTGGGCTGTGCGGGGGGGGGCTGGCAGAGCTCGGGGTGCTGGGTGTCATCGTCCCCCCCCCAGCGCCCTTTGGGCAGCAAGGGCAGCCCCAGGCACCCGCAGCCCAGAGCCGAAGGGGTTACAGTGCTGGGGTGCGGAAGTCCCTTGGGGTTTCCCCACTGCAAGGCAGAGCAAAGTGAGCTGGATGATGGCTTCGGGGTGCGCAGGGAATGAGCTCCCTGGATGGTGCATTGAGGATGCCGGCAGCGGGATGCTCTACAAGCGGGGACGGCTCCTGGGAGAGGTAAATCCCTTGTCAGCCCTGCTCCAGCCCTGCCCCTGCACCCCGAGACAGCCCCTTACCCTGGCCAGACCCCCTACATCTTGTGGTCAGGGTCATCCCCAGGATGTCCTGCTCCGAGGGGGACCCATCAGCTCCCCTCTGGGGAAGGGGGAACTGAGGCAGCGTGGAGATGCTGCGATCAAGCCATTGCCTGGAGTCTGCATTGCTTCTGCCTTGGCTTGCCCCGGGGTGCTGAGCTGCTCACTCCTGTCCTTGCAGGGCGCCTTTGGGTGCTGCTACCAGCTGACGGAAGTGGCCAGCGGCAGGGTGTATGCAGCTAAGGTCATCCCGCGAGCCCATCTCGCTGCAGTGGGTGTCAGAGAGAGGGTGAGTCCAAGGAGGGGGGACAGAATGTCCTGCAGAGCCCCACAGCCCTGCCCTTGCCCCTTCTCCCTTGGTCCCTGTTGCTCGGTGGGTCCCCATCCCCATTTCCCAAGGATGCGTGTGGGGGATCCATCCCGGATCCAGAGGCTCCCCGGGGGGCTGCTGGGCTCCTGCCAATGCAGGTGGAGCGGGAGCAGGAGCTGCACGGCCGCCTGCACCACCGGCACATTGTCTGCCTCCATGGGCACTTCTCTGACCAGCGCCACGTCTACCTGCTGCTGGAGTACTGCAGCCGGAGGGTGAGCAAGCACCAGCACCCCAAAACAGAGCATCCCCATGTCAGGGCTTTACCAGGCCCCACACTGGCACCTTGGTCCGTCCCCAGTCCCTCGCTGACATCCTGTGGGCCCGGGGGAGGCTGACGGAGCCGGAGGTGAGATACTACCTGCTGCAGGTCATCTCAGGGCTGCGCTACCTCCACGGACAGGGCATCGTCCACCGGGACCTCAAGCTGAGTGTGTGGGGCAGCGCTGGGGGGGGGCAAGAGGGAGACCCACACCTGCGCTTACCCAGGCTCACCTCCCTCTGCAGGCAACTTCTTGGTGACCAAGAAGATGCAGGTGAAGATCGGGGACCTGGGGCTGGCACGGCTGAAGGCTCCGGCTGGTCAACGCTGGGGGTGAGCGGGGCCATGGTGCTGCTGGGGCAGGTAGGGGGGGTCACTGCCAGGCTGGGGTTTACCTTGCTTGCTCCCCAGGGCGCTCTGTGGGACACCCAGCTTCCTGGCCCCGGAGGTGTTGGACCGCAAGGGACACGGGGTGCCCGCGGATGTGTGGGCCCTGGGCTGTGCCATGTAAGCAGGGACCTGGAGGGCGGGGTGATGGGTGCTCCCGGCTGCATTGAGCACCCTGACCCCCCCCCCCCCAGGTACATGGCGCTGACAGGGAGCCCCCCGTTTGAGGCGGCTCAGCGGCAGGAGCTCTACTGCCACATCCGGGCTGCCCGGTACCCGCAGCCGAGCCGGCTCTCAGCCCATGCCCAGGCTCTCATCGCCCACCTGCTGGCCCCCGAGCCCGCAGCACGGCCCAGCCTGCAGGATGTGCTGGACCACGGCTTCTTCACCCAGGTGTGGGGCCGGTGCAGGGCATGGCCACGGTGGGGATGGGCCAGGGGGTCACTGCCTCTCGCTCCCCAGGGCTTCACACCCCAGAGGCTGCCACCCCGCGCCTGCCACTCGGTGCCCATCTTCCTGGCACAGGCCCTGCCATGCAGGCTGCGGCAGCGGCTGTGCCAGGAGCACCAGGGAGCACGGGGAGCACGGCGCTGCCACCCTGGAACACCGCTGCCTCGCCACCACGAAGGAGCAGGACATGAGCCATGCAAACACCCGCTTAGGAAAACCTTTATTAGTGTTAGGAACTGTCTAAAATCCAGTCATTGACACAAGCAGGGTGGGATGTGACCATTACGGACGGCGCGCACACACACACACGCACCCCAGTCTGCCCTTAGAACAGGTTAACAAAAAGAAATGAAAGAACCAAACCTGAACGAGACCTCTCTTCCCTGCAATGGGATAGGGACAAAGAGCTGGGGAGGGAGAAGGAGCAGCTCCTGGTGCCTGGGGATCACCCATGCAGAGGGAACGCTAGGAGCAGCATCACATCCCCTTGCTCTGCCTGGCTGCGGGCTCCTGCAACACCTCTAACTGCACCAACAGCAAGGCTTACTGGAAGGAGGAACTGAGTTATTTGAGGCCCAGGAAGGAGGGAGGAAAGTGTGTGGCTTCCCTGCCCAGCTTCAGCTCTCTCCCTCAAGAGGTCTGAAAGAAAACACTGAAAGCTTGGGAAAACGTGACACCGAAACACCCACAGCATTAACTCGAGCGGCCCCCGTCACAGACGCTCGCCTATGCCTAAAACAGAGGGTGGGGACAAAGACAAGATGCTCAGCGTGGCGCCAGCAAGCACCAAGGAGCCGGTTTGCTGCTTCCAGACCTGTCCACATCAGCGCAAGAGGGGACTGGTGAGGGAGGGTGTCACCAGGGGGTGTGGGGCAGGGAGGGGAGGTGACAGCAACAACTTTGTCTGCACTTGGGGTGAGTTTCTTCCTACGCTGTCAGTCACTGCGGGGAACGAACAGGAGCTGCTCAGTGACAGCCCAGACAAGAGGAGAAGCAAAAGAACAGCCTGGTTGGGGGGGGGAGATGCAGCACAAGACCCCGGGTGGGGGGGACCCATGCACAGCCCTGGCTGGGATGGTGGGTGCAAGCGCAGCACTCAGCACCCTCCCTGTGCCAGACCAATCCTGCAGCCCTCATACGGCATCACCCAAGGCTGGAGGTGGGGTAGGACACCAGAGACTGAGATCTGCTCTCCAGGACCATCAGCACACATCCCTCAGGCCAGTAGGAGCTCACAGCTCCCCCCACTACCTTCCACCTACCCTGCACACTCACTACTAAAAACCTTCCCCAGCCCATGCGTGATTCCTATAGGAGCAAACCCAGAAATCAGGTTTTGACCTTGGGGGCAGTGCTCCCCCCTCCCACAGTCAGAGCTGAGCTGCCCTCCTGCCTGCTTGGGCTAGGAGTACAGCATGGCAGAGGGGGGCACACGATGCTGTGCATCCCCACACCACATGGGCACCGGTTTCAGGGTTCCTGGGGACAGGGGAAGAGCTGGGGGAAGCAGAGCGTGGCTGCTCCCAAGGCCGGGCAAAGGGCTGCTGCTGGCCCCCAGCTCGGCGCCTGGCACAAAGCCACAGGGTATTTTTATCCTGGCATCTGTGTTGGTTGAAGCTGTCAGCTCCTCTTGCTTTAAACACAGCCCTGCCCTGTCCCACCCTGGCTCATAGGACACCAACACACCCTGAAGCTGGCCCCTGGCACAGAGTCCCAGCACCTCCAGTATAGCCCAGGGGAAGCCTGGCAGCATGTGAGGCCCAGGCCATGCTCCCCAGATCCACTATTGCTCTGGGAATAGCTGCACTGGGCACCTCTGCCCCCCTCCCAGGCCTGCTGCCCAGACAGGGGTGCCTGAGGGATTCAGGGCTGGACATTCCAGTAATTGCAATGGGATCTGGGATCTGCCCATCTTTATTCCACAGCTGCCCTAAGACAGGGAGAACGTGGCTCCCAACCAGCTCCTCAGACCACTTGTTTGGTGCTCGGAACAGTTAAGTCTGCCCCACGGCACAAAACAAGCCAAGCCTGGTGGGAAGTCTCATTCCTTAAAAAGAAGGGATTAGAACAATGACTCAAGCTTGGTAACTGCTCTCGCCCTCCTCCCTGGCTACAAACGAGGCCAAAACTCACCCTGGTGCAGAAATCAGGTTTGAAGTTCAGCCAATTCGTGTGGCTAATGCCAGCCCCAACCCCTTTGTGCTGAGGTGTGTGTGACAAAGGCAGCTCAGCTCCCTTGGCAGAGCTGCCACTGCAGAGCCCTGTGACAGCTCTGCAGGGCTGAACCTGGCTCCTGAAGGCCAGGGTGAGCTTGGAGCAGGATCCTGGAGGAACAGCTCCAGGTAGGGGCTGCCCCAGGATGCATTTGGTGACAGAAGTAGGGGGTATTGCTTGGCCTGAGAGGACTGGAGTGTAGACAAAAGGAGCTGGCTTGACTCAAAACAGGCTGGAGCAGCTTCTCAGCAGGCTGAAGGCAGCGAGTTGCTCTCTACCTTCAGTCCTTTGCTGGCCAGGAAGGCATCCTGCTTAGGCTCACGGCCCAGGAACTTCTTCAACATGTCAGAAGCATCCAGGGAACCGCCAGGATGCAGGATGCAATTCCTGTAATCCATACCCACCTGCAAGCAGAGAGAGACAGGGGGATGTGTTAAGACACCCGCTGATGCTGCCACCTCCCTCGACCACACTGGTTGCCTGTGTGGGACATCCTCCTACCTTACAGTTCATGATCCCCTCCTGCTTGAAGCGTGTGTGGAACATATCCATGGAGTACACTTCACTCCAGAGGTAGCCGTAGTACTGGGCATCGTAGCCTCCGGCCAGGTGGCCAAACGTAGCAGGCATGTTTGTACCTTTGTGCAAAGGATGGGAAGGGGAGTTAACAGGAAAGGCTCCTGGAACTGCTCACAGCATGGAAAACCCCATCCATAGTGTAAATATGTCAGAGCAGACACTGGGTCAGCTTGCTGACAATCCCAGAGGAAACAGGGAAGAACTCTCCAGCTATTTTTGTATCGTTTCAGCCCTGCTTTTCCTGGAGCCAGCAGAAGCTGCCTCTACTGAGCCAGCCTGAAGCCCAAGCCTTGAAAACCTGATGAGCCAAGCTTGCAGGTGGGCATGGATTACAGAACCCCAAGCCCTTGTGTACCTGGGGTAGCAGGGACGCCCAGCACCTCTTCACATAGACCAGCAAACACCTCCACCGGGTCAGCCTTCGTCTGGGTGTGCAGTGCCTGGTCCACCTTGGCCAGCACGATCTGACGCAAGTTGAAGAGCCCTGTTTCCAGAAGGAGGAGGCAAAATGAGCTGCTTCCTGCAGGCAGGAGCATCTCCAAGGCTGGGTCTCAGCAGTGCAGGCTGGGGGCCTCCCATAGTTCTGCTCACACCCGACTTCTGACCCCTCTCCCCCATCCTGGTTCAGCAGCACCCACCCCTTAGGTCCCCAGGGCATCACGGTGAGCAAATCAAAGCCTTTCCTCTACCTGGCCAGCTCACTAAGAGTCTCCTCCACCCCACACTCAAGGAAACACCACAGCAAGGCTCTGCCCTTGCTGGGGACAGCACAGGACCCTTGTTCCCTTCAGCCCCTCTGCAGGGACCAACCTGTGTTTGCCTGCCGGGATTTAATGAGCTTCTCCAGCAGCTCGTCAGGGATGGGGCTTCCAGTTTTGTAGTGCCTGGACATGCGCAGCAGCGGCTCCTTCTCCCACACCCAGTTCTCCAGCATCTGTGATGGTGCCTCAACAAAGTCCCGCTCCACATGTGTCCCACTGAACATGGCAAACTCCGCCTAGGAGACGCAGCAAGCTGAGCGGGATGTCATTTAACCCCCTCCAGAGAGCATGACAGGGGAAAAGGCAACAAACCAGCCCCTCTGCCAGCCCAGCCAGGCCTCACCTGAGAGCACAGCTGGTGCATGACATGCCCGAACTCATGGAAATATGTCTCCACTTCATCGTGCTGCAGCAGGGAAGGTGCATCCGGTGTGGGCTTGGTGAAATTAGCCACCATGGCAGCCACTGAGATCTGCCGGCTGGAGTCTGGCAGGAGGCAGCCTGGCTGCAGGCCGAAGCAGGCTGCGTGCCCGTATTTGCCTTCCCTAGGGCAGGAAGAGGAGACTGTTACACAGATCACCCCCAAGGCCATCCATGAACCACCACCATCCTGCTCAGAGCAAAAGCTCCCTGGTGACCCCCTGCTCTGCCCTGCCTGAGCAGACTCCACTCCCACCGCACGGCCCCACGTCTGGCAGTGGGTCAGCCTCTTCCCCAAGTGCATGGCAGGCCCTCTTCCCCATGCCCTATCCCTCCTCTCTTGCCCCACCTTGCCCAAGGCCTCACCTTGGGTACAGGTCCAGGTAGAATTTGCCAATGATCTCCCCAGAGGAGGCATCTTTCACCGTGTAGAGCTGGACGTCTTCATGCCAGACCTGAGCTTTCTCTTCCAGATGGAAGGTGAGGCCCAGCAGCTCCTGGTAAATGGCCAGCAGGCCTGTGGTGACCACCTGCATGGGGAAGTACTCCTTCAGCAGATTCTGGTCCACACTGTACTTGGTCTCCTCCACCTGGTTCATGTAATAGCGCATGTCCCAGGCATTGATGCGGTTGTCAAACTCCAGGCCGCGCTTCTCACACTCCTTCTTTTTCAGGTCCAGGATCACAGCCCGCTCCTTCTCCCCAAGGGGTTTCAGCTTCTGAGCCAGCTCATCTAGGAAAACCAAGGCAGGCAGGGTTAGTGCCCAGGGCTGAGAGCAGCAGAGCTGGCTCAACACACGGCCCAGCTCTTGGCTCCACAGCCCAGTGCCGTACCCAGGAACGAAGCCACTATCTTGCTGCTTTTAGCCATGTTCATCTCCAGCACAAAGTCTGCGTGCGTGTTGAAGCCCAGCAGACTGGCTTTCTGAGCCCGCAAATCCACCAGCTCCTTGAGGATCAAGCAATTCTCCTGCAGGGTAGAGTCAGAGAGGGTAAAGTGAAGCACGAGCCCCAGCGTTGAAAGAAGCACAAATGTCAGACAAGACCCCTTTAGTGTCTGCCTACCTCCTTGCACCTGGAGTTGAACATTTCCTCCACCTTCCTCCTTGTCTCGGGCACGTAGCACTTCTTCAGGAGAGGGAAATAGTGTGGGTATTTCAAGGTGACTTTCAGCTTGCCATCCTCTGTTTTCTCCAGGGAGTTCAGGAAGTCCTCAGGGAGCCCTCCTGAGAAGAGCAGACAAGACTGATGGAGAGCCCAGGCCTCTCCAGAAATACCAGCTCTGGGACTGGGGACAGGAACAAGCTCTTGCTCCTTAGCCAGAGGAATCCAGGCACTCAAGGCCACAGTAGTAGAGAAATAAGCCTGAGTGCTCCATACCTAGTTCTTCCTTTGAGAAGGGTAAGTAGGTGGTGTCTTCATTGAGGTTCTTGTTGAAGTCTATGCAAAGGACGCTCAGCTTTTTCTTAATAGCTTTGATTTTCTTTAAAATACAGATGAACAGAGAAAAGTTTAGTCCAAAGGGAGAAGTCAAACAGCACCATCCACTGTCTGCAGGCAGCAGCCTGCTGAGCTGCCCAGCAGTGAGTCTGTACTTGGCTTGAACTCAAAGACAACGCAGCAGAATTAACTGCATGAAGGTGCTGAGCTCCCAGCTTAGTACAGGCTCCCTTGGATCACACCTGGTAGGAAAGCAGCCACCTCAGCAAGGTCCTGACAGTCTCCTGCCAGTGCAGGAGGTGCAGGTGTTTAAGCAACAACCTCCCCTACCTTCATTTCACTTCATCTATTTTGAATCCAGCTTCAAGCTCCTTCACTGAGCCACCAGTGCATGCTAAAAGAGGGAGATGCTGAGCAGCTCAGCCCCCCTCGCCTGATCACCCCTTTGCATGCAGGTGCTGCTTCCATTTGACCTGCACAGCACCATCTGCAATTTCAGCTTCTCAGGAGCCCCTCAACTTCCAGTGTTGACCCCACTTTGTAAATGTCATCCCCTTTAGAGGAAAGGAAAAAGAGAGGCATAGAAGCATCACCAGTGTGCCCAAAGTCATGGGAATTGGGGGGCAAAACTTGAGTCTAAGCCTCAGTCCTCTACTCTAGCACTACAGTGTCCTCTTAGCCCTGCAAGGCTCCCATGCTTACTTTAAGCTCTGTGATCTCACCTCCTGCGTTTCCTCAGGGAGATGGAGACCGTTTCTTTTACCCAGTTTGATCAACCTCTCGAGATATCTCTTTGCTTCAGGCTTCAGTGAAGCACTCTCTGCTTTCTCCTGTAAAACAAAACCCAGAGGCACAGGGATCAGGTGTTGCATAAAGCCAGTTCCTGGTCGGAGGTGGGGGTTATTGTAACACCAGTGACCCAGAAGCAGATGGAAACACCCCACAAGAGGGCTTTGGTTTGGTGCGTTAGCTACTACCAGACTGCTTTAAGCACATCACCTTTATGCCATAGTACAGCACGTTCCAGGGCATTACCCTGCCCTGTCACCATAGAAGGCAGGCTGGGTTTACTAACACCACCTTATCAAAGGGGTAACTGAGGTTCTGAGGGAAGGAAGAGCCCTCAAAGCCCAAGTTTCCAGTTCCCAAAACCAGCTGGACCATTCTGCCGTGATCACATCAGCGATTCAGTTCCAGACCTGACTCGCCATCATTCACTTGTAAGTTCTGGGATGAGGAAAAAGGGGTTGTTGTAATTCCAGGAGCTTTCAGTGCACATCACTGACCTGGAGCCAAACAATCCTCTGGTACACATCCTGCCTCATGCTCATCTCCACGTCAAACTCTGAGAGCTTCTTGTCAGCCTCGGTGCTCGCTGCACGGATGTCTTTGCAAGGAGAGACGTGCTGGGGGAAGTCCAGCATGTTCCGACGGACTGCACGAGAGAAGAGGGACTGGTAAAGGCAACAGCTTCATGTCCCAGAGCTGCTCGTGAGTGGGAGTGTACACACACAGAGAGCCTGTGTTAACTGGGAGCCAGTTTGACAGCCCCGGAGCCTGACCTGCCTGCCCACACAAGGGAAGAGTGAGGCAAGCGGCTGCCATCAGACAAACCCAGCGCTGTCCTCTGCAAGCAGCACACTGTCACTCACAGCACCCTGTCACCCTTCCCCACTGCCATCCACTGATTTCCCTCCACAATCCCTCTTTCTCACAAACCCCTCATGGATTTCATGCCTGTGAGTTCCCAAACTCTTTTCCTCTTTTATAGCTGGTATCAAAAAGAACCACAGGATTTCTGTGCTGGCAGACACGGGGCAGCATCATTGTATGACTCCTCTCCTTATAAGACCAGGCTAAAAGTGGCACACCTTTATTGCAGACACTCCTCAAAAGCCACCACATCCCAGGTGTGCTCTGGCCTCAAGTGTTTCCAGTTTAGAAGTGAAAACAAGCTGCCACCATCTCTGAACTAACACAACTGCAGTGGGAAGGTGCTGCCCCCCAGGCATGAGGACTCTCCACCCAGCAGAAAGGGAGCAGGCAGCTACTCTCTGCTGCCCAGTTAAAGTGCTGATGGTTCGGCTGAAGTTCACATTACCCCTCCTTAGTAAGGGCTTTTCCTTTTCTTTTAGGAAGAAATCAGAGGGAAGAAAGAAAAGGCCTGCAAGCTGGCTTCTGCTCCGCACAGAAGCCCTAAAATGATGGAAGTGTTTGAACAAGGCACACAGAGAGATATTTATCTGCTGCCTTAAAGAAAATGTTAGCAAAGAGCTGAAGATTTCTTCGATCATCTGAACCATTTCTGCCAACACACGATTTGTTCCCACTAATGCACCTTAAAAGCAAGAGACAACCTGGCTACTCCCGCCACAGACCAGGCTGCTGCCAAAGCACTGTCCTCATTTTAGACCTGCTCCTATGCCAAATCTCTATTCTTTGTACTCATACCTAAGCTGTGTAAACTAACTGGAAAAAAAAACAACCAGACTGCTGAGGGAGCCAAGGGAAGGAAAAAGGAGGTAAAAGTCCAGAGGGAAAAAACAAAAAACCAAAAAGCCTTCGTGAGATGTGGATTTCCACATCCCCAGGCCTCCTTCTCCATGTACATACCTGTATATTCAACTTCCACATCTGCCAGGGCCTTGAGGGTGTTTTCATAGGACACCTCACCCTGCTCCTGGGAGCCCACCCGGTCGTACACAACCTTGGTCCTCTCTGTCAGATCTGCAGCCATGGTTTCGATCTGTTCGGCCGTCAGGTCCCATCTTAGCTGGTTTGCTAGCAGCCTGGGGGACTGGCTATCCACAACGTTACCTGGAGACAGGAGGGGAGAAAACGCTCTGCGAGCCGCAGCCTTTACGCAGGCTGGAAGCAAAAACGCAGCTGCAGAGCGAAGGATCCATAAAAGCACTTAAAGGAGAGGCCCAGCAAACAAACCACGCCGATGGACAGCCAGGCTGCGAAGGAACGCGGGCGCTAGCGGCAAGCGGCGGCCGGGTTACGCTCCGGGCGCTGTTTACCCCCTCAGGCACCACCAGCCCTCCACAGAAACCCGATTCCCCGCCGTGCCCATGGCAGGCGCCTCTGCCCGGGACCGGAGCTGTAGGGCAAAGAGGTGATAGCGGGGGGGGGGGGGGAAGAAGACCAGGGGCTCCCTATGGCAACCCTTGGGGGGGAGGACGGACGGGACACAGAGCCCCGGCTCCTTCCTCCTGCCCCATCTCGCTTTCCTCCGCCCCACTCCTTCACCACCTGCCCCCGGTGGCCCGGAGCCCCGTCCCGCCGCCGGTACCTGCTGGGGGCGCCATGCCGGGAGGCGCCGCGCTGCGGACGAGGCCGGGAGAGAACCGTGCACGGAGCATGTGCCCCAACCATAGAGGCGGGCAGAGAGAGCGGCCGCGCAGAGGGATTCTGGGAGAGTGGAGGACTCAGCCCCGATCTCCCCTTCCCCTCACCGTATCCGGGCCCTTAGACGTCCCGCGGACGTAGAGCCCCGTTCCGACCCCTACCCTCACCCTCGGCGGCTGCGGGGCAGAGCCACGGGCCCGGGAGCAGGAGCGGGGCCCGGTGCTCCCGCCCGCCCGTTGCCATAGCAACGGCTCCTCTCGGTGGTTCAAACCCACGAGGAGCGACCAGAAACCTCCGGCCCCGCGCATGCGCTGTGGCCTCCTGCTGGAGCAGAGCCGGGGGGGGGGAGGGGGCAGGCTGGAGCACTGCGCAGGCGCGGAGGGCGGGGAGCAGCGCATGCGCAGTGCTGAGCCCGCCCCGGCCGAGGCGAGTGTTGGGGCGTTGGGTGAGCGGGGCGGGGGGGGCCGGGCCGCGCTTCCCGCTGAGGCGCCGCTTGGATCCCGGCCCCCGTGGGGCAGTGACCGGACCGGGGTCCGGTTTGCGGTGGGGCCCGGGGCTCTGGCGCGGTGTCCCCCCCGCGGTGCGGGTGCGTTCCGTTCCGTTATGGGAGCCGTGAGCAGCGCTGCCCTCACGTCTCCTCCCCTCGGGCCTGCCGCGCCCCTCAGGCCGGCCCGGGGCGGCGGTGGGTGCTGCGGGCAGGGCCTCGGGGTACGGGGCAGGGGAAGGGTCTCCCTCGTCCCCGCTCTGGGGTCCGGAAGGGGCTGTGAGGCTCTGGCCTCGTTTGTCGCTGGGGCCATGGGCCCCGCACAGGCAGCGGTACCTGTGGCTGTGACTGGGTGTATGGCTGGTGTCTGTCGGTGGGCTGGGGCCGGCTGAGCTCTGCTGGTGTCTCTTGCACAGAGTTTGCATTTAAACAACGTAATTTCCATAACGAATCCCCTTGAAGGGGTTTGGGGTCTCTAAACGCAGTGGAGCGTTCTGGAGGGGTGAAGTGCTTCAGCTCAGCAGCAGTGCTGTTCAAGGAGCTGGGGCTGGTGCACTTACAGGACCTGCCTTGGGATCTCTGGGTCTGCTTATGGGGGTTGTTTTGCTTTAGCTCCTCTACTATCCATGTGCTGGTAGGGCAGGCTGGGGAGCAGTGCAGAGGATTGGCACCCTGAGTCCCAGCTCTGCTAACAGTGGCAGACAGCTTCAGCCTTTGGTTTGGTTTCAGAACCAGATCATGCTCTGGAAGCAGAGGACTCTGGTTTCTTAGGTGTGAGTGCCTCAGTGCCCAGTTTGTCTGCTCCTAGTCAGTCAGAGCTGTTTTGGTGGCCTGAATGCCTGCAACACCTTTGGTGTATTCTTCTTGGCAGGAGCCTTGCATGGCACTATTGTGCTGTGCTGCTTGAGCTGAAGAGGGTGGTTTGAGGCCTGGAGAATTCATGGAAATGGGGTTGTTTTTACAGCACTGAGTTCAGCGAAGGTCCTGGAAGCCTCGGCCGGTCCTGAGCAACTCCTTTATCCTTACATTCATACTGGGAGAGAACAGCAGTAAAGTTCTTTGCTTTCTCGTCTATCAAGCCCTATAAGTTTTCTCTCTGTGGCTGTTTTCGTTAAAGTTCCAAGAAGTTGGAGCGAGCTGCAGGAATGGCAGACCAGAAGCGCCTTGCCTACTCCATCATCCAGTTCCTACATGACCAACTACAGAATGGGGGGCTGTCTCCAGATGCTCAGGAGAGTTTGGAAGGTAGGTGGCTTTATGTGCTTCCCTGTTCATGCATCCAGGTCTGTCAGCCCAACGCTTAGACACTGTTACTCTCTTCTGCCCCTTCCTTGTTGTGCCTAGCATCAAACCTTGATCAAGGTTGGAACTGAATTTGTCTTCTTGTGGAAGTATGAGGAATGCTGATTGCTCATCTGATTTCCTCATCTCTTTCAAAATCAGATTAGTTGGAGGAAGGGATATACCTGAGATTAAAAACCTCTCTGACCCTGGCTTTGGGACTTACAAGTTTTACCTTAAATGAGGTAGAGTCAGGAGGGTTGTAGTGAAGTGTAAAATCACAATGCTGTTGTTCACAGGTGTTTCATGCTTGCAGAGGGCTTTTCCCCTTTGCTATCACGATGCTTTCCCACAGCACACCCTGGAGTACTTACACAGGTTTTTTTTACAGAGGGCTTTACTGGTAACAAGAGTGCACTGATCTTAAAAGAGCTGCTTAAGGAGCTTATGCTTTGGTCTTTGGCTTTGTACATTTGTCCCACTAAAGGAGAGCACAGGCATGTCTGCAGAGTGGTGGGTGCATTCCTGGGTGAGGCAGGAGCAAAGGAGGGTGTTGGCTGGAGAGAAGGGTTTGTTCCTGTGCTTTTAGACTATAAAACATGGCATGAGAGCTCTGTTGTGTCACTGGAGTTCCCCTCTGTACTGGAAAGAGCTTCCCCACCAGGCTCCAGCTGATGGAGGAGGTGGTGGGATGTGGTAAAATTGGAGGCTATGCCCCAGATATCCTGGTGTGTGGTTTGATCTCTTGGTTCTGGTATGTTCTACAGTAAGAAATTCAGCTGTTGTGGGAGAGGGTTAAAGATTTAGATGGAGTGGGGAAAGCTAATTGCATGACTCTTCTTGTCTAGTTGCCATCCAGTGCCTGGAGACAGCATTTGGGGTCTCGATGGAAGACCAAGGCCTAGCTGTGTCTCAGACTCTTCCCGAAATATTCGAAGCTGCTGCAGGAAAGGTTAGCAAGTGCCCTAAAATATGTGCTGAGTTTTCCATTTAAGCAGCCAAAGCAATGAGCTCTGCTTGATTCCTCCAAGGAGAAATGCTGCCCCCTCAGAGGTGTGTGGGAGGGAAATGTTTTGGGCTTGATGAACCAGCGCTTGGGAAGGGGGAGGTGTAAGTTCTTCTCAGTGGGAGTCTAGCAAAGCCTTCTCCCTCTGCTTGTAAGGAGCCTGAACACATCAGAACAAACTCGGAGCCCATCACCCCCTCTGAAGATGACATAGCTGAGGCTGAAAGACTCAAGACTGAAGGTAATCTCCTCTGGAGCTGGTGTATAATGAGGTTTAGATGGTATTGAGGCACCTGGGGAATGCTTGGAAAAGGTGGTGGTGGGGGGAAGACAAATGGGATCAACCCTTCTATTTCTTGTCTCTCTGCTGGTGCTGCAGTAGGTTGACATCATTTGGCTGTGTGGGACAGGCATCTTTCCTGTTGAGCTCTCTTGTGTGTGTTGCCTTTTTGCTGCTGTGCAAGAGAGCACAGTTAGTTCTGCAATTTGATGGAGATGGTCCTCTGAGCTAATGCACTGCAGTGCTCTTCAGGATGTGGTGCTGCTCTGGGGGGGGCCTCAGGTGGGCCTGAAGTGGGGGGAGAACAGCTGAAGGTGGTAAGGGGGGCTTGCAGGATCAGGCAACTTGGAATTGCCAAGACACAGCTCCCCAGCTCGTTGCTGAATGTGCCCTGCGCTGCCAAAGCAGTTTGACCAGTAGCATTTGCAAGTGGTTTGTTTTTCTCTTGTCCTATTTTCTTAAGCAGAACATAGATCCAGGCCTGTTGCTTCAGTTTGACCCTATTTCCCCCCGCCTTTGTTAATGAGCCTTTCCACTATCTTTTTAGGAAATGAACAAATGAAAGCAGAAAACTTCGAAGCTGCAGTGTCTTTCTATGGAAAAGCAATTGAATTAAATCCATCCAATGCTGTGTATTTCTGCAACAGGTACTGATTATCTTTCTCTATCCTTGTAAACCTGTGGTTTAAGTAGACTTAAGTCTTGAATGGTTAAAATCCCATTTTTTTTTAGTGTTTTTTATGATTCTGTAGACTGCTTGTTCTGTTCCTTGCTCTTTGTGTAGTTTGGAAACAAACTCTTAGGCATTTGAGGAGACATAAGGATGCTAAGAAATACTGTCTGCTTTCATGCAGTTAACTCGTAAGTGGGATGGAGGGCCCAGGTTTCAGAGGCTGTGTTGATAATAAAAGCAAAGCAGTGAAATGAGACAAGCTGAAGGCTTGTTACTGAGAATAAGTTGATGTGTGTGTAAAATGGGGTATGCAAGCAAATTCCCTGCACTGTTCTAAGCAAAAGTGTTTTGGAAGTTGGTGGGAAGGCAGCTGGTGAATAAAGCAGGCTTTGAATCAGGATTTGGTTTAGCTGCCTGCTTCTTGTGAGTACGTTTCCACAGCTGGTTACAGTGAAGAATGTGTCTGCACATACGTTGGTGATGTGGTGAGGTGCTTCCTGGAGCTAGGAGTGCACCTGGTGCCTTTAGCTGTATGTGGGTCAGTCCCATGAGGTTTTGGGTAAATGCCCCTTGGTGAGAGTTGTGAGATTGAGGACTGAATGAGCACATTATGGCTTCAAAAAGAGTTTTCTCCTCTTACGTGGAGTGTGTATGGGGAAATGGGTAAAACAGTTGTTATGACTAAGAAATCGAGGCATAAGAGAAGCTGGGAGAGATGATCTGAGCTTGCAAGTGTGATAGTACATGCCTCTCTGGAGGCCAGGCTCCTCTTGGAAAGTCCATAAGAAGTAAGCCTAGGTTTGTTTACAGTAGGAGTGGAATGTGGTGCTGGGTGTTTGGATAGCAGCCTGCTTGCTTAGATATGACCTGGATTTATGTCAAGTTCACACTTCACTTTGCCTTGTACTGTAGGAGACTACAGAGATTAAACAGGGGTGACCTTGATCAGCATATTGAAGCTGTTAAGTGTTTCCTGTACATCTTTCTCTGTTCCCTCCAGAGCTGCTGCATACAGTAAACTAGGAAACTATGCTGGAGCAGTGAGAGACTGCGAAAGAGCTATAGGCATTGATCCAAACTACAGCAAAGCTTATGGCAGAATGGGGTAAGAGCGTTATGGTGTTTTGTATCAGAATTTTAAGCTCAATGCCTTGTGGCAGTGATACTGTTAGAGGTGTTCTGCCCTGGAATGCCATGCAAAAATACCTGGTGTTTCTCCTTTGGTGGGGCTGGAGGAAGATTGCAAGTGCATATCTAACTGTGACCTGTTCTTTTATTTCTGCTTTCATAGCTTGGCCCTCTCCAGCTTAAACAAACACACAGAAGCTGTAGTTTACTACAAAAAAGCCCTGGAGCTGGATCCAGACAATGACACGTACAAATCCAACCTTAAAATAGCTGAACAGAAAATGAAGGAGACTCCAAGTCCAGTAAGTTCTGAAAACTAATGTTTGTTATCGGTGGATAAGATTAAAAGGAGGCTGCCTCATTGTACATGAAGCTGCTTTCTGCTGAGCCTTGATGGCCTTGACTGTGTTTAGAAAACAATTCTTGTGTGCAGACAGAGAGGGGAGACACATCTTCTTGTGACCATTCTTGAGCACAGTCACCTCAGGCTTATGTGAAAGAGCTGGAAGATGAGACTATTTAGAAAGGAGTGTTTTAAAACAGACAAGTCACTGCTCAAAATCCAGCTTTTTTCCCCTAGTGACCTGTTGGCAGTACCAAAAGGGCATTTTTTTGGTGGCTTTTTTTTTCCTTACAAAGAATGTTTTCTTAAGAAAAGAAACCTAGATGTTTCCTAGCCAGAAAGCTGCACTGCAGCCCTGTTCCATGCGGGAAGATGTTCATAATTGTGAAGGGTTTCTAGTTTTCTAAAGACTTCTCCAGTGCAAAGGTGGCCAAGTGGATGTGTTTCATTTGGCAGTTGTAATGGTTTCTAGCTGTACACTGTAATGTGGCTGTGAGGGGGTTGCAGCTGCCCTTTGACTCCTTTAGTGAGCCTAATCCCCAGGGCTGACTGTGACCTGGAGCTTTACAGCAAGGGTATTGACAGAGCCTCTTTGTTTTGTAACACTGGGAGTAAAGCATGAATGTCCATTGTCAGGAAGTGAGAAGATGTCATCATCTGCATGTGGTTTCTTTATGCTTACAGACTGGAGGTCCAGGAGGATTTGATTTAGCTGGCTTGCTGAACAACCCGGGCTTCATGAGTATGGTAAATGTGGACACAGATCAGGCTGTATGGTCTGGATGTTGGTCTGTTCAGGATGAAATGTAGCAGTATGTGGCCTGGGAAGCTCCTGGGTCTCTTTAGCAGATTTGTTTTCATTTCATCCAGTGTGGAAACTGGGCTTGTATTTCGTGAAGTCACTGCTCTTCATTTGACCTCATTCACCAGCTTCTCCTTGCAACATGCTGGCTGTAGGAAGAGTGCCTGTTTTGCATTACCAGCCTTGTCTTGTGTGTTGTACTGTGGCTCCTCTTATCTATTTTTGTCCTACTGATCTGTTTCAAAGTATTTCTGCTTTTCCTTCGTAGCTGAATGGCACAACGTCTGCGTATCCACCCCGTAATTTCTGACTAAATAGGGTGTCATTTTTTCTCCCCTCTTTAAATAGGCATCTAACCTAATGAACAATCCACAAGTACAACAGCTGTAAGTTTGATCCCATCTTGTATTTCCTTTTTGAATCGTTCATTTGAGGCTGTGTATGTGTTTGGCATTTGCAGTAGGTCTGAACTGGTGGGAGCAGGAGGGTGCTTGGACCAAAACTATGAAGGGCAGTTTTAAACCCATCCAGCTGCCTTGGCTAGTGTATTTTGAGTACTCCAGACTGTGCTAAAGAGGTATCTCGGTATAAACATTTGCAGAAGGCAAGCAGGGTAGATCATGCCACTGGAACTGGGTTGGGGAAGCTTGGGCTTGGACTGGCTCTGCTGCATAGTGTTTATGTGACCTGGAGACAGGATTTCACAGCTGCATCTCGGTTAGAGTGAGAATATTTCCATTCTTTGTGCTACAGGATTATGAGGATCAACTTAAAATGTTTGTGAGATGCTTAGATAATACAAAGTCACCAAAATAATAAGGCATGCATGCCACTAGTGAATATATTTAGGCAGACCTGTCACGAGGTCTCTTTTGGTGCAGAGCAAGCAAACAGCTTGTGTGAGGAAGGGTAGTGTTTTAAATAAACCAAACACATGGCTTGCACACAAAAGGGGTATCTCTGGGAACACAGGAACTGACACTCTTATAAGTATTGTGCAGTTTAATGCTACAGTTCCTCTTCTGCAGTTAAAGAAAGAAAAGTTGTTGCAGAAGATTCCCTTGCAGATAACTTCATACTCTGTGTGCGAAGGTGCTCCCATTATGCCGACACCCCCCTTCCACTGTAAGCTAAACCATTTCTGTGGGTTTTTTTTTCCTGCTCTGAGCAATGACTCTTACTTCCTCAGCATGTCCGGGATGATTTCTGGTGGCCACAATCCCATGGGAGCAGCAGGTACCAGCCCATCCACAAATGATCTTGCCAGCCTCATACAAGCGTGAGTAGAGAGCTGGGAGTTTCCATTGCCTTGGTCAATAAATTGGTTTGGGATTTTGGTTTGTTTTGACCAGAAGCAGAACCTTCCTTTAACAGTTGAGAAAGGCTTAAATACTGGGTGAAACATCATGGAATGTTTTGGGTTGGAGGGGACCTTAAAGCTCATCCACTTCCAAGCCCCTGGAGCTGGCAAGGACACCTTCCACTAGAGCAGCTTGCTCCAAGCCCCATCCAGCCTGGCCTTGAACACTGCCAGGGATCATCAGTCCTTCTCTGCAGAAGGATGAGTCTTTGAGTCTTGTATTTCTAAACGCTCTCTAACGTTTTCATTAAGCCACAGCTTCTCTGGGCACCCTGTGCCAGTGCCTCAGAAATCTCACAAGGAAGAACTTCTGCCTCAGTGCTCATCTCAGTCTCCCCTCTGGCAAGTTAAAGCCATTCTGCCTTGTCCTGTCCCTTGTCCAAAGGCCTTCTCCAAGTTTCTTGTAGCCCTTTTAGGCACTGGGAGCTGCTCTAAGGTTTCCCTGGAGCCTTCTCATCTCCAGGCTGAACAAGCATTATAATAGAGTGTGTGGGAGCATAAAGAGGACTCTTGCTTTTTCTCCTTCAGGGGACAGCAGTTTGCTCAGCAGATGCAGCAGCAGAATCCTGAACTAATAGAGCAGCTACGAAGCCAGATCAGGAGTCGAACTCCAAGTGCCAGTAACGAAGATCAGCAGGAATGAGCCCTCCAGGTGAGGCTGTAGCCAGGAGTGCTGCTGGACTGTGACCAGCTGAATGGGATTTTTATGTATTTGGCTGCAATATCAGTCTTGTGCCTTAATTTAGCAATTTGGTGTGTCTCCCCTCCACAGAGACTGGGTTATCTGCATCAGTACTGCTAGTAGTGTGTCTCATGCAAGGCTCAGCCCAGAGGAGCGGTGAATAAGAACTTCCCTCACACATTATGTGGCTGACAAAGAGAGTTTCATTATATAGTGTTCACAGTGGTTAAAGGGACACTTTATTTGCTCAAAGATTGAATTTGCCAATGTCTTGTCTTCCTGTCTCTGCAGCGCAGTCCGTGGGAACTATGTTCTTTGCTTTAAAAACTGGAAGCCATGTGTGTGTTGCCATTTCTTGAGTTGGAAGTGTCCAAGAGGGGGAAAAAAAATAATGGAAAACCAAAATACTTTCTATGACCTGCATGTTAAAGACAGATTCATGCTTTCTTTCCCTAGTCTTCATCCCTGCTCCTCTCCCTCAGCCTTTCCATTAGTCTCTTTGTTTTCTTCTGGAAGATCCAGCAAGCTGACCACAAACCAGCAGCAGCAGCAGTCTTTCTAAAGACACTCAGAACAATTAACTACACTGTTGCATTTCTGTTATTTGCTACATGGGATTTTTTTAACCCATTTTTGAAGATTGATGCACTCTTCACTACAGGACGTCTTCACTTTCCTGCCCATGTGCCACTTCAAAGAAGTGTTCAAGTCCTACCTAAGCCCACTTTAATCCTCCTGCCAGTTATGAGATGGTGGTGTTTGAACACTGGAGATTGCAGGATCCACAGGGTTTCTGTTGATTAGATTGACTGCATTTCTCATTCAGGTCTGTAGCAACATGGCCATGGTGTTAATGCATGGGAGTCTGGTGCTCACCTCTCAAAGGATGGTGTAAATGTGGGGGATTTGTGACTGGCCAGGAAGAACCTGCCTACATGCAACAGCGTTTCCTGGTGCACTGCCTGGGGTTCTTCCCCAGTCCTGACAAAATTTGTCTAGTGTTTAGTAATTATGGCTCTGTTGTTGGAATGATCCAATCTGTGAACTAGTCAGGTGGACAGTAAGGATGTTTTTGGTGTTTAAAGGGTTTTTTTTTCCTGCTTTTTTTTTTTTATCTTATATGCATGTAAGTAATCAACCTGTTTGACCGTGCTAATGGTAGGAGTAGCGGGTGACCGAGTAGAGAGCAGATGCAGTAACAATGCTGCTTGGATTCTAGGTGATGAAGTGGCTGCAGGTTTGGTGTTGGGGATTGGCAGTCACACCTCAAGTGTGTGGTGTGTGAGAAAAGGGAAAAGCTCTTGTAGCCACCTCAAGCCACCCCCTGCAGCCTTCCACCCCTCTAGTTACCTGTATCACTCCTTGGGCTGATGGAAGGCTCTGGCCCCATCCCCTAGAGTCACCTGTTGAGGTCAGAGACTTACATCGACCACAGAATGGGTTTTAAAGTAGTTATTTACCTGTGGTGGGGTAGGTGTGTTCACAGCCTAACTGCTGGGCAGAAGGCACCCCCTCTGAAGGTGGGTAGGTGTGAGATGGAAAACACCCTTTCAGGAGGCCTGGTGCTGTGAGTGAGCAGGTATATTTGCGGATTAACATCAAGGGAAAAAACCAAAACAAAAACCGACCTGTAAATGCTCCATAAAGTAATATGTGGTCAATGTAACTTGTGAAAAATAAACTATTTGGACACTTTCTTTGTTATCCCTCTTGCCCAGGTGACTGAAGCAGGATGCGGTGCTGTGGGGTCCAGGGCTCTGCTCCTCTCAGGCCAAACCTACACATGGGGTTTATCTGCCTTTCCCCATTTTTCATTATTCCCTGCTGGCATGCTGCTCCTGCCCATTTCTGCTTCCCATACGGTCTTTTAAGTTCTCTCCAGCTGGTTTTTGGTGGAGATGCGATGCTCTTCGTTGGTTCCTCTACCGGTTGAGCCAGCCCCAGACCCTGTGCCTTGGCCCGGTCAGCACCGCCCGCCGCGGACAGCTCCGCGGGCTTGTGCTGGCCCGGAACCTTTCGCCGCGCTCCGCGTTTCACCCCCCGGAGCGATTTGAACGGCGCCCTACGGAGGACTCCCCGCTCGGCGGAGGGGCGGGCTGACGGGCGGCCTTCTCAGCCAATGGGCGGTTGGGTCTTCCTGCCGATGGCCAATGGGAGGGCGTCGTGGGCGGGGCGCCCTGAGGAGGCCGCTCGGGCGGTGCTGGAGCCGGCGCGTGAGTGGTGGTCGGGAAGAGGGGGGGGGGGGCTTCGTGAGGTAACGGCGGGTGCGGGAGGGCTGAGGCTGGGCCCCGGTGCAGCGAGTCCCAGCCGAGCCCCCGCACCCCTGTCCCGGTGACCCTCGGGGTGTCCCCCCCGCACCGCTGCGGCCTTGGGGGGTGCCCCCCCCCCCCAGCGCCGTTCCTCAGGGTGACCGGGCCGGGTGTCAGCGGTTTGAAGGCGCTGGGACAGGAGCGGCTCCGGGAGAACCCCGCCTGGTTTCAGCTTCCCGCAGTGCTTTTTGACGGGGAAAGCGGGATGTAAAGGGTCGTACGGAGGGCCTGGAGCACAAGTGTGATGGGGAACGGCTGAGGGACCGAGGGGGGTTCCAATGGAGAAGGCTCAGGGGGGACCTGATGGCTCCCTACAAGTGCCTGAGAGGAGGATGGAGCCAGGAGGGGCTGGGCTCTGCTCCCAAGGAACAAGGGATGGGACAAGAGGAAACGGCCTCAAGCTGCCCCAGGGCAGGTTTAGATGGAGCTGAGGAACAATTCCTGCCCCAGAGGGTGCTCGGGCATTGGAACAGGCTGCCCAGGGCAGGGCTGCAGGCACCGTCCCTGCAGGTGTTCACACAGCGTGGAGACGAGGCCTCAGTGCCATGGGTTAGGGGTGGCCTTGGCAGTGCTTGGGTAAGGGTTGGACAGGATGAGCTTAAAGGGCTTTTCCAACCTGGTTGATTCTATGAATATATATATATAATATATAATACATATTTTCCTCTATATAGGGCCCTCTGCTTTATATCATATCTCTTCTTGCTGGCATGGTTCATTACAGCCTGCTAAGCCAAGCAGTACCCATCCTAAGTCAATTCTTTATTACAGAAGGCTTTCAGGCTGGTGAAGCAGTCCAGACGTTGGCAGTGCTGAGTCCTGAACACTGGGCTGTTGGCAAGAGCAGGCAAGGAGAAACACAAGGTATTTCTTGCACTTACTGCTTCCTTCTTCACTAAGCTGCTTTGGTCCTAGGTCAGGGGGTGAATGGCTGCTCTCAGCTGCTGCGGGGACCTGGAGGCTTTATGCTCTGCTGGGAACTGTTGCTGGGTTAGGAAAAGGAAGATGAAAGCCTTGTGAGCTGTGTCAGCACAGCACTGAGGAGCGTTGGCAGTCCTGGAGTCAACCTGGAGAAGGGAGCCTGCTCTCAGCTGCATCAATGGGCTGCCTCCTGCCAAAGCCCTGTCCGTGCACATCGAGCTTTCAGGCTCTGGAGTGACTTGTTCAGACCTGGCTTGGCTGCTGGGTTCTCCCCAGAGCAAGTCAATCAGTGGCATCCGAGCAGGGGCTTCTTGGCATGAGCATCACTTCCCATGGGTGCTGAGAACCCATGGCCTGACCACCATAACCTCCTTCTGTTTGCTTCTGCTTGAGCTGCAAACTTGGAGAAGATAGAAAAAAGCTTTAACACGACCCCCCCCCGAATCATTCAGACTCCCACTTTCCTTTTAATAAAAGCCATCATTTCTGCCCTGTTCATCACAGGTGTGGGTGTTAACATGGCTGGGAGTGTTCAGTGTTATTTTGTTACCCCAGTGCACTCTGCTGGCAGCCTTTACCTGGTGACCTGCAAGAGAACCTTCTCAAGGTGCCATTGCTTTGACTTTACAAGGCAATTCTGCGTAAGTGGTGAGAGCAGCAGTGGAGGGACCTGTTCACATCTGTGTATTTAAAAAAAATAGATTTAACAATGTTATTTTGTGAAATGATTTTTAGGAAAACAGGTTTCACTGCATGGAACCTGGAGGGAAATGCTTTAATATTTCAGATCGTCAGTTTTTGTGACCTAGTCAACTCAAATCTTCTTTCTCTTGCATGAAACAACCTCTGCCTCTTCTTTTGTCACACCCTATAGACAATAGAGAGCCTTGCAGGTAATCTCTCTGTAGGGTTTCCCTTTAGAGACAGCTATCAACACTCTCACTGCCTCTTGGTACAGCACCAACAGCCAATGGTAGAGGCTCTGACCCACTCCAGTGAGATGGTGATGGTGGCTCAGGAAACTGAGCAGGAATTAATCCAATAGTGTAGTTTCAAGGATATTAGTACCCCAAAATCCCCTGTGTGAATGTGGAAGGAAGATCTTCAGGTTCATTTCTGTGTGACAGATCCCACCAGCCCAAGTCCCTGTTCTTTTCTCATTGTTAAAACCCAAAGACTTGATCCTTTGGTTGGACTGTACTGCAGGATCAGGTGGTTTGTGTCTGTCCTGGTGCAGGGGGTTGAAGTGAAACCTTGACAACCCGAGGCTGTGCCAGGTTGCTGTGGCTGGTGCAGTTCTCACAGGGTTGTTAAGTTACTGTTTGCTGCACTTATGTTTTTCTCTGCTGGTTTCTCTACTTGCTGTGTGCAGGGTTCTGCTGCTGGCAGCTCCTCCCGCTGCCTCTGGGGAGTTACAGGGGTTGCTATGCAGAGGCTAGCTGTGTTTTGGGATGCTTCCATAGGAAAATCTCTCTTGTTTTGCTCCTGTCCACAGGGACTGAGTCCAGGAGCACTTTCCCCTTGAGGTCTGTCTGTGCCATTGCTTGCTGATGTGCCTGCCCTAAGGGCAGCTGGAAGGACCCCCACTAACTGCTGTCCCCAGAGCCACTGACCGAGGAGTGTTCCCCAGGAAGCACAATGAAGATTGTGGTGGCCAAAGTGCTGTGTCTCCTGGGCATCTGCGTCCTCATGCTGGTGGGGTCCCTCCTTCCTGTCAAGATAATCGAGGCTGATTACGAGAAAGCTCATCGCTCCAAGAAGGTTCTTGCCCTCTGCAATTCTTTTGGAGGAGGAGTCTTCCTGGCCACGTGCTTCAATGCTTTGCTGCCTGCTGTGAGAGAAAAGGTAACTGCTTCTGAGCCTCTCTCCTATGAGCACTTTTAGTCAAGTGGTGCCACTGTGTTCAGGACCCCTGTGCAGGGGAAGCAGCCTCCCTGCTCCTGCCCTGCAGGCCCCCAGGCCTCTGAGCTGGTGGGAATAGGGATGAAGGGTCTCTGTCCAGCCAGAGTGGCTCGTGAAGCCTCCTCAGAGATGGCTGTGCCTGGGGCCCAAGAGCTGTGCCCATCTCCCATTCAGCTTCTGCTCCTGTGCAGATGGGGATCTGTTTAGTTTTTAATGCAGAAGGAGGCTGAGCATCACCTGGATGTGAGGCTCAGAACTCCTCCTGTTTAGCATGTGCTGAAAGCATCGACAGCTGCAAACCTTGCCCTGGAAGGCACAGGAAACATCATGGATTAATTTTGTCTCCATTTAGAGTTGTGTGAGCACACCAGGAATGTTTCACTTTTTGAAGGACGAAGGTGATTGATTCACTGTGCATTGTTTGCTTCCTTCCAGCTCAGTGAAGTTCTTAGGCAGGGGAACGTGACCACGGACTACCCGGCGGCTGAGACCATCATGATGGTTGGCTTCTTTGTGACGGTCTTTGTGGAGCAGCTCATCTTGACTTTCCAGAAGGAAAAACCTTCCTTCATTGACTTGGAGACCTTCAATGCTGGCTCAGATGTCGGGAGTGACTCCGAATACGAGAGTCCTTTCATCGCCTCATCCCGTGGGCGCCCGTTGTACAGCGAGCACAGTCACCACTCGCATGGCCTGAACATCCGGGAGCTTTCCCGCTCCAGCCCCATACGGCTCATTGGCCTGGGGTTTGCTTTGTGTACACACTCCATCTTCGAGGGACTGGCCCTGGGCTTGCAGGAGGAAGGTGGCAAACTCATGAGCTTGTTCCTAGGAGTTGCCATTCACGAGACGCTGGTGGCAGTGGCATTGGGCATCAGCATGGCTAAGTCCTCCTTGCCACTGAAGGATGCTGTGAAGATGGCCGTGACAGTGAGCCTGATGATTCCTCTGGGCATTAGCATTGGGATGGGGATTGAGAGCACCCAAAACGCAGCCAGCAACATTACTTCCCTGCTGCTGCAAGGCATCGCAGGGGGCACTTTCTTGTTCATCACCTTCTTTGAGATCCTTGCAAAGGAATTGGAAGAGAAGAACAACCGTCTCTTGAAGGTTCTGTTCCTGGTGCTGGGCTATGCGGCTCTGGCTGGGCTGGTCTTCTTCAAGTGGTGAACACAGAAGCAATGGGAAACAAACCTCACCTCCTTCCCTTGCAAAGAGCACCAGAGATGAGCTTCTCTTCAGCCAAGGGGGATGCTGAAGCTCAATGGCTCAGTGAAACATCACAGTCCAGGTGGTATTTCCATATTGACCTAAAGAAGGAGAATTTCTTCCTGTGTGCTCAGAGGGAGATAAAGATGAGGAGTGTCCCAGTGTAGGTGCCACAGGTGTTGTCCCTCCTCCCCGGATCTGCAGGCACAGCAGCTTGTGAAGAGATAAGTTGAGACAAACATTAAGAATCGGATTCTAAGGCTGCCTTCAAGGAGCTCATCAAGCATGTGGTTTCCTGTTAATCTGCACAGCCAGCCCCCTCCCTCCTTCCCCTCACACTCATTACACAATCTGGGGCTGAGACTCTGCTCCCTTCACTCTTTGGCTCTGAGAAGGTGAGAAACAGTAACAGCGATACAGTCAAAAGCAAGTGTGGTCATGGATTGCACAGCTGCACTAAGCTGCTTTTGCTAGCTTAGTTTTGAGCAATGTCTGGTTGTGAGAGCTGCCAAAAATCATCCCTTCTGGGCCTGTGGTGTGCCTGGTGCCACAGCTCCCCCAACAGAGCTTCCATCCTAATCCATGGTGACTCAGGAGCTTTTGTTTTGGACTCATTAATGGACAAAATGAGGCCAGGTCCCTGTCCTGTGTTTCATTCTCCACATCTCACCCATATGATGAGCATTCCATAAGGAAAACCTCCAGCAGAGTGCTAATGTACCATTTGGAAATCTTCCTGTCCCTGTCCAAAGGCCTTTCTACAGCATTCCTGCAGCCTGGGATCCACTCGTGTGTGAGGAACGAGCAGCAGCAATTTCCAGCACTAATATTTTAAGGGCAAATGCTTGTGGTGGAATGGGTTTAGCAGCTGCCCTCAAACGTGGGTTTGTGCTCCCTGCCCTCGCGGCTGGCAGGCTCACGTGCCTGCGCTGCATTACAGAGGCTTTACAAGGCCAGCTCGTTGGAGTCTTCCAAAGCAGTCTCTTCCCTTGGGCTTTAGGAGGTTGTGGAAGGGCTGATGGGAGGCAGTGCGCAGGAGCAGCTCTCCCCTGGCTCCAGAGCACGGCTCCAGGGAGGCTCAGCACGCTGTGCATCCTGTTGTGATCACTGGATTTACCCTCCTGGCTGAAGAGCTCAGATCAGAGCCTGGAGCTGGGAACTTGGCCTCCCCGCTGCCTCCTGCTGCTGTGACAGGAGTGAGCCTTTCCTTCTGCAGCAGCTTCCACAGGCAGAGCAGAGCTCGTTGGAAGTGCTGATGGGATTATAACGGGCTTAGCTGTGGTGCAGTCCCCGTTAGTGTGATCCAAAGTGGGAAGAAGGATGGGTGAGACTGTGAAACAGCATCTTGGAGGCAGTGGTTGGCACAGCTGCAGCATATGGAGGCTGATGAGACTCATCTGAGCACTTCCTGGTGCTAGCTATTTTAATTGCTACAACATACCAAAGTCAATTAATCTTGCTTTGAAAAACCTGGAGTGCCAGGGGGAAGGGAGAGTTATTTTAGGCCTCAGATGGCATAAGTGAGCAGGGCCTGAGGAGAACATAATAGGCCTGGATGTGATAAAGCTCTGTGTTATTTCACTTCTGCAGCCAGCTCACGTGGGCAGCGTGGCTCCTCTTGGGGGTCTCAGTGCTGGTGGCTGTCCTGGGACGCTTGCTGTGGGAGCACAGCGCTGACTGTCCCTCCTTGGGCACAGCCACTGTGGCTCTTAGTCGCTTGTAGGTGCTTTTTCCTATACTGAGTAAATGGATGAAGGCCAGAAGGCAGGTGTATCCCAGCACCCCATTTCCCCTCTTCATCTTCCTCATCCTTCCTTGGGCCTGGCCCCATCTGCGTTCAAGGGCTGAGGTACTAAAGCCAAGCCAAGCTGTTGATGTGAGATGTCTTAACCTGTGCCCAAGAGATCAGTAGGGATCCACTACTGGGGGCTGGGATCATGGATCCCCCCCCAGACCTCTCTGGGTCTGGGGTCAGTGTGACAGTGAGGGGCCAGGCTGGAGCCTCAGGTTAACACCCTTCTTCAGGTGGAGCTGGCAAGGGGGCTGAGCTGTCCCCCCTCTTCCTGCTACCCCGGAGGGGTTTATTCACCTGTGAGTAGCAGAGTCCCGTGTTCCTGGGTTGGTTTAGGGGCAGAGGAGGACGAGCCCTATCTGCTGCTCCCAATAAAGCCTCTGGCCTCCATCCCTTCGCATCCCTTGTTCATTTGAAGTCACCGTCGTTCCACTGCGTCCCCTGCTCATGCAACGGGGGCAGGCAGACCCCAGCCCCAGCTCAGAGGGCGAGCGCAGGGGTAGAACGCTCCCGTTCCCCCCCCTTCTCCCCTCCCACTCTGCATCGCAGTGATTCAGCCCTGCGTGTGCAGCCGGCAGCGGCCCCATTGCGTAAGGCTTGGCGGGGAGCTGGGGACTGAATGAAGCAGAGGAGGAGCCAGAGCTAAAACCATCAAGGAAACTCATTCATTGCCTCTACCGAGTAGTACCCGTCCAGCTCGTAACGCCGTGGGGCACTGCGGGCAGGGGGGGGCACGGTGGGGTTCCTTTTCATTGCGGGGGGTGCAGTCAGGGCCCTGTCCCCATTCCCAAGAGGGAAGGCTGATGGGGTGCGTGTGTGTGTGTGTCCCTCCGCCCCTTGCTTCCTGCTGGGCCCAGCAGTGCTCCTCAAGGGACACGTGCTGGTGGCTGCTATTAATAGGAGCTGCGGATTTTAATTGCTGCCGTGCGGGAGCGAGCATCAGTGGGGCGGCTCCGGCTCCGGTAACTGCCCACCTCGGCAGTGACCTCCCAACCCTTGGGGCCTGTGCTCACCTCAGGTTCCAGCCCCACTGTCCCCGTGGTGGGGCAGAGCACCCCGCAGCTCCTAACCCTAACCCTGGCTGAGGACCTTGCCCTTGAGCCTGTGCTCCAAGCAGCTCAGGCCCCAGTCCTGCTCGGCTGCACTGGGGAGGTGGTGGTGGGGGTCCCACAGCCCCAGCAGATGCCACCCAAGGACCCCAATGTGTCATTTGATGGGGGGCTGTGGCTAGGGAGCAGCTTTGCCCCTGCCTGGGGCCTCTCCAGGGTTTTGGGGCTGCTGGTCCTGCTCTGCCATGGCACCTGCAGAGGGGACATGGGCAGTGGTGACAGAGCCCCTGTGCTCGGTCCTTACAGCCCAGTGTCGCTGCCTAAGCCACCCACAACGGCCGCGGGGGCGCACAGCGCCCTGCTGCTGCCGGGTGTCAGCACCTCTCCATCCTGCTCTGTGGCCCTGTATCCCCTGCTTCCACCTGTGGGGCCCCATCCCCATGCTGGGCTGTGCACCCCTGTCCGTGCATCCCTGTCCGTGCATCCCTGTCTGTGCACCCCTGACCCCTGTCTGTGCACCCCTGACCCCTGTCCGTGCACCCCTGTCCGTGCATCCCTGTCTGTGCACCCATCTGTGCACCCCTGTCTGTGCATCCCTGTCTGTGCACCCCATCCGTGCATCCCTGTCCGTGCATCCCTGTCTGTGCACCCCTGTCTGTGCACCCCGTCTGTGCACCCATCTGTGCACCCGTCTGTGCATCCCTGTCTGTGCATCCCCGTCCGTGCATCCCTGTCTGTGCACCCCTCTGTGCACCCCTGACCCCTGTCTGTGCACCCCTGACCCCTGTCCGTGCATCCCTGTCTGTGCATCCCCGTCCGTGCATCCCTGTCTGTGCACCCCTGTCTGTGCACCCCTGTCCGTGCATCCCTGTCCGTGCATCCCTGTCCGTGCATCCCTGTCTGTGCACCCCTGTCCGTGCATCCCTGTCTGTGCACCCCTGTCCGTGCACCCCTCTGTGCACCCCTGTCCGTGCATCCCTGTCCGTGCATCCCTGTCTGTGCACCCCGTCCGTGCATCCCTGTCTGTGCACCCCTCTGTGCACCCCTGTCCGTGCATCCCTGTCCGTGCATCCCTGTCTGTGCACCCCGTCCGTGCATCCCTGTCTGTGCACCCCTCTGTGCACCCCTGACCCCTGTCTGTGCACCCCTGACCCCTGTCCGTGCACCCCTGTCCGTGCATCCCTGTCCGTGCATCCCTGTCTGTGCACCCCGTCCGTGCATCCCTGTCTGTGCATCCCTGTCTGTGCACCCCTGTCCGTGCATCCCTGTCTGTGCATCCCTGTCTGTGCACCCCTGTCCGTGCATCCCTGTCCGTGCATCCCTGTCCGTGCATCCCTGTCTGTGCACCCCTCTGTGCACCCCTGACCCCTGTCTGTGCACCCCTGACCCCTGTCCGTGCACCCCTGTCCGTGCATCCCTGTCTGTGCACCCCTGACCCTTCTGCACCCCTGTCCGTGCATCCCTGTCCGTGCATCCCTGTCCGTGCACCCCTGTCCGTGCACCCCTGTCCCCTGTCTGTGCACCCCTGTCTGCACCCCTGTTCCTCCTCCTGTGTGTCCGTGTCCGCGTGCCCATGCCTGGCCCCATCCACGCGTGGCCCCGTCCCTGCCCGTTTGTCCTCTCCCCGGAGCCGCTCGGGGCTGGGCCCGGGGGTCCGGCGGCCCCGGGCGGGGCGGGCGCGGCGGGCGGGGCCGGCGGCGGGGCGGGATCGGCTCTGCGGCGGCCGCACCGCACCGAACCGCTCCGCTCCGCGCCGCACCGCGCCGAGCCCCCGCCGGGCCGAGCCCCGCCGCACCGAGCCGAGCCCCGCCGCGCCGGGCGGACCGGAGCCACCGCTCCGGGGCCGCCCCGGGCCGGGCCATGCGCTGAGGCCGCCTCGCAGCCCGCAGCCAAGGGCGGATCCTGGGCAGGACACGGTGAGGCGCGGGCACCGCAATGCGACCGGCGCGGCGGGGGAGGCAGGGGAGGGACGCGGGGGTGCCCTGGGCGATGGCACCGAGGGGGAGCGGAGCCGGGACCCCGGCCCGGTGCTGCGGGACCCTGGTCCTTGCCCCTCATCCTGCCCCTGCCGTCTGCATCCTGCCCCTTCTCCTGCCCGCCATCTCCATCCTGCCCTCCATCCCTCCTGCCTCTGCCCTCCATCCATCCCTCCATCCATCCATCCTGCCTCTGCGCTCCATCATGATCACCAGACCCCCCCCCCCCAAGCTGTTTGTCTCCTCCAGCGCTGGTGTCCAAGTGGGAGGATGCTGAGGGGTGCTGGTGGGGTGAGGAGCCCCACGGCAGGACCGTGCCTGGGCTGCACCCGGGGCTCGCTGCTGACCCCATCCCTGGGAGCCATGGGGAGGCCGTGGCCTGGGTGGGCAGATGCTGAGGGCACTGTGGGGTTGCGGCAGTGCCTATGAAGGCCCCTCCAACCCAGCCCCCTGGTCCCAGTGCCCCGTGCTGTGGCCCCAAGGCCGGGGGCTCTTTGGTCTGCAGGACACTCACCAGCCCCAGCCAGGACCTGATGTTCCCCTGCTCCAGCCCTGGCCCCATGAGCCAGTGATGTTTGTGACATGGTAGAATCCAAGGGGTGTTTTTCTGCCCCGTGTGCAGGGAGCCCTCGATGGGGCAAGCTTCTTGGGTGCCCAAGGCCACAGTGATGGGCTCCCTCTCTGTACCCCAGCTGCTCGCTCCCCTGGTTTTCCAGGCACCAGCCCCTACCTGGGTGTTTGGGAACAAGCTGGAGCTGCTTGTGGGAGCTGGTGCCATAGGGTGGGGATGCCAGGGCCATGGGAAGGAGCCGGTTCCCAAGGAGATGCCTGGGGATGGAGGAGCCGTGGTGCCCAGCGCAGGGCTGCCCGAGGGGCTTTGCTGTGCCCCTCTTCCAGACTTGTTGGTCCCCGAATTGAGGTGGAGGTGGTGGGAGCGGTGCTGGCCTGGGACAGAATTGACTCCCTCCAGCATCTGCCCGAAGCGGTGTCACTGCCCTCCCACCCCGCTTGTTGCTGTTGGTGGGGCACCTCCAGACCCCCTGACCCATGGCCCCTGTCCCGCTGTGGTGCCTTGTGTGTGCTGGGGACACCTCACGGGGCAGAGCTGATGCTGCCCTTCCCGTGCTGCAGCAGGGAAACTGAGGCAGGGTCTGGCTGAGGCAATGCTCAGCCTGGGGCTTGGCATCAGCGCCTCGTTGTGCCTCCTTGGTCCACATCCTGCGGCTGCATCACTTGGGGGGGGGGGGTACAAGTGGGGACCCCTTCAGCCCCACGGGAGGGGTTTGGCAGCCACAGCGGTCTCAGAGCCTGCAGGCCACAAGCCCACGGCCGTACCCGTGTCTCTCTGCCCCTGCTGCATCACCAGGGTGTGAGTGGAGCCGAGGGATGGCAGAGCACAGGACGCGGCGCGGGGCACAGCGCGCGGTGCCGCTGGGTGCAATGGCACCTCCGCACTCGGCGCCCACAGCAGCCGTGCGAGGCAGAGCTTGGAGGGGCTCTGAGTCCTCCCTGGACCGGCAGCTGCCCCCTGGGGCTGTTCCTGCTGCCGGGGAGGGGGGGGCGGCTCTGGGGGTGCCGGGGCTCTCAGTGTTTGTGTGTGCCCCCCCCCGCAGCGCCGTGGCCGCGGCTCTGCCATATGGCTGCAGCGGGCGGCTGGTAAAAATAACCAAAGCTGCTGCACCCCAGGCGGGCCGGGAGCACCCTGCAAGGGCACCTCAAGGGCATGGGGGGGGGGCGGGACCCCCCAGTGCATTGGGCTGGTTGGAGCAGGGGGGCTGCATCTCTAAGGGGGCTTCCACTGGGGTTGGGGGGGGGGGGTCCATCTTGACCCCCCTGCCGCTGCTGTGACACCTCGCTGTGCCCTCTCCCTCGCAGCAGCAGCAGCAGCAGCATCCGCAGGGCAAGATGCCGGAGCAGAGCAATGATTACCGGGTGGTGGTGTTCGGCGCCGGCGGCGTGGGCAAGAGCTCGCTGGTGCTGCGGTTCGTGAAGGGGACCTTCCGGGACACGTACATCCCCACCATCGAGGACACCTACCGCCAGGTCATCAGCTGCGACAAGAGCGTCTGCACCCTGCAGATCACCGACACCACAGGCAGCCACCAGTTCCCAGCCATGCAGCGCCTCTCCATCTCCAAGGGCCATGCCTTCATCCTGGTCTTCTCTGTCACCAGCAAGCAGTCCCTGGAGGAGCTGAAGCCCATCTACCAGCAGATCGTGCAGATCAAGGGCAGCGTGGAGAGCATCCCCATCATGCTGGTGGGCAACAAGTGCGACGAGACCCAGCGGGAGGTGGAAAGCAGGGAGGGGGAGGCCATGGCCAAGGAGTGGAAATGCGCCTTCATGGAGACCTCGGCCAAGATGAACTACAACGTCAAGGAGCTCTTCCAAGAGCTGCTGAACCTGGAGAAGAGGAGGAACGTGAGCCTCACCATCGACGGGAAGCGCTCCAGCAAGCAGAAGAGGACAGACAAAATCAAGGGGAAGTGCAGCATCATGTAGAGCCCTAGCCTGGCCCGCACACCCCCCCCCCAACCCCTTCAAGTTCACCTCCCTCTCCCCCATGGCTGGACGTGGCATCGCAGCGGGGCCGTCCCCTTGTCCTCTGTGCCATCACTGTGACTGTGTCGGGACGCTGGCAGCGTGGGCTGCGCTCGCCTCAGGTCTTGGGGTGAAGATGGGGCATCCCAACGAGCTGAGGGATGCTCGACCGCCCCACGCTCGGCACAACGGGACCAGGGACACGCAGCCAGGCACCACTGGGGAGCACATGGATGCACACACACACACAGACCCCCCCCCCCGCCCCGTTCTCTGCAGCACCGGCTGGTCCCGTTCCTGTCCCCTCCCCGGTGGGAGTCCCCACACTGATGGGAAGGACGGTGCAGGATGAGGGGGTCGGTGTCACCCCTGGGGACAGTCGCTCGCGTCCCGGTTGCTCCGAGCACCCCCTGTCCGCACACAGGCAGAGACTTGGGGTAGGAGCAGCCCCTTGCTCGGTGCCCGCTCACCCCTTGCCCCCAGCCCTGTCCCGGCACCGTGGCCCCTCCTGGCCCCCCCCCCCGCAGCCCCTTGCCCCCTGCCCAGTTCTGGTGCCGCAGCCGGGAGCCACCAGTCCAAGCACAAAGCATCGGGTCCGAGGGATGGTCCTGACCCAGCACAATCCTGGTGAGCTCCGGTGGGAGACCCCCCCCCCCCATCGCGCCGCTGCCCCGTGAGCCCCACAGCCTGGCGGGGCCGCGATGCCGCGGTGATGGGCGCTGCCGCTCCCCTGCGCAGTGCCCTGCGGTGAGCAGCGTGTCCCCCCCTCCCTGCAGTCCCTGCTGCAGGCTGGCCTCTGGCCCCACACCCCGGGGACCCCCAACACCCCCCCACCCCCCCTGCTCTGGTGCAGCCCTGCTTGTTCCCCCGCGGCCGGAGTGGGGTCCCCACGCTGTCACCAGCCCCTCATCCCAGCGAGGTTCATCCCCTTGCTCCGGCCCTGCTCACCCTGCACCAGGGCCCCTGGGGCTGTCCCCAAGGGGGTGTCCCTGGACAGGCTGGGGCCCCCCCAACCCCAACCCCGCGCCGCTGTGCCCAGCTCTCCGCACCCTTGGCTTTTTACAGCAGGACCCGAGCACCCAGGGGACGAGGTGACGTGATGATGTAGCCTTTATTCTAGAAATAGTCTTCCTTCAATAAAGAGATGAGAAATGCTCCTGCGTCACCGCAGAGCAGCACCCGGCCAGGACCACGCTGGGGTTTGGGGGGGCCACGGCTTGGCACCAAGCGGGTGCGACGAGGGATAGGGGTGCATGCGTGCGCATCCCTCTGCATGCTTGCCCATGCATGCTGCAGGCGTGTGCGCGCACACACATGCATGGAGAAGCATCCGCGCTGGTGCATGTGGCCATAGCGTGCGCACACGTGTGTGTGACACCCCCCCCCCCCCAACAAAGGGGTCCGTGCCCCCCCCAACCCCGCTCCTCGCTGCCTGATGCGGGCTGATGTCCCCGTGGGGAGGGGGTGGGAGCTGGGTGCGTGCGTCATCATGCCTGTTGCCTTGGAAACCATCTGCTCCCCGGGCACGGGAGCCGTGTGGGCACGGGTGCGCGGGCGGGGGGCGGCGGGGGAGCGGGGCTGCCGCGGGCTGCGGGGCCCGGGTATGGGCATGGGCATGGGCATGGCCCCACCGCGGTGATCGCGGCTCCATGGGCACGGGCACGGCTGCACGGGGATGCTCAGAGCTCCATGGGGATGCTCAGAGCTCCATGGGCACGGGCATGGCTCTGTGGGCATGGGCACGGCTCCACGGGGATGCTCAGAGCTCCACGGGGATGCTCATTGCTCCACGGGGACAGGCATGGCTCTGTGGGCATGGGCACCGCTCTATGGGCATGGTCATGGCTCTGTGGGCATGGGCACGGCTCCACGGGGATAGGCACAGCTCCACGGGGATGCTCAGAGATCCATGGGGACAGGCACAGCTCTGTGGGCATGGGCACGGCTCCACGGGGATGCTCAGAGCTCCACGGGGACGGGCACGGCTCTGTGGGCATGGGCACCGCTCTGTGGGCATGGTCATGGCTCTGTGGGCATGGGCACGGCTCCACGGGGATAGGCACAGCTCCACGGGGATGCTCAGAGCTCCATGGGGATGCTCAGAGCTCCACGGGGATGCTCAGAGATCCATGGGGACAGACACAGCTCTGTGGGCATGGGCACGGCTCCATGGGGATGTTCATTGCTCCACGGGGATGCTCAGAGATCCATGGGGACAGGCACGGCTCTGTGGGCATGGTCACGGCTCCGTGGGCATGGTCACGGCTCCATGGGGATCTTCATTGCTCCACGGGGATGCTCAGAGATCCATGGGGATGCTCAGAGCTCCACGGGGATGCTCAGAGCTCCACGGGGATGCTCAGAGCTCTATGGGGACAGCCACAGCTCCACAAGGATGTGATGGCTTCCTGCTGCTGGCCATGGGAATCACTCCTGTCCCTCCTGTCTGTACATCCCTCCTTCCTGAGGGATGCAAGGGGCCAGGACCTTCAGGCAGGAGGACAGGATGGGGACAGACAGGTGCTGGGGACATTCGGTGCTGGGCCCCACCTGCTTGGACCCCCAGGACCCCCAGGCAAGGCTGAAGGGCTCACAGGCTTCTTCTGGGGGCAAAGGGGGGGGCAAAAGAAACCCGTGTGGGGATTCCTGTGCTCAGAGCCCCCAGTGCCCACAGCGGCTCTGCAGCGCCTTCAGCTGGCGAACAGAACATCTCTGCCTCCCCGTTCCCCGGTATCTCATCCCACATCTTTGCTCCCCTCCTCCTGTCTCCCACTGTCCCCCCCACCCCGGCTGGTGCAGATGGGGACCTGTGTCAGTCGAGTCACCACGGAGCACGAGCTCGGTCCTGCTGCCTCTTGCGATGCTCCAATGGATGTCCCTCAGGATGTTATCACTCCCCAGGGAGGGTCTGGGAAGCTCTGGCCACTGCAACCCCCCCCATGCCCAAGCCTGGCATTCAGCACCCATCAAACCACCCAGGCCAGGGGCACCTTGAGCCCCCAAAACCTGCACCCAGGAGCTTGGCTGGGCAGCAGCACAAGATTGAGATGGGCGATCCTCGCAGGGCACCCAGTGCCTCCCCTGGTCCAGGGTTTAAACAAGATGCTCCTGAGCATGAATTAGTGGGATGAGCCTTGCTCCAGCCCTTTCCCATTGCTCCCCCCGGTGATGAGGAGCTGTTGCTGCAGCCTGCAGCCGTAAAATGCACAAATCCAGCAGCCGGGACCCAAATGAGCTCCTGGCACCGTGCATCACGCCAGGCCCTGGTGGCTGCACAGGACATAGTCCCTCGTGTCCCCCAAAGGGAGGGGTGGCAGGGAAGGCTCCTGGAAGTGCTCGTGGTCCTTGCGGCGCTGGCCTGAAGCCGAGGAGTTCCCCTTGTGCCCCGATCTATGCCTGGTGCTGCCCCATCTGCTGCCAAAGCAGCTTAAAACACCGCGGGTGAGGACATATGGGAGGAAACTGGATTAAGGGTAAAAATCAGCCTTCTCCCCACTAACAGGATTATTGGGGTTTCAGCCCAATCTCGGCCAGCGCTGGCATGTGCCCGACAGCGGGGCCAGGGGGAACAAGTGGGGGCTCATGCTGAGGTTGGAGCTGCAGCTGGTACATCGTGGTGTGGCCTGGCCGCAGGAGCGACGCTTGCAGTGCCTCCTGCTCCGGGCTCGTGGCTCTGTCTCCCCGCTGGCACTGCAGCCAGGAGCCAGGCACCAGTGGGACCCGGCCGGCTGCGCTCCCTCACCCTGTGCCAGTGGCAGCTGGGGGAATCAAAGCCTTGATTCACGGCGAGTGTGATTTCCTGCTCTCCCGGTGCTGCCGGCGTGACTGCCGCCCGCTGCTGATTCATCCCCATGGATTTTCCCCTCTCTGCACAGGGAGAGCGGCTCCGCCAGCATCCCGGCAGCGGGAGAATGAGGCCACGGCCCCCTGGCACGCAAGGACCGCTGCCAGCCAGCCGCGTGGATGGGGCCAGAGCATTGGGGGACCCGGCAGGGGGCACAGTGGGGTGGGGGGGCTCTGCTCAGGGGCACGGGGCCGTGCTCTCACTGCACCCCATGGGTGCCAGGCACCCAGGAAAGGCTCTGCCCTGGGCACTGGGGTGGTTTGGGGTGCGCTGGGTCCCGTGGGAGACCCCTGACCCCCGAGGGGTCCCGGTGCCTCGCACCCCGAGCACCACGTGCTGCCGCGCGGCGCCCCGCCCCTCCGCGCCTCTTATTAATATTAATGAGATATTTACCTACGGCCGCCCCGCCCCCGCCGCTGATTGGCTGTTCAACCCGCCGCTCCGCAGCCGGCCCCGCCCCTTCACCGCCCTCCCTCCGCACCGCCGTCGCAACCGAACCTGGCGGACTCGCCCGCTCCCGCCTCCTCGCCGGGCTGCGATTGGCTCTCCCCGCGACGCGAGCTCCTATTGGTTGGCCGAGCCGCCAGTCAGGCTGCGGGGCGGGGCTAGCCGTGCCCGCGCCCGGCCGGGGCTGGGCAGCAGGCTGCGTTGCGCGGCGGCGGCGCTGGCGCTGGCGCTGTCTGAGGCGGTGGCTCCGCTCTTCCGCCCCTCCGCGCCCCGGCCCCGCCGAAGCCGGTGAGGAGCCGCCCGCGCCGCGGGGACCGGGGACGGGGTCGGCGTCTGGCGAGCGGGGAGGGGGCGGCTGGCACAGGCCAAGGCCTGGCGGTGGTTCCGGCCCGGCCTGGTCCGACCCGGCTCGGCCCTGCCCTGCCCTGCTCTGCCCGCGGCCCCTCGCGGCCCGCTGCGGCCCGGGCGGCGGGACATGGAGCGGGTTGGTGGGGCTGGGCGGGGGGAGCTCGTGCGGGGTCCTGAGGGGACGCTGGGCAGAGCGAGAGGGATGGAGGGAGGGACCCGGGGGGGGGGGGGGTGAGGGAGCGCAGGGCCCGGGGGTGCTCTGGGGCTCCAAGTGAAGGGGGTGGAGGCTGAGAGTGCCCGGGGCCTAAAGCGGGGCTGGTGTTGGAGGGGCTGAGGTGTGGGGAGGGGGTGCTGGGGTCTTGAGGGCTTTGGGATGTCTGAGGGGTGCCAGGGCGGATGGAGGGGGCTGCTGGCCCCCGAGGTGGAGGGACCCTGGGGTGTTGGTTGTCCCCTGGGGTGCAAGGGGTGAGTTGGGCTGGGGGAATGGGGATAGGAGGCTTCTGGGGTCCTGGGGTGCAGGGCTGGGTGGAGGGGGCTCCCTGGGCAGGTCAGAGGTGGGGGGCAGTGGGGTGGGGTTAAGGGGCCCTGGGGGTGCTGGAGCTTGGGATATTGGGGTGAAAGGTAGGGATGAGCAGCTGAGAGGGTGTCTGATGGGGATCTCGGGGTGCTGGTGAGCTGGGAGGGTGTAATTTCTGCATGAGGATCAGTGCTAGGAGACCCTATGGGGCTGTGTTTGGGGGTGCATGTAGAGAGGGGCTGTGCTGTGTTGCGGTGAGGGCCCCCGAGCTCCTTCGGTGAGCTGCAGCGGGAGGCTGTTGGGGGACAGGGGCTTTCGTGATGGAGGTGGCGGGCGCAGGGTGCGTGACTGGAGCTGGAATGGCGAGGAGCATCCCCTGCTTTTGGGTGGCTGAGGCAGTGAGGGGGCAGCTGGAGCTGGTGAGAGACACAGTTCAGCACCAGCTCTCTTTGGAAGTTGGGTGACTTAATGGGGAGTGGGTCTAGACCATCTTTCAGGGTATGAAGGGAGGTTGGGAATGCTGTCAGAAGGTCTAATACCATGTAATCCACTTAGGGTTTTTTCGTGTGAGTTAACGGCGGCTTGGTGTCGAGAAGTTATGGAGAGAAGGGGGAAATAGCTGGAAGAGTTGATGGCTGGTTAAGGGTAGTACTGGTAGGCTTCCTGTTCTGGGCAGTACTTTGGAGGCATTAGTGAATTGTAGTGCATGGGTTATATAAAGGAGGGGTAGCTGCAGGATCTGGATTTTCTGTGTTATGGAGGTAGAGCAGAACAGAGGAGGTAAGTGGGTGCCACAGACAAAGGGAAAACCTATTCCCTTCTCATTTCCAAACAGAGGTGTGGAATGAAAGGGCAGATGCTGGCGGTGTCCTTTAGGAGGTGAAGCGTGTGCTGTGTAGATGAGCAGGGTCTGGGACCACCGTGTGTGGTTCAGGAGCTGTGTGCCTGACCTCAGCAGCTCATTGTCTTCAACAGTGCTGGAGCAGGTAAATGGGATTTACCTCTGTACTGAGCCATTGCCATCAGCTGTGGCCTTAAATGAAAGCCAAATGGACTGTGATAGAGCTGCACCCTGCTCTAAGGCATGATCTCTAGTACTGCGCTTGTGAATGAGACACGAGGTTATTGTGGCTTTTAGGGTGCTGAGCTATGTTTAATGTGTGGGGTGGGTTTTGTTTGAGGCAGGGAGCTGGCAGCCTTCAGCTTTGTTTATAGCTGGGGGCTTCTTGTAAGACTGACCTGGGCAAGTACAGCCGTGGTGATTACTACCAGGAGAAACGCTGGCTTGTGGCAGACCACAGAAATGGTTAGCGTGCTGTTTAGTCTGAGTAAGTGAACTTGAAGCTTTCGAGGTAGTTGCTTGGTTTCCTCCACATACCGTTTTTCAGACACTTCTTGCTTCTCAGGCATGTGTTGCTGAAGTCAGACCTTCATCCTTTGGTGGCTTTGTGCCTTTCTGCTCTGTGGGACATCTCGTGTGTGCAGGTAGATGCTCGCTGCTGGTTTGGGTTCGAAGGGTGATTGTAAACCAAATGTGCAGGAGCTCCGTGGCAATGTAGCACCATTTATCATACTCTGGTTATAGCCAGTATGGAGGAGGATGCGCCGAAAAACCTGGATCCATATGTTTTAATAGAGCTTATTGTTTGAGAGGTTTTCTTCTGCCATCCGTAGCTGTGAAACAAATGGAAATGGCTCTCACGTGTTGTTGTGGATTTTGATCACAGGAGGTACATTTCAATGTACCTACCATTTTTATTTCTGCATCCATCTTATCCCTGGGTATGGTGTGTACCTGGTATTACTTAAGATAATTTGTGCTTTTTGACATCATGAGTTACCTTAGGAAGGGAATATCCCCCTTTGAAGGCAGGGGAATGGCAGCCTACCAGCAGAGTGACTTCTCTTGGTTCAAACAGGCAAGGATGATAGCTCAGTGGCCGGGAGAGGAGTGTGTGGCTCGGGAGATGTAGATTTGTCCTCTGCTCATCACGCTTCCCCTGTGGCCGGCCCAACTTCTGCCTTCCTGCCTTATTGCCTTATCTGCAAACCAGAGATAACTGATCTGCCCTGCCTCGTGCGCTGGGAGGTTGTCATGCTCTGAGGTTCGTTAATGGAACAAGATGAGTGCCTGGCTCCTTGTCCCTGAACTTGGCTCCAGGGGAACTGGACACTGCCCTTCAGAAACCCCTGACTGATTGCTGGTAACCGCTGTTCACTTCCTGGCGTGGAAGTTGTCACCGTCAGTGGCAGGGAATCATGGTTCTCCCTGCCAGAAACTGTCCTGTTAGTGCAGAGGTGAGTCTGTGGACCCATGGGGCTGGCTGAGCACCAGCACATACCTAATTGCCCTTAGGTCTGTTTTCCATAGGGCTTGAAGTAGCTGCTTGTGCACTTGCCAGTGGCAGGGGGAGCGTTTTCTTTGGCGTCTTTGGGAGGTAAATGGCAGAACTCGCTTAAAAACCGCACTGCCTTCTTGCCTTTTCTGCTGTGAAGATTAGCTCAGGTGGGACGGATCATCTAGTTCAGTTGTCTTGGGTTTACAGACCCCAGCACAGCTCTGAATTCGTGAGAGTTCCAAATGCTGTGGGTAGCAGCAGAGCCGGTGAGAGGGATGTCAGTGCTGCTGTGCTGTAGAAAGGCTGTGGGTGGATGACCCAAAAATGATGGCTGCATAAAAAGCAGGGTAAAAGTCTGTAATTGTTTGGGGAAGGTAGAGCAAGAGGAAAAAGGGGTTTATAAAATACCATGTCTCTACCAGTGTAATAGTGGGTATGGCTTGAGGTAAGGTACCTGCTGTGGCTGTGGTCCTGGCTTGCTCGTGTTTCTGGTAGACCCAGTACTGGTTTCCCCTTAAGCATAAGAAGTCAAAGGAATTGGGATGCAGAGGTCCAGTAGTTGAAAGCTCTCTCTAATTGCTCAAATATCACTTATTTCATGGGTTTAGCCCCAGACCAGCAACCTTGCAGTGGGATCCTGTGTATACAGTGAGTTTCAGAATTGCCCAGTTCAGCATCTCTGACTTCTTTGGACAGTGTGTGTCTCCTCACCTGTTGCCAGATAAAGGGATAGATTTTCTTTCTCTCTTCTGGGTTTTCTAGCTTGATGTGCGGAATGGCAGAAGAAATGAAAAGGGGAAGGGACCAAAACTAAAAGGAAATATAAATCCAGTTCCCTCGTGCTGTGTGGTCTGACTGTCATCGCAGTAAGGACAAACCAGCAAAACTGGATTGGTTTGGTTTGGGTTCTGTGGGTTTTTTTCAATTCATTTGTCCTCTATTTATTCACTTACTTTGCATTTAAAAATAAACTGCTGGAACTTAAGATTAGGAGAGCTGGAAGAGTTGGACCTTGCTTGTGGGTACCAGCTGGAAGCACCTGGTTCTGATGGCCATGTACATGGGCAGTTTGCTTCAGCTCACTCTGCTCCATCCCCTGGCACTAGTTCCAGCCATACAGATTTTCCTGCTGTCACGTATAAGAGTCCCCTGTTATCAGCTGCTTCAGCTTTGTTCTGCTAAAAGGCCCTTTATTAAAATGCCAGAACAAATGGGCCATTGTGCAGTACAACCACGTTTTTATGTTAAATGCTGCTTCTGAAAGTTGCTCCCAACAGTCGCGAGTTTCTTGGATGTAAATTTTCTCTCCAGTGAACCCATCAATTGGATAAAAATATTCCTTGTATTGCACAGTTTTACTGCTTTTGTCCTTCCTTCTGCTCCTCCAAAATACCTGAAAAGCCACAAACTAACTTAAAAAACCCCCAACTGAAAGTGGTTGAGACAACAAAGCTGTTTGTAAAGGCTGAGTAGAGCGATGCACAGTTAATTCTTAATGCTGGTGGTGTTTAGCTGGTGTGTGAGAGGAGCAGTTCTTCAGCTTAAGTAGGCTTAATCTTTGTTTTAGGAGATGGATTTTTTTCCTTGAGAGTGAATTGTGAATTCAGCTGATGTTTCAAACTTGAACATGCTTGAAACTTCCCATAGCCTTTGGGTTGTGTTCAATGGGTGGGGAGGAATTGACTGTGATGTTAAAAAGAGGGAGGGGAAAAAAAAAAGGGAGGAAATTCAGGCACACTGTTAATGCTGCGACAGAAAACAGGAAATTTAGTTAAGGATTACGCTTTTCCATAATTTGTGTGGTTTTCCCCCTTCTAACAGACAAGAAAAAGCCTATGTTGGTTCTTATAACTGAAAATGTTTCCAAATGTACAGTTAAAGCTATATATATTTATTTAATGGACTTTTAAGAAACTGTCAAAGCTGAGAAACTCCAGTAACTTCTGCTTTGATTTATCTTAAGTCTACAGAAAGAGGGAGGGGAAAAGGCTCCAAAATGAACTGTGTAAGAGTCTCTAATGCTCTCCAAAAGCTTTATTTTTTTATTTTATCAACTTATCGCTTTCAGAAAAAAACAAACCTATTTTTAATTCTATAGTCTGGGGCTTTTTTGAGCCCTGAAGGTTTTTTGTCCATTTCTGCCTCATCTGTTGTTAGAAAAATGCACAAGGTCTGAATGTTTCTCATTTGTTTTAAACCTTTGCAGCTTGTCCTCTGATTTTTCTGCTTCAGTTCTGAAACTACAGAAGCATTTCTCTGTAGGCTTACTGCAGAAACTGCTTTAAGGAGGGATTCCTGCTGTAGTCTTCCAATCGAAGGGTAACTTCTTTCTTTCTGGTAAAGAATCTGTGTTTATGCTCAATAAATCATGATTTATCATGCCTGCCCTTTCCAGTTCCTTGCTAGGGATTATGGTGTGATTCCCTAACACAAATGTGAATGTAATGTTACTGTGCAACTTTTCTATTGGGGGTAATAAAAAGGCCTGAGATGCTCTTTAACTTCTTAAAAGAAAGATCTTTAGTTAAGGTCAAAAAATATGAGACCTTTCTGCCTGTAACTTTGGAATGGTGTCCATAAGCATAAGCTTAGATGTGGATGCGCTTCTGGCCAGTGTGGGAATGAAGCCTGTGCATGTAGAGGTGCTGAGAATCCGAGTGGATGGCTCCAGGTAATGCATTTCCAATGACCCAAAGGATCTGGTGAGCATTACACGTTGTGTCTTGGGCAGAGTGCTGGGAAACCACAAGTAGAGCTAGCGCCTGCAGTAGCATCCGATGGAAAGCTTGTGGTAGGCTCCTGTCAGGCAGGTTTCATTGCAGCTAATCCCCATTAAGTGTTGCTGTCACTCATACTGTGAGCTGCATATGGAGTTATGCTCTTGATCTTGACCCATTGGCTTCCATCCTTGTAAGATCCTGCCTGGTAAAGCTTGAAGCAAAAGTGGTGCTGATCATCTGGAAGGATATAAAGTGAGTTTTTGCAAAGAATGTGTTAAAGTTAACAAGTGGAACATGCCTCCTGGTACCAGCATGTTTTCTGCTTAAGTACTGGCACTGTCACTTTGAGAAGGGGAAATAAATACTCATAAATCATATGCTTTCTGTGAGGTTTTTGAAGGTATCAGCTTTGAAAAGCAGGGAAGGTTGAGATGAATGTACTAAAATAAGAAATATTATCTAGCAGTTGAGAGTAGGTTGGTGTCCTGTAAGACATGGAATGAAATGAAGTTCGGAGACAAAAGTCTGCAAGAATAGAAATTCAGGTGTTGATGATCTTCAGGCTGTATTTTCTTTCACATGGTCAGGGAATCACTGAGTTTGATTTCTTTGGTTTGGCTTGTTGGTTTCTTGAGTATTTGCTGGTAAAGAAGGGTCACAGGGAGTCTATAAAGGATGAGGACCATTCACCTTGTGCTTCAGTCAGGTGAAGACAACTGCAGGTACGATGGGATTAGATGCTGGTTAGTACAGTGATTTAGTATTGTGGTTGGTTGGTTTGTGGTTTGCTTTTTTTTCCCCCTCACAAACAGGACCTGGAGATTGTTTTCAGGTGAATGTGTAAGAAAAGCTCTCAAAAAGGAATGCAAACCTAACCTCTCATCATGTCTTTCAATGGAAGACCCTGTGCTGCTTTGCCTACAGGTGGTTTCCAGAGCATGGGACCTGTAAGTGCTGTCAGTTTGGGTCAGGTCTGTTTTATTTGAGGTGGGACTGTGCAGCAAGCCCAGACAGTCAGTCAGCAGTGTGAATACACATGGCTTTCTCTTTCTCAGGTTTCTCCTTGCAGCCTTACTGAGTTGAGTTTGGCTCCTAGCACTCCAGCATCCCTCTGAAAGCGCTGCTTCAGGCTGTGCTGTGTGTTTCCTGCTCATTTGAATGAATTCTTGTTTCTTGGTGCTGTGGTGCTGGTTGTGTTGGGAACCAGGCTATAGAAAGTGTATCCCCAGGAAGAGATGTGAGAACAACGGGTGTGTTCCTCTCAATTCCACTTCGGTGAGTCCGCAGACTAGACAAAGCATAAATCCCCCCCTGTGCTCTGAAGGGGCTTGCAGTAAATACCTCCCTGGGAAAGGTAACAAAAATCCCATGTTTTCTGCTGACTTCCACTGCAGAGGTGCAATGCCAAATTCGTTTGTCAGTTGCTCAAGTATATGGCACTATGGTCCCTGGTAGAAAACCATCAAGTTTAGAGCAATTGTTTTAAAGGCTGATATATTAGTGCCTGTGAGACGCAGCAGATGCACTTGGTAAAGATACCATCAGAAATATATGCAGCCTTTTTAGCACTGGGGTGAAAGAAAGGGCTTCACTTTTGTTAGTATAGATATAAGAGGAGCTGTTGCAAGTGACAGCAGTAGCTCTGTGCTCCCAGCATACCAATGCAGATGGAACTGGTTCCTTGCCAGGTATTAGTCATGGGGCACACCTACTTTGGAAGAGTAGCCTGTGGGTTTAGAGAGGAGTAATTATTTTCCAGCAGCCCTGTGGGGCACAAGCAATTGAGCTTATGGAGGACAAGGAAGGGCTTGCTCCAGGATGTTACTTAAAAAACTGTGTGCGTATGAACAGCAGCTGGTGACGACTTGACTGGAATTTAATTTGTCCAGGCATTGTTCATTACAGGCATCGTGGAAGACACAAGCTTCTGAAGGCTGAAACAATTGCTGGACTGATCCATCTTTTGTGGCTAATTGCAGTGGAAGCTGGATCACCAGAGCTGCAGCGGGCAGCCTTTCAACTTGGGCAGGGAAGAAGCTGAGCTGCTCTCATTTCAGGCCTTCTGGTAGACTGTCCAGCTTAGCCCTTCATCTTGCAGAGCTCTTGTAGCAATTAGAGGCTCTCTGTGTCAGGGACCTTGGGGTGAGCGACCACAAACCTCTCTAGCTGAACTGCAGTGCTCTCGTGGGTCAATATTAAGCTTAAAGAAGTCAGTGCTTCTGACTGATCCCAGAATTCGTCTCCTCTGATTGCTAATTAGATGGGTAACATTCTTTGCCTTATTATCCCACCCTCAGCTCTTCTTTCCGGGGATTTAGGCTGACAGTTTCTAGAGTGCAGTTAACTCTTAAATTCCTGAAGTACTTTAAGAAGAGCCTGCTCTTTTGGTGTGTGCTCGTGAAAAGTGTTTGTGGTGCGTGTGTGTGAAAACCAAATCTATATGCTCTAGATCTAACATTTCTGTTAGGAGTACATATGATATTGACTCAATGTTGCATCTCATTTTCCTGTTTCTTTTGGTTTATGGGTATTTCTAGGGGCAATTCCAGCACAGAGTGCCTGTAGCTGTGACTTCTGGAGGGGACTATATTGTCAATCTGTTTGTCAGAAGGCAAGGGTCTTGTCAGGGTAGAGGGAACAGATGCTTTCCTACTTGCTAGTGAATAATATCTTTGTGATAGCCCAGGTAAGACTTATTTTACCCAGTCCAGCAGGGCAGTGACTTCAATAGTCTCAGCAGCTGCATGGGTTATGTATAAGAAAGCCTATTAATGCAGGCAGACCCTGTCTTTACTGGAGAAGGTTCTTCAATCTCTTGCAAAACTTCTTAAACAGCCATGATTATTTTATTTTAATGCTTTTAAAGTGTGGAAAATACTGTTCTTGTGTTATCTGGAAATAGTTCTCACCTTTGGAATAATCTTGTTCAGCAGCGCTGGAGAGGCATAGTGCTCAAAATAGCAGCAGCTGCCATAAGCCAGGATGGAGCGGAGTCGAGTGAGTTGTGTTGTCAGTCGTGGGAACATAAATCCCATTCCACCTGCAGATGAGCATCCCCAAAATAGAAGAGGGTTGTCAACTACCAGAGGAGATGTATTGTGTGCATCTCTTTGGTGCACTGTTACTGCGCTCCCTTTGTACTGCATGAAGACGAGGAGAATTAAAGAGTTGCTGTGGTTTAGCTGTAGCTCGAGAGAGTAACCACTTCCTACTCTCTTCAGTAAATAACAGCTGGGAGAGGTTGTTTGGCTAGTAACTGTGCACACTGGTATGTTGTAAGGGAAATACAATCTGTCTGCAGGCAAACCACCCTGCTTAAAAAGTGTGCTGCTCCCTCATTTTTCCTGTAGTTTGAGAAGCCGGAGTCTCTGCTGCAGCTGTTTTAAGAGCTTCCTGAATCTGCTGGCTTTCTTCATTGAACCATTGCTCCTCGATTTAATCATGTAATCCCTGAAACTCTTCTCCCTTGCATAAATAAAGCCTTTCTCCTTTATATTCCCACGTGCACACTGCTGTGCTATGCTGTAATTACAGGTTCAAATTCCTGCAGGGACTGATTGTATCCAGCTAACCCAAGTGTTAGTGCCTCTGGATTGGGTTTGGACCGTCAAGAGTTACGTGGCTGGCTCCTTTTAAGCAGTTGTCCAAATGCTGTTTGAATTTTTCATGCATACAAGGTAAAACTTAATCAAATGCAGGATTTTTTAATTACTGCAAAAGGGGCTCTATGTTGGCTCTGGGTTTCTCTCCACCTTTCTCTTGTTGGCTTGTAAATTCCCATTCCTTCAATCTCAATGAGGGACCTGCTGGCTTAACCTGTAGCTTTTATGCTGATTAAAAATGAAATGTAATGGCTGAGTGGGAAGAAGAACGGTCTTGGACTCTTTTCACTTAATCTTGTAAGAGTATTTGAGAGGCTTTTGTCCACAGCTTCTGTATTTCTTTGCTTAATGTTCTTCAGCTTGCTAGCAGGCTGCAGCTGACCTGGAGTAGCTCCTCTTGCAGGTGCTGGAAGCACTGGGCATTAATAAATTGTAGAATTCTGAAAACTCTTTAATTTCACACAGTAAACGCTTTATCTTGGGGCCTTTAGATGAAATTTGAGTGAAATTATTGAAGTAAAAGGCCATTTTCACTATCAGTGTTTAATTTTGTCTAAGAAAGATAAAAGATGGTGCAAGTTGACAGTGCTCTTGCTTCTTGTACCTTCCTTCCAGGAGAATGTTGTCATTAATTCCAATTTAAAAGGTTGTTGTGGAAGTAGTTGTTGGAGTAGAAGGTTAAGGAGCGGGTGAGCCTATTACATGATCTAATACTTGTCCCTCATGCCTGCATGCGTTCCTGCTCATTTCCTACAGTCTGACAGAGTTTGCTGGCAGGCTTGTTGCCAAGTGCTCTTTACAAGGTTTTGCAAGCTGTATAAATGTGCTGGAAAAGGACAGATTTGTAAGTGAGAGCTCATCAATCTGTGACCTCTTCCACCCTTGCACCCAGAGCTGGCAAGTGCCTCTCCGTGAATTTGCTTGCATGACCAGATTTCTATAAGATTTAACTCCATTTCTATAAATATTATTAGTTTGCTTTCCTGGCTTATGTGACACTGAACCAGATCTCATTGGGGTGGGCTTTCTGCAGCATTTGAAGGCTGCCTCAGTTTTCTCCCAGTCGTGGTTGCTGTTCAGACCTTATGAGGTTTGTTTATAGAATCATAGAATAGTTAGGGTTGGAAAGGACCTTCCTATTCATGCATGAACTATTTGTTCATGCAGTTCAGACTTCATTAGCTGGTCTGAGTGAGGACAACTGTGCTACTTCACATCGATGCTAAGAGGAGGGTCAAAATGGCATTGCCCCAAGTCAGCCTGGCTCTTGGGATGCTGTGGATTCCTGCTGTCATCTTCAGTATGACATGAGCCACACTCGATGTTTTGGTGGTGGAAGGAGCTTCAGTGTTGGTCCATTGTGGGGGATGCAGGTTCATCAGATGATTTTCATTTATCCCAGTGGCTGGGCAACCATTTGCTTTGTGACACACTCAGCAGGCTCATAGGGACCTTGTAGATCTGTATGGTTTTGGCTTTGCATTGTGACTGTTGGTGAAGGGGGTGATGTTCCTCGTGGGTGCAGAGGAAGAGCAGTAGTGATGCTCTGTCTCGGGGACAACAGGCTTTGAGAGCTTCCCAGGTCTCTGATTGCAGATTTATAGGACCATCAACATGATTATAATGAAGCAGTTGAGCTTTTTCTTTTCAACACCACATTAGCAGGGAAGCAAACTGTAGTTGCTTAAGAAGCTTTTGAGAGCTTTTGATAAAAGATACTGAAGAAATGTGATTTGGGTACCCCTATTTAAATACATTGTTTGAAAAAAGGCCTATTTCTGTGATGCTTTCAAGCACAGCTCTGCCTTATGTTATGTGAATAGTTTATACATAAATACAGGGGTCAGTGATGAAGAACAAATGGTGACAGGCTCTGTTAGAACCCAGTGAATGTACATTTGGGTTGGTGCTGCTGTCTGGTAACCCTAAGTAATTCAGTACTTCAGAGTGTGCAGCTGCATGTTGAAAGCGTTGGGGTTTGTTGTTCTCTGCTTCGCTCAGCTGGGCAGGGGTTGTGCTGTGCTGTGCTATGCCACGTGGGCTTTGTCCTTGTGTTCATGGAACGACAGCGAGCCCTGCGTGGCCAGCAGGAGATGGAGGATGTTCCTGCTGGAGGCATCTTCTGGCACAGAGCACCCCAGGGCCCGGGGTTATTGCGGGATGGGCAGAGCAAGGTTTTGTCTTCGGGAAGTGAAGACAGATTTGCTGATGTGCTGCTGCCTTTTTCATAGCGTTTTGGGCTCTTTTTTTACACTTGTTTAGAACCCATCGTTGAACATCAGCCCTATTTGAACAGGTTTTGGGTTTAGTGTTCTTTTGAGTGATAAAGGTACTCAATAGGAAGGGTTTAGTGAGGATGCTGCAGATAGCACTTCTGATGCAGGCTTTCTCCGTGCTCATCCATGGAGTCTTACATACCTCTGGTAGTGAAGAAAAAACAATTTATATCGACTTCAAAGGGTCTGGCTTAGTTCTCTTTCCCTTGTGCTGTTACCAGGCTCCAGCTGCAGCAACCTCCCCTGTGCTTGCTTGCAGCCACAGCTTCGGAGGTTTTGTGGGGATGGGGCTTAGGTGGATATCCCTCCTGGGCAGAGGCGTGTGGAGGGAGGGCCCCTGAGGGGTTTTGCTCTCAGCAGTCATCTCTGGGATTTAGTCAAGGGAGTGGGGTTGATTCAGAAGAGAATAAATGCCTCTGGGTTCCTGTATGTGGTAGGTACTGATGCCTCATGGGCTGGGCTGGAGTGAGTCTGAGCAGGTGTCTTGATCCAGCAAATTTCATGGAAGGGTGACAGGACTTGATGTTGTCCGTGCTGTCTGATAAAATCATAGAATGGTTTGGGTTGGGAAGGACCTGAAGATCATCCAGTTCCAACCCCCTGCCATGGGCAGGGACACCTCACATTAAACCATGTCTCCCAAGGCTCTGTCCAGCCTGGCCTTGAACACTGCCAGGGATGGAGCATTCACAACTTCCCTGGGCACCCTGTGCCATTGCCTCGGCACCCTCACAGTAAAGAACCTCTCCCTTACATCCAACCTGATAGCAGTGCCCGTGTTTGTGTGACACCCACGTCAGAGCTATCACAGCTGACGATGCTCTCAGGCTGCAGGTAGGAGATAGGTGGTGCTGCACTTGCTGTCACTGTGCTTAGTGCCTGCCCATTCCCATCCTGGTGTGTAACATGGGACATGTAGCTTCTCTTCCATGGGGTCAATGTGCTGCACAGGCAGTTGATGGTTAATGCACCTCTGTTTCCAGCTCAGGCTCTTAGGGGACTCCCACACCTGCTGCTTTATCACAGAATAGGGTCCTACAGGTGCAAGTTGGGCTTGGTTTGCCCTCACAGCCTTACCAGGCAAGTAATGGGCTTGACACATTTGAGGTTTGCACTTTTCAGACCACGTAACTCTGCAGTATTTCTGGCAAGCAACCTCCCAACGCTGCTGCTGCTGCTTCTCATCTTTAATGGCAGCAGCAGCTCAAAGTGCCCTGATGCATACGAGCATGTCTGATCTTCTGCCTTCAGCACACTGCAGCAGATGCTCTCGCTGTTTGGCTGAGAGAGGTTTAAAGAACAAATAGATTATTACTTCTAATTCTAATTTCTGTTGTTTCCTGCAAAGCTGTCCCTTCTGCAGGGAAACGCAGTAGAGCCATAACAGGAACAAGCAGACATCCTGTGCTTCCTGGTGACTGTAATGACTCTGCTGACATGAAATGCATCATTGCATTAGTCTGTTGCTAGCTGACTTTTATCTAGGGTGGTTTTTACTGTTAATGATTAGACATTAAACAGTTCCCTCTAGGAACAAACTATGCAGCTACTTGTCCTCGCAGAGCTCGCAGCATCTGTTTTGGTGCTGTTGCTATGAAAACAGGCTGGGCACCAGCAGCAGCCCTTTTACTGCCCTGTGGCCCTCGCAGCACCAGCTGTAGTTACCTGATTGTTTTTATAACTTTAAGGAAACCCAAGCTTTACCTAAAATAATAATGTCCATATTCTCTACTCCCTGTGTGCTTCTAATTCGCACCAGCGCATTTAATGGGTGTTTCTCTTCTAATGGCTAGAGGGGGTCGAGTCTTAGAGGGATTTCTGTAGCTCTCTGTTGGCTGGCTGTTGGCAATGCTGAGGTTGACTGCCTGTCACCATGAATTAAATGCTAAAGTCATGTTTGGAGCTTCAGACATCATGCAGTGGAAACAGAAATGCAACTGGGATATTTATCCTTAAGTCAATGACAAATCTTGCCTGATGCTGGTGGAGCCAGGGTTTGATCTGAGGTGTTTTCAGAGGTATAAATGAAACATGAGGAAGGTTCCTGAAGAAAGGTTTATTAGTAAATCACAGCTCTGTAACTGGGTGCTGGGCACATGCCTATGCCAAGTTCTGGTTTTTATGTTGTCTTATGTTGATGTCTTATACTTGTTGGGCTGAGTGTGTGAGGGTAGCATTATGGCTGTAGCTGCAATGAGGACATGGGAGAAAGCACTGGGATCTTGGCACAGTCACTTGTGTGTCCTTTCATCATCACTTATGCCTTGCTGGGTGGTATTTGCGGGGCCAGAGCTCCTTCGGTCCAGATTGGTAAAGCCATACCTAAGAAATCCTTGGTTTCCTTCTGGTTTTTGCGTGATGGGTCCGAAGTCTTCATTTTCTTTTGCTGATTTCATTATCTGTCGCTTGACAAAGGAAGATAATGCAGCAGTTTTCTGAAGCTAAACAGTGGTTCTGAATGACTGTATTTCTATCTCCCCTGTAACTTTCCTTACTTCAGGTGTGTGGGCTTTTTAATTTGATCATTGTGAGGAGGAACAAAAAAATGAAATGCTGCAGATCTGCCTTCCTCTTCCCTTGCTTTAGTTAAATCTTTGTCATTCTTTTTCTCTTTGACTCCCATGAGTTGCTCAGGCTATTTTTCTCTGGTTTCTTTTGTTGTAGGTTCTATATCGCAGTCTTACCTCTTTAGAAATATATAATGCACATATGTGACTGCTTCCATGCCTTCTCAGCAGCATTGTTGTCAGCCTATGACAAATACCATGTGATTGATGGCTGACTAAGCATTCTGATTATTTCTTCATTCTTTGTGTGCCTAATGATACTTTTCTCTGGTTATAGGGAGGCGTAAGTGGATGGCATCTCTTGTGCTGATGGAGCCATCTTCAGACTCAGATCTGAAATTGCACAGAGTGCACATAGGTGCTCTGCCTCTGTGGCCAGAGTCAGCCTTAAAGCTTGGCCAGCCATCAGCTGCTGATCACTGAATCCATGGGACATCTCCCTCATCCTTGGTGACTTGAAATAGTTCTGTAACAGCCAAGTCCAGCCTGGTTTCATCAGGGCAAAAATAACACCAGTGTCTGTCAGGGTAAAAAGGGTCTCTGTAGCCATATGGCTATGGTGTCTGCCTTCATAAACCCTAAAAGGTGTGAAGTTCAGAGTAGTGGGCATTCCCTGCAGGAATGTTTTAATTGCTGAAAACTCTCTCCATTTCCTTTTTTAGGAGAGCTGTCCTCTTTTCATCTGCCTTTGTGCTGAAGAAGGTGGTGTGAACACTCTCTGACCAGGTATGTTTATGCAGCAGTACTGCATAAAGGCATCCAAATCATTGCTCCTCTCTCACAGTTAATTGTCCCTATCATTGTATCCTTGACTCCCCAGACCAGGGATATCTTATGAGGTGAGCAGTGTGGATGTGGTAGCAGCATGCTCAGAGTCCACTTAGAGACAGTTTGACCAAGATAGGGTGTAAAATGTCTAAAATTGCCCCAGGGTCACACAGAAAGCTAACGTGTAGCTGTTGCTGAAATGGTTTTCCTGAATTATGTTCTGTTACCATATCACATTTTTACTGCTCTTTAGATGTTACAATAGTCTCCAGGCTAGACACAGTTGTGCCATGCATTATGTGCTATACAGTTCCAGGTGAAAAGACTAAAGCTTTGATAGGATGATATAAAGGTACCTACAAGGTTATTAGTCAAAACTGACCTACCTTAAGAGCAGCTCTTCCAAAAGGCATTTACACGTCCTTCCTCAAAGCGCTGTATCAGGCAGGGGAGCGTTGCCAGAGTTGCTTGTTGCCTCTGACTTGCCTCTTGGGCAGAAAGGTGTTTTAGAGATGCCGGGAGCATGTTGATCTTCAGTGCCCTTCTATGGGGTTGGCTTTGGCGTCGCCAAGAGGGGGCAGTGTGTCCTTGGAGCTGGACCCCACAGCATCAGCTGCCAGGCATGTGCTGCTTCCGCTGTCATCTGAGCAACAGCCTGAGTCTCAAGAATGCTGAGAGAACACAAGTCCTTAAAACCGTATGAAATGAGTAATTGACTGGCAGACTTGTTAGCAAATGCATTAGGGGCTGTACATCATCATGTGACTGTTGGCCCTTTCCCTAGAGCTGTGGCAGGGATACGGCAGTGCTTCCTCTTGCCTCACTTTCTGAACAGAAGTGTCCCCTGTCTGTCCCAGTTGCGTCATTCTGCTCTACTTTTTGCACTTGGTGTCTCCTCCAAGAGGGGGAAGGATGTTCGTGGGATCAGCGCAGAGCTTTGCTGTGAGTCACAGTCAACTGAAGGCATAATTTAAAACATAAGGAATAGGGGAGAAAAAAACCAGCAACAAAAGGAAAACCAACAGAGGTTGTTACATGCTAAGATTTTGCCTCAGGGCATCAAACAGGAAATGCTTATGCCAGTCTCCATCTCCAAAGCAAATCTTTGCTCACTAAAGAGGCAGATATTTATTGAAGTATGGAAGCATGCATCTCTCCTCAGCCCAGTGGGTTCTTTTTCCTTTCTAAGCTGTTTCTGCAGCAGGGCCTGTGAATGAGTTGTCACTGCTGTTTGCCTTCTGTTTTCAGGACCCATTGGTGAACCCTTTCATTTCATTCAGCTCTGCGTGGTGGATAACTCAGTTCTCTGCTGCTGGTCAGGACTCTCACAGCACCTATCTCTTAGTTAGGAAGTGGTTTTTAATGCTGGCAATTGTTGCCCAGTTCACAAAGTTAGGGGAAGGCACCTTTATTGCTGACTTATATCTTGCAGAAACGATGCTGCCCTGGCCTAGTAATCAGTGATACATCAAGAACATCCCATTTCCCAGAGTTTATTAAGGAGTTCAGTTTTCTAACTAATTGACAGTACAAAGTTGCTTGATAGTCCTTGGAAGACAGGGTGCTTTGTATAACAGGAAAGCACATTGAAATAACCTCAAAAGTTGCTTTGAGAGAAAAAGGTATCCCACGAGGAGCAACCACATGGAAAATTATTAACCTTGCTTCTAAATCCTTCCTTGACACAGTTTTTTCTTCTTCTCACTTTCTGTAATGGCAGAATGAGGTGAAATTTGCCCATCTGGTAGGAAGGGGGTAGGATTCCCTCTCTGGGGGGGTGCTGTATTGCTAGCCTGGATTTGAAGTTAGCAGCCTGTAGATGTTTAGTATTTGTTTTACTGGCACAGTTCCTGAATTGTCAATGAACACAGCTATAGTTTGTGCCATTCGGCTGCTTGTCACAATATTTAAAAGCAAATGCCTGTGCACTTTTATAATGGCACTCGAAGAATGATAACCCACAGCATCCCATCTGTGTTTCGCTTTGGTATTTACAGGGTAATGAATTCTCCCTTGCTGCTTCAGCTGGATACGCTTTCACCTCCTCTTCCTGTTTCAAGCAGTTGTTCAGTTGGTGTACATTTTAAAATGCCTCCAATTTTTAGGAGGTTGTCAGCGACAGAAAAGAACTCTTACTGCTTTTTTTTGCCTGGCAGAGGCATTGAGCTAATCTACTCATGGTAAATCTGAGCATCCCTAGAGGAAAGAAGTGTATTGTCACTGATTTGATCTGGTTAGAAGAGCTGGAGGCATTTGCTAAAACTGGAAGATTTCTTTTTTTACAGAAAGAAACTTTCCCTATAAACATGTGTTTTTTTTTCTGCAGACGTGCAGAATTTTTTTGTTACTATTCTTAAACTGTCCTCTAAAAGGAGGAAAAGGTGATCTTTTGGGGATGAAACCAAGTTGCAAAGTCCAGAAACCTATCTAATGGATTTCCTAGCAAAAGAAGGCTGTTGCTACAGCACATTCTTGTTCCATTACTGTTTGTACATTTGAAAATTGAATTTTCCAAACAGCTTCAGGAAACTGGCATCCCATAAGTTAAGTTTTTAAATATAGCCCAGTTACTGCTGAAATAAGTCAGTTATTTCCATGGACTGCTGTCCTGAGTATATTGCTCTGAAACCTTGGAAGTGTTTAGCGATATAGTGCAAAGCAGAGTCATAACCCCAGCTATTTACTGAGGAATTGAGTTTGTCCTGGTTCTTTAAAGAATGAACTCTTGCAAATGGAATGCTCCTGTCTGCAAGGTTTATTTTCAACTGTTTCCTCAGGGGAAAACCAAAGCCTGAGTAGGAATGCAAGACTGTAGTAACTGCCCTTCTCAATACCCCATCTTGCTGCAGAGTGGCAGGGTAGGTAAATCCGGTGCTCGAGCACCACGCTGAGCTGCTCTGTGCTCCTTTTCCTTAGATCAGTGAGCATTTAAGGCATTTTCAGAGTCATTTCAGTTATGAATTACTTGTTTGTACAGGGCTGTGTGGTCTTGAGTTGCACCTTCCCACGTGGGAGCCCACTCGTGCACAGATGCCTGTGCATGAAGCTGTGTGGGGTGCTGAGCTGCTTGGGATGCTTGCAGGCATCCTAGCAATGCTTCCCATTGCTCTGCTCTGAGACCCCAAAGGAGCTGAGCTTCACAGGAGCAGCTGCTGGTCAGGCTTTGCCTTTGGAGGGACTTTAAAGTGACAAGTGTAGTCTCATGGGTCCTGTCAAATCGCTTCTGCGGCTTTTGAGCTTGAAGCAGAGATCCCTTGAGGTGTGAAGCACTGCAGGACGTGGGGAAGGCTGTTCCTGCTTGCCTCTCCTCCAACTCTTCCCTTTTTAGGACTTAAAAAGTATTCCAGAGCAAGGTGCCAGAACTTCCTAGCAACTTCACAACTAGTGATTTGCCTCCAAAAGCAAATGTGCGCTGGCTGTGGTAGCTGTTCCATAGCAAAAACTCTCTGAGCTGTGTGCTGGAAAACAGCAGGAGCTCTGGGGGCAAGGAAAGAAGAACCCGCTCATCCCTTGGAGGGAATAATGAGAGAAAGTTAGACTTCACAAGCTCTCCCTTTACCAGGAATATTTTGCATTGGTTGTCCAGATACAATTGTTTGACATTGATTTACTATTTATAGGTACGTATTTTTAGAGACATGACAAAGTCTACTTCTGGGCCAAGATCTTTTGCCTATTACTGGAGTACTAAGCAGCAGAGTTAAACTAAGCAGTGGAGTTGGTTATCCCATTAAGGTAACTTCATTCTGAGTAAGATCTGAGCAACTTCACCTTTAGTAATGCCTTTCTCTCCCTTTAACTTCACTACATGACAGCACTGGGGAACCTGAACTCCTGGTGCGGACCTGCACCTACTTGCCTGCAGTGAGATGTGCCATGCTGTCCAGCAGGTCATTATCTCAGCATTGCAGCACTGCTCTGAATCACAGTCTCGTGCTGATGCATCTCGGTGGTAGTTTGTTATCTGTCAGGCAGTAATGCTTTCATTCAGGCCTGTGGTACGACATGGAACAGATTAGGGGTCCATTAGGCATCTTAAAAGGAGTCTTTTGCTGGCTTACAGATTGTTTCCATGAGTGTTCTGCATTCCCTAATGGTGCTGAATGAGTTCACAGCATCCCCTGGGTTAGAGTGGCTAGAGTTCTGTATCAGCCCCACTGCTGAGTTTCCTGCAGCAGGCTCTTAGCAGAGCAGAACTCCCTTCTGGAATGGGAATCTCGAGGCTCTTCTGCACAAATAGCATGCTGACAGGCTGTGTTTTTGAAACCCCAAGTGAGTTTGTCAGGAGCATTGCGTGTCAGCCTTCCTTTGCAGAGGTGCTAGGGTCGGTGGCTTGTTCACTGTATGAATGCAGCACCTCTGACTTTCACACTTTTTCACGTATTGAAGCATTCATTAAAAATCATAAAGACTAGTAGCACAATAGGATCATACAACGGTTTGGGTTGGAAGGGACCTTAAAGCTCATCCAGATCCAACCCCCTGCCATGGGCAGGGACACCTTCCACTAGAGCAGCTTGCTCCAAGCCCTGTCCAGCCTAGCCTTGAACACTGCTAGGGATCATCAGTCATTCGCTGCAGGAGGATGAGTCTTTGAATCTTGTCTTTCTAAGCTTTCTCTAACCTTTTCATTAATCACAGTTGGAATAGTTGATAGCACTGGTTGCTGCCTGCTCCATGATCTGCCAGATCTTGGACTGTCCAAGGGAAGTATAGCAAGTTTTTCCTGCTGGTGAGCTGGAAGATCCTGCTGGAAAGAATTCCATAGACACTGCTTCCCATATTGTTCCTGGCGCTGCAGTTTTTCTGGTGGGCTGGAATGGGTGATCTGGTTTCCTTCGAGCCTTGCCCTGACTTTGAGGGAATGTTGGCAGCTGCAGGCTCCGGCCCTGGGAGATGCTTTGCATAACCAACTGTTGCTGCTTCCAGTTAGTTTGGAAAGGAATTCCCCTCCTTGCTGCCCACTCCCTCTTCAAGGTATCTCTTAAAATGCTGGTACTTGCGTTGCCAGCCGCCTGCATGTTGGCAGAGCAGGCTTGAGAAGGGGGTTCTGGCCCACACTGTCAATAGGACACAGGTCATGCATGTCCAACTGTGACGAAGTTGGGTTGCTTTTTCCCCCAGAACCTGTTGTTGTGACAGATTTCCATGACGATTTCCGTGTTTCTAATGAGAATGGTAGAGCCACTCCATTCAAGCCACGTCTTGAATGATGACTCAGGTTCTCTGTTCAGGCTCTGTTGCCAGCAAGTGCTGGTGTGCAATATCCTCCTGGAGGAACTGCAGCCTGCTTCTCAACTGTGTAGGAAATGGTTCAAATGGGAGATAGGGGAGTGTCTGCTGTGAGCATGGCTGTCCATGCAGGGAGAGGTTTGTGCTAGGTAAGTGAATGCTGTACTTAACATAGACCTCATAGCAGCCTTCCAGTATCTGAAGGGGGGCTATAAGGATGCTGAGGAGGGACCCTTCATTAGGGACTGTAGTGACAGGACAAGGGGTGATAGGTTCAAACTTAAACAGGGGAAGTTTAGATTGGATATGAGGAGGAAGTTCTTTACTGTCAGGGTGGTGAGGCACTGGAATGGGTTGCCCAGGGAGGTTGTGAATGCTCCATCCCTGGCAGTGTTCAAGGCCAGGTTGGACAGAGCCTTGAGTGCCATGGCTTAGTGTGAGGTGTCCCTGCCCATGGCAGGGGGGTTGGAACTGGATGATCTTAAGGTCCTTTCCTACCCTAACTATTCTATGATTCTACCATACAGGGGAGCAAGTTGACTTACTGAGGACCTTTTGCCAGCTGGGAAGTGCCTGATGAATGGCAGCAGGAGTGTGTCCAGTCAGGTTACCTCCTTGGCTCTAACAGGCTTGGTTTTGATGTCAGTAAACTGGAGGCTGTGCAGTCACGCTCTGCTCGGTCACACTGCTGAATATCATGTTCTTTACCTTTGTGCTGGGAGAAACGTGGAAGGAAAGAGGGGGCAGAGTTTATTCCAGCACGCTGAGGTCAAGCTTGTTTTCCCTCTTTGAGCAAGAACAGACCAGCCCCTGGGGTCAGATTCTGCAAGCCTATAAACAAAAGGCTTGTTTCTGCTGAAAGCCAAAGATGGGATTGTGTTCATCCTTAAAGTTGTTGGAACTAAATGATCTTAAGGTCCTTTCTGTGATTCTCTTGCTCTGGCCTTCATGTTTATGCGGATAGCCGGCATTTGACACTCTCGTTTGGAATGTTGTGTCTGTGGGAATTGCTATTTAAAAAAAAGAAAAAGGAATATTTTCAAATTCTTGGTTTTGGCTGTTCCTCACCCTTTGATTTACTGAAATCTGCAGGGGATGGAGGTGAAAGGGGCAGGGGCAGCCACGGCCTCAACCCCAGTGGAGAGTAAATGACGTGGGTTTTGCTCCTTGGAAAAAAAAAACCCAACCAGATTGTTTGTGTCCAGGCAGTGAGGGCAGAACACAAGCAGGCTTAGATTTCAGCTCACATGGATTCTTGGAATTAAACCCTAGCACTCGCTTACAACAGCTTTGACTTCAGTGTGGTAAATTGGGCTGACCAGAGGAGGGTTGAGCAACAGCTTACTGGTAAGCAGGAAGGAGGATGTCCCACGGAGCTGGGTAATGTGGTGTAGCAGAGCAGCATCTCGACATGGGGGAAAGCCAACACGAGCTGGTTTCTCTCAGGCTGTTTTTAATGCTTTCCTAAGGCCAGCTTACTTGTACATCTTGTGGTGTTTCTCAAAGCCAAAACTTGCTGGTTTGTGTTTAGCCAGAGGACGCTACTTCTTTCTTTGCTAAACCACTGCTCTACAGCATTCCCCTGCCCCAAAATGTGCAAACAACTCCCCCTCTCACCCATGGGGGACTGAAGCTCAACATCTCGGGTCCCACACATAAGAAGGATGTGGACCTGTTGGAGTGGGTCCAGAAGAGGCCACAAAGATGCTCTGAGGGCTGGAGCAGCTTTGCTCTGGAGACAGGCTGAGAGATGTTATTCCAAATTATAACTTCATTAATAATGAACTGTCTGTTTGGTGTATCAGTGGTGGATCTCCTGAATTCTCTCTTTTCTTGCCAGGAGGAATTATAACTGGGATCCCCAGCAGCAAGCACGCCCTGCGAGGCAGTAGCTGGAACTGCTTCACTGCAGTAAGGAGGTGAGCAAGAGCATTAACCTTTTGCAACCTGTGGTATCATTTCATTATTCATTTGCCTTCCTCTGATGATGAAGTTTTACCTGCTACAGTGGAAGATGGTACAGCAAATGGTACCACGGTGGTGGTTGTGATTTGGAGGTGCTTTTCTGATTTGACTCTTCATGCTCCTGCTGGTCTGAGACAAAGGGTGGTGATTCCTCACTACCCATATGGAGCAGTGTCATGTAACAGTAATCCACCTCGTTAATTAGGGAAGAAGATGTGTAGATTCCAAAGACTACATGTCCCTCTGAGTCAGAAGGCATGAGGTGTTCGTGGGAGCCTTTGTTCTTGCTGGGAGACAAGGGAAGCTGTGGGCTTCAACTGCTGTAGCTGGATGATGAAGTTCGGGTTCCTTTTTCACCTAGCCTTTGCTGGTAAGCACTTACCTGTAGCACACGAACAGAAGATGCTACAAATGATGCCTTCTTCATTCCATATAGCAGTGGTTTTGCTCTGTGCTTGAATATTAACTGCTCCAAATGACTTGTCTTCTCCCTGCCCTCTAAGCAGAATGGTCAAGGGTAGAGGCAAGAGATGCAACACATGATTCAAGGTGTGTGCCTCACTTGTCCTGTGCTTTGTGACCTCTTGTCTTTGCCTTCACATACATCCCACTGAAGCTGTTGCTTTTCTGAACAACCATAATGATTTTTGTCCATTCTGCTGAGGACAGCTCTTGCAAATAACCTTGTATTCCATGAAAATGAAATGATTTGTTCCAATGTTCCCCATACAAACAATCAACACTAAAGCATTGTCTGGTAGTGCTGACTAACAAAGCCTGTCATTAGTAATCTCCAGTTAATGAAGCAGCGTGGTGATTAAAGCCTCATGACTTTTCTATAGAAGAAATAAGTTAAGCATTAGTTGTGCTGGTTTAAATTGTCCATGAGCTTTGTATGATCTCTGAGTGCAGGCAAAATCAGTAGCACCTTTCTGAAAGTTTTAAACTTATTTTTTCCATTTTGTTGATATTTTCCCTGGGTGCCCCCAAACACAATATTGCAGTTTGATTTAAACTGCAATGATGGCTGGAGGTGGAGTTCACCTCCTAGTAAGCTTCATTGACCTCACTGCGTAAGGAGATGGGCCGCAGGGAATGGGTAGACTTTGGTGTTCTTGAAGGGAAATGACAGTGAGGTTAAGCGTGGCATTTGATCTGCACCATGTTCCTTCCCTTTCACCATTTCACCAGCATGTTTCCACTGCTCCCTTTTCCAAACCTTGCAGTTTTACTCCCAACCTTGCCTTCACATATGGTTTTCCTTCAGGGGGCTTGAATCTCATGTTGCCATGCAGATGGTGTTCTGTGGCACCACACGTGATGCGATGCGGTTGGGTCTAACCACATCCCATTTGTCCATCATTGTCCTGCTGGTCACCAGATGCTGGCTTTTTAAGTGCAGCTGCTTCTATAAAATACTTAGAAATTGTTTTAGTAGTCCTTAAAGGAATTGTTGCTGCTTGGAACAATCAATAGCTGAAGATTTCGCAGTAAAAGATGGACTGTGGTATGTGAACACTGGTGTCCCCTTGCTCTGGTTGCCTCCATCTTCGTAGTGTAATACTTGACATGAGTGCTTTCCATGGAGCTTCAGAAGTGCCTTTGTGCAGCAGTAGTCCTTTTGTGAAATCCTGTATTTCCTGTCCCATGTGTGAAACACCAGCAAGGTAAAGGAACTTATGACAAGCCCATAGCTGAGAATAGAGTAACTTGCTCCCGTAGTTCTGTCGTCCTAGGGATGGATTATCTTTAGATCAAGGGTGCTGTATTTCAAAGAGGAGAAGCAGTGTTGCTTGCTTCTATTAGTGTACCCATTGGAATTGATGGGGCAGGAGGCTGAGTGCATGTTTCAGTCCTCCCCATTTTCAGGAAGTGTTTGATATCCACACTGGGCATCTGAGGGGAAGATCTGATCTGGGTCAGGCTGATGCTGCTTTGGGGCAGGAAGACAAACGGTTGCTGTTCTGCAGCAGAAGTTGCTGCAGCAGCTCCAGAGAGTTAAGATCTGTGTGAGTCCAAAGCCAGTGGGTTCCGTGTGTCACAGGGAGGCTTTTGGTGGCTAAATATGCCTTTTGGGTATGAAATCGTCTAAACCACAGTTCCTTTGAGTGGGGAAAACCTTACCTGGATTAACTGCCTGCATTGAGCTGCTCTGAACTGCAGAGGTCTCTGTTAAGCCGCTTAAGCCGGTGGAGTATTTTAAACTGGAAAACTCTTTGTTATGCTGTGGCCTTTAATATTAAATAACGTCTGTACATTTGAATAAAGGAGACTGTCATGCAACCATCGCTTTAATCGCAGCTCCAGCTAACAGTGCAGTCCAGCCAGCACAGTGGAGCGAGGCACTGGAGCACTTGGAAGAGGCAGCTTAGCCTTTGCAAGGAGGAAGATGGTTTTTCCTGCTGCTCTGAGCACTGCAGGGCAGTCCCAACCCGGAGGTGCCTACAGAATGGCCGGGGTGTCGGCAGATGGCAGCACCTTGCCCTGTACTGGGTGTTATTTCTGGCCTGGAGATTCCTTGGTCCCCTGGATTCAACACCACAGTCTAGACTTACTGACAGACAGGATTCTTCTCCTGTTAGGTAAGCAAGATGTAGACGCCCATTATGCAAATTCCCAGCCATAGTGTCCCTCTGTAACATACTTCAAATTGTCTAAATAAGGTGCTGTTTCATACAAAAACTTGTGGCCAGGCTTTTGGGCAGCTTTCAGCCCTCTCTGCGTGATGCATTTTTCCCCTGGAGATGGCTAATGGGTGCACACTGAGTGTTTTTTTGCCCTCTGTCCAGATGTGGAACCATAGCAGGAGGCAGGCTGCATAAAGAACTAATGTTTTTCACAGGAAAAACTTAACGGCCAGTGGCTTGCTCCTGTCACTGCTGCACTGTTCATACAAGCATCTCCATGAGTGTTACTACATAAAACATAGATTCAACAGGCATTTTTTGGTGTCTGAGTGCTGTAAGTGTGCATCCCTGGGAATAGAAGGGTTAGAGAGTTTATTTTTTTAGCTATTTTCAGGGGAAATAACACACTCTGCCCTGTGGTGTCTGCAAAACAGTGGTGTTTGGATGCTCGGGCTCATGTTGACAGCCAGGAGTAAGACTTTGCCCTTTGCAGTGCTGGGTGGGACTCTCTCTTCCTCTCGTGTGGGCTGTAATCCCATCCCTTCCTGCATGGAAAGGCTGGCTGTCCTTTAGCCTCCTCCTGCATTAAGCCCTGAAATGTGCCCTGCATGTTAAGTAATTGCAGCCTGCAATTAGTGACTCATGATCCCATCATCTGCAGCTTCCCAGTGCATCTGTGCTCTTGGTTACTTGCATGAGTTAAAATGTCTGTCTGCTTCCAGCAGCATTATATAAACCATCTCATTTTGAAAGTGTGTTTTAACATTTCTGCTTTAAGCTGTGAGATAATGAGAGGGGGTGAGCATTGCTGAGTCAGTTCTTACTGGCTCTGCTTTTTGTCCTTCCTGCCCTCCCACGTGCTCCACCTGGGCATGGAGTTAACCTTCAGCAGTGACAGCCCCCATGGGCTTTCCTTGCAACACGTAGCAGTAAGCAGAGCCTGGTTTCCTATTCCCCTGAGATAGCAGTGGAGGCTTTTTGGAAGAGCCCTGGCTGAGGAGCATTGGAGATGTGGGGAGGAAGCTTGCCCTGAAGTTCGGGCAAGCCACTGCTCTGTCCTGCCTTTGCCAGGGCAAACAGCCAGGATAACGAAATCAGCCTTTGAAACACTGAAACTCGAAGTAAAGGGGCATGTATTCTTAGGGGTCAGCTTGGAGAAGTTGGCTGTGTGGTGACCTCATAGCAGCCTTCCAGTATATGAAGGGGGCCTATGAGGATGCTGGAGAGGGACTCTTCATCTGGGACTGTAGTGATAGGACAAGGGGTGATGGGTGTAAACTGAAACAGGGGAAGTTCAGGTTAGATACAGTTAGTTCTTTACTGTGAGGGTGCTGAGGCGCTGGCACAGGGTGCCCAGAGAAGTGGTGAATGCTCCATCCCTGGCAGTGTTCAAGGTCAGGTTGGACACGGGGGCTTGGAGCAAGCTGCTCCAGTGGAAGGTGTCCCTGCTCATGGCAGGGGTTTGGAACTGGATGATCTTAAGGTTCTTTCCAACCCCAACCATTCTATGTTGCTTCCAGCTGCAGAGCTGAGGTTTCATTGTTTGACAGTGTTGTGTACAACCTAGAGGTGCTTGATGCTGTTGTCTGCTGGCCGGGGAGCTGACAGAGTTAGTCACAAAGGACCGAGCAAACCTGACTCTTGTTTTGGTGTGTGAGATGCTGACAGACGTGCAAGGCATTACCTGTCACTGTTAAAGGAGATGGTATGGTGCAGGTCAGCAGGGTTTGTCTGGCTTGTGATCCTTTTGAAGGTTAGAGCTGCCTAAGCACTTTTCTATTGGTGTGCAATAATGCTTGCTGTGGGTTTTAAACGAAACCTTTCCTGGTGAGATGGGAAGCTCTGGTTGTGGGCTTAACTGGAAGCACAGGTCCTCCTCTGTCAACATGGGGAAAGGATCTGCCCGACTGGGAAATTAGGCTGAGAAGGTGCAGGGGATTTAAGTGAATAATCCAACTGCCAGTTGTTTCTAGAATTGATTTCTGACTTTATAGTGTGAAAGCCCTTAACCTATTCTGTGAATCTCATTGAATTTATGTCTTCCGATTGCAGAACAGAGCTGCACAGGTATATTGTCATTAAACAGGTTACGTGTTTAGCTGGTTTTTCTAAGTATAGACTTATATAAAAGTGACTAAACAGCACTAACTTTTTACCTCCTTCCAGCCAGTTTCCCATCCTAGTGCAGGGTGCACGTACAGCTGCTCTCGCTGTCTGGACAGGCTTGCATTCCTCAGCCCTGAGGCCAGCATTCCTCTGCTCCTCTGCACCAGCTCATTTGCTTAGTGCTTGTTTCAGTTTTGACTCCTAGAACTGTCTCCAGATCACTTAAGCTGCCAGACACCTTTAATAGCTGTACATACAGCCCCCACCCTCTGGCATTTTAATATCTTGTTCATACTTACTAAAATAAAATGGGTATTTGGCAAATTTCAGTCGCTTGTTGCTGTCGTTCACTGGAATTAATCTGGAATCCCCAAATGCCATTTGTTAAAGGCAGTTGCAGTTTGCTTAATAGACACTGAGCTATTTCAGTTAAAAATCTGAGAGGAAAGCTGCCTTTTTGGTGTTTAAGTTTTGGTGGCAGCTTGGACTGGAGAAATCTCTGCTTTGGGTTTCTCCTTCTCTGCTCTGTGTACATAGGAGCTCATGCATGAGCTGTTCCTTCCTTAGAACTCGGCCTAGGGTGACTCAATTTTATTGTCATTTGCTCCCCACCGTCCAGTGCCACAGGGGAAAATGTGTGTGCAAAAGTGTCTAGGAAGAGCCAAATGAGTCAACAATTAGTTTGGGTGCTATGCTTCAGGTTCCGAACAGCATCGCTGCTTCTTACCTATTGCTTTCCTCAGCTTGATTTGTTGCTGGCAGCTGTATCTTTGTCTGGGGAGAAAAAATCCAAACCAGCCCCAAAACATACACAATGCATCCTATGCCTCCATGGCTTTGATGTAATTCTGACCTCAGTGCCTCCAGCCTGAGCTGGAGTTGAGCTAAGACAGTGGTGTTGGAATTCTTCATCTTTTTGAAGTCTAGACCTAAGTGATAGACTTTCTGTGTAACCATGAGGACAAGGCCACTGTGCCAGCTACAGTTACAGTAAATCATTGCTCTGGAAGAAACAGTACAAACAAATGAAGAACAACTTTCCTCGGGAGCCTCCCATTTGAATATTGCCATAGTCTGATTATATGTAATTGATTCTCAGCATTTGGAAGCCAACTAGCAGGTCTCCGACTGTTCGTAGCCAAAGGCTGGACAAAGGCTGATTAAACTGTATTATATCATCTGTACTCCAAGCTTCTTAAGCCTGAATCTCCTGGGACTCATCTTTGCATCTTTTGGTCTGGGCTTTAGTAGCTCTAAACCAAAGGGATGCTTTATTTCCACAGCAGATCTCAAATCTGTTTTGGTGTTTCTATAGATAGTCCCCAGCTTGGGGACAATTTTGGTTCTCTACAAGATACCTGCTATGAAGGACTTGTAAAGCATCTGCAAGAGAACACAAGAAAGCCTCGGTACCATGAGGACAGGCAGTTTTGTCCAAGAGATTTCCTTATAAAGTATTGCTACAGCTGCAAAGCTCTGCCAACAGGAGTGGTCCATTTCTCTCCTTTTCCTTTCCTTGTTGCAGTGAAGACTCTGCTTCTGCCAGAGTCACACCCAGTGCACTGTGATCGATGCAGAGCATGGAGGTGGCTGAAGATCCACAGTAGATGGATTCTTGTGCCTGACTTTGGAACCGGAGATGAGGAGAGGGGTAGCTCTGCAGAACAGTTGGGAAAGGCACTTCCTGCTAATTTTAATCTTCATGCAGCCAGCTCCTGAAGCAAAGGAAGTGATTCCTTAGTGTGTTGAACAGCACTTGGTGCCACTTGTCATTGGTTTCAGTGGGCTAACTGGCACAAAATATTTGCTAGGATGAGCACCTTCATCCTGACCTACTCTTGATGATGGTAGGGTTAGCTTTGGTGACGCATGCTGTGGGAAGCTCCGTTCTATAAGGGATCACCAAAACTTGTCATGCTTTGACACAAGGAATAATAGGAAGTATTTTGGGGCCGTCCCTAAGAGGCCTGATTCCTTTTGAAAGCAGAGCAGATTAGCTCAGAAGGCAGAACTTTGGCTTTGGAGCTTCCAGGGTTTGATTTGTCTGCAGCTGAAGGAGCTGTCCCTATTCTTGTTTGGAGGGGGAGAGGACTCTGATGCTGGACCTGGGGCTTCTATAGCATGGCTGCATGTCAGAGTAGGGTGCAAGCTGTTCATCTTTTGTAGTAAACCCTTGTGTTCAGCAAAAAGGGTTTCTCAGTCCACAAACACTTTGTTGTGAACTTTGGAGATAAGCTATAATTCAAACCTTCAGGGTTTTTGTTAGCTCCCTACTACCAATAGATGCATCTTACAGAATATTTGGTGGGGGTTTTAATGGTTTGAAATGATCTCAGTACTTTTTGCACCAGGTGATCCATAGAGGACTAATAGTTAACTTCTGCATTGTGCAAAGGGTTTCTTTTGGTTAGCTGCTGGTTGTTGTGCAAGCACATTTACACCTTTACCAGCATCTCCTGTGTGACAAATGCTGTTTTCTGTCTGTCTTAAGGGCTCTGTGAAGATTTACGGTGGCCTTGCAGGGAACAGATCAGTTGTTTTCCCAAGGCCAGGCTGTGGCAGAGCTGATGTAGGAACCTGGGCTAGTCTGCAGGACTGGTTTGGTTTCAAGGCTCTCGCTGCACACCGTGTAGCTCTGAAACAGAGGGTGAGAGTGGCTTAGAGGACCCCCTTCCTAACCATAGCATGTGCTGCTGCAGAGCTAGATGTGACTGTTCCCCGGGGCACCCTGTGCTCAGCAAGTGTGCTGGGAACTCTGGAATCTTGGAGGGCAGCTGGACAAACCCAGTCTGCTCTGCTTCCTTCTTGGGGTTGCTGCTGTCACGAGTCAAGCTGACAAGGGAATCTGTACTCCTTCTCTAGTGCTCGTGTGTTAAGGAAACACTTTAAATGCAACAGCAACTGCTCAAAGTCAAATTGCATTTGAAACAGGATAGGACTTAGGACTTCTGCAGCATGTGCAGAACTCCCCTGTGGGTTTAATCGGACACAATCAGCAGTGTGCAGATGGGCAAGGGAGAATTTGAGATTGCGGCGATATAATATTTATATTAGAACATAAAATATAGTTTAGTATCACCGAAATAATCCCAGTTTAATATGTCAGAAAAAGATCTGAGCAATGTTGGGGTTCTCTCTCTTGTTCAGGTTTCCTAAGAGACTGAAGATGTTGTGATTGGTGTTGAGATGTTGTGGGATTGTTTGTAACCTGGTTTAGTGTTTTTCATCAGTTTTTTTCCCTTTCCTTGTACCTCTCAACGCCTTTGGTGTTAAATTTGTATCATGCTAAAATCTGGCAATCTGAGCGCATCCTTTGTCAGCTTTCCATGAACTCTATACAGAGGAGGGACTAGAAGAGACTTCACATGAAACATCTTTGCCTCAAAAACTCAGAGTTTATCTAGATGCCTAGGTTCAGCAGAACAGATTTGCTTTATAGACCAGTACCAAAGAGCCCTTTGGGGTATCTCTGTCACAATCACAACTTGCCCCTAAAACATTCTTTGCAGCAAACTTATCAGCAGTGTAGGTCTCCAAATACATTCCTGGCTTCTCTGCTCCTGGCTGCCCTCCAGCCATGTCACGCTGCATGGCTTCACTGAGAGCAGCCTGTTTGTGTACCTGTCTGCTTTGCTGCTCAGGCTCACCTTGATGTGCTGTAGTCCCTCACTTACACATAGTTCATGCCTTGGGAGCTGGGGGCCTTTGTAAAGGGCCATGAATTTTTGGCTACCCTGAAGTGATGTTTACGCCCTTTCAATGGGGATGGTCTCAGACCTGTGGGAGGCCAGAAGGATGAAGAGGGTGCACCCTGGGAGCACCCAGTCCATTACTGCTGTTAATTGCACCCGCTTTTCCCAGCTTTGAGAAAAGCTGCTGAATAGTGGTAAAAGGAGAAGGGAGAACTTAGGCAGGGGTTCAGGTTCAGAGGTATGTCCAAGACAACAATAAGGGCTATTTAGCCTCATCTCCCACGGTTAGCTTGAATAAGCATAAGGGTGTGAGAGTGCAGTTAACACCCAAAATCTGCATTATAGCTTGAAGGGATGTGAAATACTTGAGGTAGTGGAGGAGTAGCTGCATGCATCACATGGGGATACACAAAGTGTATTTATTTTTGCTGGTGGTATCTCTTGCCTTCCCATTGCTCTTAGATCTGATGCTTCCTTTGGTCTGTCTGTCTTGGTACGGATGTCCTTCAAATGAGTTGACGCCTCTTGTTTTCAGTAGCTTTGGGGAAATAACCTCTCCTTTCCCACAGTCATGTGCTGGATTTCACAGCAAGAGCATGTTTCTTGCTGGTTGCCATTTGAGCAGCACACCTGGGAAATGCATTACTGGGAAAGAATGGCTGGAAATAGGGTTCACAGGCTCAACAAGTTCAGTTTAAGTGCAGTTGGTTTTGGAAAGCTTGGGCAAAAAGGGGAGTCGTGGTCCCTTAAGGACCCTGCAAGGCATCAGGAGGGGAGGTGAGCTCAGAGCTCGAGTCGGGTTGGAGAATGGGAACTGCTGCTCTGTTGTCTTTGTGCCAAAACAACGCTGGGAGTCTCCCTGAGAGAAATAAGATGGCTTTGGGCCAGTATTTACTATAGGATGGGGAAGAGCAGTGATGTGCTCCCAGGCCGTTCACACGGCTGGGGCTGTGTGAATCATCTTGCACAGTTACCCAGCCTGGGAGGTCGTCTGTCTGCCTTGGCCCTATTTGACATCTCCCTTTCCCTTCCCACGATGGGTGGGGGAGAAGATGTGATCTCCGGTGAGTTTCCTGTGCTTGGGTGACTCAAGCAGTACTCAGTTGTCTTACTAATGCTTCTCATGTGTCACTAGCCCGTGTGGCCGGAGCACCCAGAAACCTGCTTGTGGGCAGTGCCTGGCTGGCCCGTGGTGGCAACCATCCCACCTCTGGAGCCTCTGCTTCAAAGGCCAAATCCTGCTTGTCTTTAGGATGCCTGGGAATATGCTGTAACAGTTTGTATGAAACTGTCCCAGAATGCAGTTCCTCGGCTGTCAGTTTTGCTTAATCGAAGCTGAATTTAACCTGCTTGGTTGTGATGGAGCCTGGTGGTAGTCGTGGGTTTCCTTCCCGGTACGCAGTGGCCCTGCACCTCAGTCTAAACACCCTGTTTCTTTCAACAGCTTTTGCCTGGAGGCTGTTCCTGCATCCTTTTCATAGGTTTGAAACTTGCACTTCAACAGCTGCATTTCTGCACTTTGATTTCTCTCCTGTAATAGCCAACTGCTTTATTTTTCCCTCCCTCGAACAAACAGCAGGATCAATGTGGGTTGTAGGTGATGTGCAGCTAATGGTTTCCATCAGCCCTCACCCCTTTCTTTTCTGTTGCTGTCAGGGCTTTCTCCAGTCTCAGATGTTCAGAGAACAGTAATTTGGCTCCTTCATACCATTGCTCCTTCTTAATATTACACTGAAATTAATAGAGGTATAGATGCCATTGTTCTGAGTGTGCTTTGCCTTAATACTTCACCTGGCAATGAAAGTGGTCAGTAAAGCATAAATGTGAGTTAGAACAGTATTTCTTAATGCTTTCAGTGACTTCTGTACCCACTACAAAATATGAGTGGTAAATAGATTCCTTTGGTCCTCTGGCTGAAATCCCATGTGAAATTCCTATCACTAAGCATCTCTGGTTTGCAGAGGCTTCCCAGAAAAGCCTGTGGAATTTCTTCACAGTCATTAGCTTACAAACCTGTGTCACAGAGTTGGGTTTGTGGAAGGATTATCCACATCCAGCCAGTGGCATCTTGCTCCTGATTTCTCTTGCAGTTTCCTCTGTGTTCCCCACCATAGTGGTATGTATAACCATAACCACCATGCCTCTGCCTTGCTGGTTGTCCTGCCAGTCCCACCACTGCTGTTCTCTGCACTGGAGGGCTGTTTGCAGGTCCATGTGGCAGGGAAGCCCTGGGCATCTGAAGACACCCAAGTCTGTTCCCAGCAGTGGTAACTCCGGGAATTGCAAGCGTGGACAGATTAATGGCAAACAGAAATGCTATTTACGTGGTTCCAAGCAGAGAGAGAGAGGGAAAACAGTATTCAGAACTGCAACTGCTGCTGAAGCTTGGTTCAGCGCCAGCGCTGCCTGGATTGGTGCCTGCCTAAATCAACAGGCAGTTCAGTTTGAGGGAGTTCCAGGAAGGGCCTGAGAAATACCTTTTTTACTGTGGTTGTGTATTGCTCTTGCTGCCCTGACGTGGAGCCCTAAGCTCGTGGTATCTGGGTCTTGGGTCTGCATAGGCATGCAGCACAGGCTGAGTGCTCAAATCCTGCTCACGCTCTCTGGAGGGGAATGTGAGTGAGCAGCTTCATTCAGCAGATTCACACTTGTGTTTTGCCTTCCATGGGTTTCATATTCGGGCTGTTTATGTGGATAATTTCAGGTGGAAAGCTTGTGAGTTGGTTGCATTTTAGGCAGCCTTTTCCTCTTCTGGAGCTGATAAATACATCCCGATGTATGAAGAATTCAGAGCAGCTTGGCAGAAACCGTATGGTTCAGCTTATGTGCTCTTCAAATTGTCACAGTGTCTGCAGGTCATTTCACAAGAAACAGGGATATAATGATTTAAAGAGCCCTTGCAAACAGCTCTGTGCTGTTTGGTCTACAAGCAGCTCCATCTGCAACTTGCATTTCGGGTTTGCAGGCTTTGCCCTCTGTCCTGTTCACGCTTTATGGTTGGCTGACACGAGACACAGTGTGACACTGTGGGAACCAGGAGGGAAGCAGTTGGGAAGTAGCTTAAGAGGGTTTGTTGGGATAGGGAGGAGGTGGCAAGCAGCACCTCACTTGTTTCTCATCATGAGTTTCCCACGTTGGTAGCAAGGCCATAAATTAGATGGGGAGCTCTGTTGTCCAGAAATATCTGATATTTTAAAGAGGCTTATTTTGTTGCCAGAATATACCAAAGTATTTGTGTAAGGGCAGCAGGCCTGGGGCCCTTCATCTTTGCAGAAGAGGTGGTTTGGTTTAATGTGCTATTGAGATAAGTTCATAATTAGTTTGCCATTAAGAGCCTGCCTCTAACATGTTTGTAGGCTCTTAGCTCTTAGCGTGCTTTCCCAAGTGGCTGATTTGAAGACTTCTTTAACTTGCTTGAAGGTTCTGAAAGAGGTGACAACGGGGGGGTGGGATCTGTCGGCAAGGCTCCAGACCTGAGGCTGTTGTGCAAGAAAGGGTGTCTGATACAACCACACACAGAAGTACCACCGAGCTTGAAGTGGAGGAGAGTAACTGAAAGGCTTCCACGTGTTCTATCCTGTGCTCAGGTTGGAGATAAGGAAGAAATTCTTTACTCTGAGGGTGCTGAGGCGCTGGCACAGGGTGCCCAGAGAAGTTGTGAATGCTCCATCCCCAGCAGTGTTCAAGGCCAGGTTGGACAGAGCCTTGGGGGGCATGGTCTAGTGTGAGGCATCCCTGCCCATGGCAGGATGGTTGGAACTGGATGATCTTAAGGTCCTTTCCAACCCAACGATTCTGTGATTCTGTGACCTAATCTCTAACCAAGTGTTCAGCTGCCAAACAAGCCAAAAGCAGCTGATTCATTTATGATCAATATTATGTGGAAAGGAAAATGAGGAGAACTGTGGGGTTACGTTTGATGGAGCGATGCTGTACAGCCTGCTGTGTGACTCAAGCGGGCTACATTCCTGCTTTTGTTTTCTTTAAAATGTGAAGAGTTAACTCCAGTGCTTTTAATTAAGTGGTTTGCATTCATCAAGGGGTGAAAATAGCTGGAGGGTAGATAGAAGCTATCCTTCATGCACAAGGCAAGTCCAGCAGGTTGTATTTTGTCCCTACAAGACAAAGTTACAGTACAGTGAGGACTAACCACATGGCTGTGCTGCTGATGAGTTTATTCTGCTCAAGCTGATGGACCTGCTTAGCTTATCTCACCTTAGGAGGCCTGTAATAGACCTGGAGAGGTGACAAACAAGCTCTGGGTGCAGACCTGCAATGCATTAACCTTTGTTTTGATTAACATGTTATTTGCTGTGCCTGCTGCTTGTGAATCTGCCCGATGGTTGATGCCCATTCCCAGATAGCCCTGTTTTTCCCCAGATAAAAGCCACAGAACCCTAGCCCGGTGCTCTGACAGCGACAGCAGTCACGCTGACGGCCACAGGAGCTTCTGTTGTTTGTCTGGGTGACCACAGGGTCATTTGTCACGCAGGAGCTGTTCAGTCAGGCTGTGCGCAGGGGAAACAGCAAGCCACGCTTCTCTTGGCAATACAATGAGCCAAAGCTCAACTCCATCTCGCCTCTGGCAGGTTAAAGCCATTCCCCTTGGCCTGGCTCTACATCCCTTGTCCCAAGCCCGTCTCCAGCTTTCCTGCAGCCCCTTCAGGCACTGGAGCTGCTCTCAGGTCTCCCCTTCAGGAGCCTTCTCCTCTCCAGGCTGCCCCAGCCCAGCTCTCTCAGCGCAGCATCTCCATGGCCTCCTCTGGCCTCGCTCCAACAGCTCCACATCCCTCTGGTGTTGGGGGCCTCAGAGCTGGATGCAGGACTGCAGGTGGGCTGAGGCACTGGCACACAGCGAGTGCTGTGTAACCTGCTTCTTGTGCTGGAAGGATCAGATGAGATAGAGGGGATAGATAGAGTATGACCCTCAAATCATTTCAAGTCCTGGAGCTTTAGAAATCATAAAACCAGTAGCTGTGGACTGCTGGGTTCTTGCACGTTTTCCTTCCTCTCCTGGCTGCAATCCAGGCTGAGCAGCTTTGCACAGTGAATCTTGATGCAGCCTGAGCACTATAGAAGCTGTGCACGTAGAGGCTGACCCTTTCTGTTGTAAACTTCTTTCATTCAAGTTCACAGCTTCAAAGCACTATGCCCAAATTAATCTGAACCTGGCAGATGAGCAGAGGAGCTCCTGACCCTTATTCTGTGCCATTTGTAGTGTTTGTGCTGTTCTAATTGTGGGATTCTGCAGAACCACTTTGTGAGTGCTACAGAGAACAAATGGGTACAAGCAGAACAGGCTGATGCTGGAGGAGCAGCTTGTTCCAGAGATCTGTGCTGTGTGCTGGCAGCAGAGGACTCCTGCTTCTGGTCAGGACAGGCTGCACTGCAGCTGGCTTTGTGCTCTCAAACAGACAAGTTGTACCCTTCAGGCTGGGTCACTGTGGGGTTTTTCTTTTGTTTGGGTTTTTTTTCGTGTGTGATTTTTGTGGGCCTTTTTGGTTGGTTGGTTTTTGGATAATAGGATAGCTCTGAAAGGAGCATTACGATCTGCCTGCAGCTCTGGGGTCAAGCTTCCACCTGGCCAAGGCTTGAGCTGCTGTGGCTGCTCCATGTGAATATTTGCTGCTCTGGGAAGTTATACATAGCAAAAGTTCACCCCGTGGAGGGTTGCTGTGTGCACATAAGTTATGTATCTTCTCTTTCCTCTTTATGGGATTTGTTGGGACAGAACAGCAGTGAGCAGCACTGGGACAGGCACTGGTTGTTCCATGCTCAAGGTGGAACCTGGCTGCTGACCTTCTGTCAAGTGTGTGCTTCTGATCTTGCAGGAGTCGAGGAGTTAATCCAGACCATCCAAAGATTGATGTTTATACAAAGTGTAAAGCCAGTGACATTTCCCAGGCACTTACTGGCATGGCTGATTTGGAGTCGGTGGATGGGGATTTATTTTTTAGTTGCCTTTGTTCTGCAGGGTTGCTAATATTCCCGAATGGAGTGTGCTTTTATCAGCAGCATCTGTGGTGCACGGTCTGACTCATGTGCTCTTTGAGTGAGGATGACAAATGGAGAGTGGAGACAAACAACTCCCCAGGATCAGTGTGCACTGGGAGGGAGGAAGGAGAGAATGGTCATATTCTAATCATGTCCTAATTGCTGCCCTCACGTGGGGAAGTTTGGCCTTTTGCTTCTGAAGAAGTCTCATTTATCAGATCAATTCCTTGGATGCAGAGGAGGCAAAACTGAGCATCTTTGATAAATGGATTGGAAAACTTTGCAGCTTCTCAGTTTCCCCTGAACTCTAGGAGCAGTGTGCCCTCAGTGCACCTCTAATGCCCTGGCTCTGATGGTTGAACCATCCCTATGTATGCACCCGGGGTGATTTGTTGTTGAAGACGTCCTGCACATGCTTGTCTGACTGGCAGCACTGGATTTTAATCCACTCCATTACAGCAGCGGCCTGTCCTGGTGCAGCCCCAGCAAAGGTATTGCATGTCCCTGGCAGCAGGACGGGGCAAACAGCCTGTGTTAGCTGCTGAAGGAGCTTGGTCACGCTCTTTCCTGTGGCTAAAAATAGCTCAGAAATGTTTACCACGCCGTGTGCCGGATTTTAACCTCATTTAGTTATCAGGTGAAATTTCAGAGGTCACTTGTCATGGTTAACAATGCAATGCAGCTTAGCGTGTTAGCTCTGGTCAAGCCAGTGCTGGCAAGCTGTGTGTTACCCAGCTGAGGATAGAGGGGCAGGGAAAACAAAACAAAGCCCTTTCCTAGGGTAACCTTCTGAGCAAGTGCCTCTTTTGTCTCCCTTTTCCATGTGCCTCTGGGTGGGAACAGAGGAGGGATTTGCTTGTTGCTCTTGAGAGCATTTTTGAAGAGGATTGGGGACCAGGTAGAGGAGTTTCCACGCAGATTTCATGCTCTGATGCGAGGCTGGGGGTATCTGTGGGTGCGAAGGTAGGTGAGGCAGTGCTTTGAAAATGCTTTGCTTGAAAAGTGAAGTCCTCGTTCTGGCATTTGTTGAAAGGGGATTGCCTACAGTCATCCTTTTTAGGAATAGATGGTGTGAAATTAAGCTGCCTGATTTTCACTTTGATGTGCCTTTTAATTTTCACTAGAACATAAGCATTTTAACTTAATATCCCCTATGAAAAAACGCCTTTTTATCATTAGTCTTTAGAAGAGATCCTTAACTGAAATTGAAATACAGTCTTCAAGAAATTGCACAACTTTGATCACTGAACTTAAAAGCTAGGAAGGAGATGGGATTAGTGCTGTGACTTCTGTAGATAAATATTTGTAGGCACTTGTAACTTGAACAGAAATTAAAGGGGGGAATAAACATCTGTCCTTTGAGCTCTGCAGCTCAAGGTTTGGACACTCCTGGAGCATGTTAAATTACTCCACATTTCCTCTGATCTTAACCCATCCATAACTTCAGTCTGCTTAATGGTCTGAGGTGCCTTGAGCTGTGACTCACTTTGAGTTCATCCATGAGTTACCTGCTAAAGTGCAGCAGTGCTTTTGAATTGACATCGACTGGTGTACCTGCACAGCTTGACAGGAGATGGAAATAGGTGCTGAGCTGCAACCCAGCTCCTGGGCAGAGTGGTTGGAAGCTGAGCATGAACCACTGGTGTCTTCCAAACATCCATGGGTTTGCTGGACTCTTTCAGCATCCTGGGGGCTGTGTATGAACTAATACAGCACGTGGCTTTTCCCATGCAAAGCTACATCAGAGGTTTAATTTAAGTTCTACTTTCATGATAGCCCTTCACTTAATACTGCTCCCAAGCTTTTAAAGCCAAGCCTTACTGGAGAAGACTACGAGCAGCGCAGCCACAGGCTTACCCAAGTGTGGGCATAGGCACAAGGGTATTGCAGGACAAACTTGGAGGCCTGTTTGTGCCCTGAGCACTGAGTCCTGAATTCCTTCCTGAAGGAAGAGGGAAGACCCCCACCCCCCCATCTGCTGATGGCTGCAAATGTGAGTACCAGTGAAGGCTGTTGCACCCTGCAGCTCATTCACTTCTCTGCCCGTGGTGCCTCAGGCTGCTCTTCCAGGAGTTTGGGGTAGTTCTGCACAACTTCAGTAAAGAATTAGTTTATCTTGGTTGGACACAGAACTTGTAGCTTCATTTGCCACCTCTTGCATAAAGCAGAGCCCTGGGAAGCTGGACTTGTTTACAATAAACTTGCAAATAGCTTTGGACATGCTGCTGGACCTCATTGAAACCCTAAGAAAGCAGTGTCTGCTACAGAGGTTTAAAGCAGTTTAACCACTCTCCACTCCTCCAGCACTTCACAGGTATCAACTCTAGTTCTTGCATTCAGTACATGCAGAACTGGGTTTGCCACGATGCGATGGTGCTTCCTTCCTGGCACTTTAAGGCATTTGTTCACTTGGATGGGAACCTGCTAGAAGGAGAGTGCAGCACGTGGCCTTGTAATTGCTTTAATGCTGCCAGTGTACGGCCAGAGCAGTGCAAGAGGCAGCTGTATCATCCCCTAAGCGGTGGGGATGGCTCAGCAGGATGCTCTGATGGCGTTTATGGACTGTAGCAAGCCAAAACCCTGGTGGTCAGCTGTGTGGCACCTGAGCTCTGCCTCGCTTCTGTGGCCTCAGTGGTGGAGTTTATTATCTCAAACACTTTATCTGAAGCCCTAGGCTATACAGGAGCCAGGAGGCTCACACAGAGCTATCTTTTGCTTTTAACTTTGGGATGATGTTGCTTTCAAATGCACTTCCTCAGTTTCCATAGGTCTGCTGGCTTGGGTTTATTTACTTGAGGAGGGTATCAGCTGAAAGCTGGTTGACTTTGCCACGTTAATGTGTTGCAGTTTCTCTGCTTGTAATTCCAAGCCAGATGTCACCACAGTTGCTCATGGATTTGAGCAGGCATTTTGTCATCTTCCTATTGCTGTAAAATTGCCAACAGTTTCGGGCTGGCAGCCAAATCTTCATGTATGTGATCCTGGTGGGAGTGAGGTGGTGATATGCTGTTCTTCAGTGGCCTTCTTTGAGGACGAAGGGATTTGGTGTTACAAGTGTGCAGCATTGGGTCAAAGTGGCTTTTAAGGTGGTGTTTACTCTGAGGCACTGGCTTGAAGGAGCAGTTAGGGCTGGTGTTGATGAAGTAGGTGACTGGAGGGGGTGGGAAGAGGAGAGTTACAGGATTCCTGTAAAGCTGGGAACCTGCTGTCCCGTCCTAAGTGTCACCAGTTGCTTCACAAGTTGTGGAATATTGACCTGTTCAAAACCACTTGTAGTTAATGGAGCGCGGATCTTCTGCTTCTCAATTTCTCTTGCCTTAAACAGCCTCTGGAAAACTTATAAACCAGTCATTTGAAGACACTCCTAACATGGTAGCAAATGCTGTGAAGGGAAGGCTCTGTCTTATTCCTACCATCTGTCTCGCCACACATGCCAGATGATGCAATGCGCTGTGTGCCACATGAAAATAAACCCTTTTATTTTTACCCAACTGCATTTAGGAACACATTAGCAGAATATTTAGCCAATCCCTAAATTTGGGACTGATCTTACTTAATTCCTCAAGGCAACGCTAGCACACTGCATCCTTCAGCGCTGGAGCTGGCACCGAAGAGCTGCAAACTCCTACTCTGACATTAAGAGGAACGAGCCTGTTCCACTGCGGTGCTCAGAGCTGAGCTGACTTACACTGATTCACTGGGTGGAAGCGGTGTTTGTCTTCAAAGGACGTGTGTGCACATGTGTGTGCGTGCTCCCAAGGCTCCACCGTAGCGTGATCTGTAGGACAAGGGGTGTGAGGCACCAAAGCTGTGGAGGTGGAAGAGCTGGAGGTGCCTGGCCAGCAGTTGGCACATCGAGTGCAGCTCAGCTCCTGTATCCCCTGCAAGCTGTGGTTGGGTCACTGGAGCATCAGCTGTGGGTGGCAGCATGAGATGTGTCATGACTCTGTATGCTTTAATGAGTGTTCTCTCTGCTTGCTTCTCCTTCTGCCAGTGCTCCCTGTTGTCCTGCAGTTATTGCCTTTGTTCTCCTGTGACCAGGCTGGTCTTATTGCAGCAGGGCTGGTTCATATGTACTTGTGACCGCAGAGGTATGTGTCACGAGTCCCTCGTTCAGATCTGTGCATGAACTTGGAGTGCTCCCAGTACAGGCTGGGGACTGTTTGCAAGCAGCAGATCTGCTGCTGTCAGACACATAAAGTTGTCAGGTCTAAGCCATGGCTGGCAAGCATACTAGCTCTGGGCGTGCAAGCTGGCAATAACCGTGGATCTTACTGCTAGAGCACTTTGAGTTGCTTTAAAGCTTTGCTGAAGTGAGTGCTAACCCTTAACCCCTGATGGTCTTCAGCATAAGTAACTTCACCAGTCTCCAGCCTGCTCCAAACTGCATTTTTAGTCCCTCTTTTTTGGCTCAGAAGCAAGCCAGGACCTCATGTGTGGGACATTACAGCCAAAATCAAGCTTGTTGCAGAGCAGGAGAAAGTTTGCAGTGCCAAGTATCCCAACAGGCTTCTTTTTTAGCTGTAGTAGCAACTAATATCAAAGCAGCTTGTGGCCACCCCACCAAACTCAGGCAGGCATTTTCACATGATGCTAAATCCTGCCTTTCTTCCTTTTATTTTTAGTATGGGAGATTCCAAGTAGATGCAGCACTATCAAATCAATCTTAGTGTGAATGTGCAACTTCAGGCAAAAAGCAGGAGTCATTTGAGGCTCTTGTATAGGATGAGGGCTTTCCCTTTTACTTCAGCTAGCTGCTAGGAATAACCTTTGCCTTCCATTGATGAGGCAGCGTGGGCCTGATGTCATTTCTTAATTCCTACTTGTTTTGCTGGAAGTCCTTTGGGAATATTGTGCACGGTGGAACAAGAACTGAGGAATCTGCAGGGCTTTCTCTTGGCTTTTCCAGGATGACCCTGATGCAAATCGAATCTCTCAGTGATAACATCAGGCTTGTAGTGTCTGCAGGTGGGTTGAGTTGTGTTCCCCTTGTGCATGGTGCTGATGGAGTTAGCTGACACTTAATGCTTTAGAAAGGCTTCGTGTGCCCCCCGGTAACCTGCTGCATCAGCTTGAAAACCTGCTCAGAAAAGAGCCATTGTGCAATAAGCTTTAGGTCTGGGTCCTTTTGGATATAGCTAGGTTAGTGCAAGACTTGGAACACATTAAATAGTGGGAAGTGAGAACGAAGCCCAGTTTTTAACTACTTGGAATCTGAGAAATTGACAAATAGCTCTCATAGCAAAACAGGGCTGCTAGGAACTGCACTTCTTGCTTAGTTAAGACCTGTCTCTTTTCATACATCTAAATTAAGCTCCGTAGACAGGCAGGAGCCAGTTGCAAAACAAGCCCAAAACATGTAGTTAATGGTCCTGTATTAAAATGCAATTGCAGGAAAGCCTGGTGTTGCAGCATAAATGTGGCTCCTGTCATTGTGCCTGCCTGGCTCACTCTGGTTTTTAACTGTGGGGTGTTTTATGGTCCCCGAGCAAGAGCAGGAGAGTTGTGGCATCAGGACAACCTCTTCCAATGTCTCTTTTGAGAGAGATGAAATGAGACTAGTTGCATCCCCGTTTCAAGCTCTGACAGGGACATCCTTGGTCCCCCTTGGCTAGGAGCATCCTGGCAGCGTGTTGCCTCCCCCCCCCCCAGCCCTGCCCTGGGACAGCTCCAGACCTTGCCCTGTTACCTCCCCACCTTACAAAGAGCTGCCTGTGCGTGAGCGTCTGACTCAGCTTTGTCCTTTTACTGTTGTGAAAAGCGATGTCTGGGTGGTTTGTGTTCCTCCCCCTCCTCTGGCGGAGCCCGCAGCGCTGCGGACGGGAGCGGTACACGGGGCTCGCTGCGTTGGCAGGGAGATGCTGGAGGAGGGTTCCCCGACCCTGGAGCCTCTGCACTGATGCAGCCCATTGACGTACTTGCTCCCGCATCAAAGTGACGGTGGCCGGGCTGCCTGGCTGAGTTTTTGGGGTGTTTTAATATTAAAGCACAAAGCTGCGCAGTAACCACGTGGGTTTTTGTTCTTTGAAGTGGTGCTGGCTGAGTGCCTGAAAAACATTCTCCAGTGGTGGTGGAAAACAGTCCCATTACGTTTTACAAACAGTTTTCTTTTACTTCACCCCTTTCTTTCAGAAGCCTGACAATAGTCCTCTGGAGGCTGGATCTTCTGTTGCTGGCAGAGGCTGTCCTATAACTGACTGCAAACAGGACTTGCGTTAGATGTTGAAGAAATAAAGCTTGCCATTTAGGTGGCTGGATCTGGGGCTGTCTTCCCACATTGTACAATACGTGCTCCTAACCTTGTTCAGCGTCTAGCTCTTGGCAAGCTAAGAGTTGAAAGAGGAGCCTGCAGTTTTAAGCTTGGTGCTTCAGTCTAGAGCTTTTTAAGCAGCTTGAGTGTATTCATAGGGTTGGAAAGGACCTTAAGATCAGTATTGCTGCTGACCTGAATGCAGCAGGGTTTAAGATGAAAAATACAACAAAATGAGGTGGGTTTTGTTTTCAGAAATAGTTCTTGAGCAAGAAGTACTGGACTAACCATTATTGGAAAGGGCAAGGAGGAGGGGAAATAGGATCAGCTGTAGGAGCTGACAGTGTGTGGCACTAATAGCATGCGTATGTAACCTGTACCTTTTAAATGCACTGGTGATGTGTTCCTCGTAACTTCAGCTGCTAAATGAAGATGTTAATTAGCCAGGGATTAACAACTGTGCTTTATGTATTGCAATACCAGGTATACACACCTCAGGTGAGTCTCTTCTGTGATTTTTATCCAGGCTTGGTCACTAAAAGGCAGCATTTCAGTGATAAAAGCAGCCTTCTGTAGCTGGTTCATAGCAGCACAGCTGGGCAGGGTGGAAATACTTTGTTCTTTTTCTAGCAAATGCAATTAGTATTAAATTGCAGGAATAAAACTTGGGATTTAAGGGCACACAGCTAGGCTGGGCTTGGCTTCTGAGTCTTTTTAAAGGTAAAAATGGGGTGTTTTTTAAACATGAAGGTCAACAGAAATCTTTCCATGAAACTTTTGATATCAGTGGTCATTGTTTTATTTCCTAAGTAACTAAATAATACCACCAAAACCAATTTCTTCTTTCAGTGGGAGATACCACTCATGGATGTAATGCTCTGCTTTGTTAGTTGTAAGTTAGGTCTGGGCATGGGCTCTGATTTATTATTTCATGCAGGGGTGCAGCAAGGTGCTGAAAGGGTTTCTGCAGCCCAAAGCCCAGCCACGGAGAACTTAATGTCAGCATGGTTGGAACTAGATGATCTTAAGGTCCTTTCCAACCCAAACTATTCTGTGATTCTGTGGTGACTTGTGTATTGGTGTAATTTGCTTAGAAAACTGGTAGAATTCCACTCACCCCTCGGTAAGGGAGCTTATCATGGGATATGAATTTCCTGTTGCCTGTCCCCTACTGCTGAATGCAGTAAGATGGGCAGCCAGAAAATCACGTTGGTTCCTGTATCAGTGCCTGTCATTTGTTCCAGTTTGGGTTAACTTGCCCCTGCACAGAGGTTATGGTTTTCCAGTTTTCCTCTTGCTGTCAACTCTGTTTTGATATTTAGAGCTGATTCTTATAAATAGGTCCTTTTGAAATATATGAGCATAATATAAACTATATGGACCCGTGTAAATGTGCTGAGGTATGTGCAGGGCGGGGTGCTGATAAGCAGATGTTTGTGTGATGCCTTTTTAACCTTAAATTCAGCACAGTCCCATCCAGAGTCTCTCAGAAGCACACAAGGCGGCCGAGTGAATTATTGTACTCACTGTTGTAGCTCTAAGCTCAATTTGTTCTTTCTCCCTTTTATCATAGGATCATTTGTGTTGGAAGGGACCTTAAGATCATCCAGTTCCAACACCCTGTTGTGGGCAGGGACACCTTCCACTAGGCCAGGTTGCTCCAACCTGGTCTTGAGCACTGCCAGAGATGGGGCAGCCACAGCTTCTCTGGGCACCCTGTGCCAGCGCCTCAGCACCCTCACAGGGAAGAGCTTCTGCCTTAGATCTAACCTGAGCTTCCTCTGTTTCAGTTTGAACCCATCACCCCTTGTCCTGTTGCTACAGTCCCTGATGAAGAGCCCTTCTCCAGCATCCTTGCAGCCCCCTTCAGACACTGGAAGCTGCTCTGAGGTCTCCACGCAGCTTCTCTTCTCCAGGCTGAGACAAGGGATTTCTGCAGCAGCAGCCTCCCCTAGGAATGCTGGCAATGTGAAAAATGCCCCCATCCTGCAGTGCTGCTGCTCTCCCTTATCTGCCGGTGCCTCACTGCCCACACCGGGGCACGGGCTCTGCTCAGCACACAGATACCCTCCTGTCCTGGGCAGTGCCACCGCTCCTGCTGGTGTTCAACACAGCATCTGTCAGTGCCAGCATGAGTCGGGTTGCATAAAGCCAGTGTTCACAGGAGGGTCACTGGTTTCCCCAGCCAGCCCCATGCCACTGGGGGCCTGTTGGCACACTGAGTGTGCAAGACAGCCACTGGCATGAGGATAGAGATCACCCCTTGTTGTAAGCCTCCCCCATGCCTGGTATCACAGGTGATGGGATTTCTTGATTCCATCATTGCAGAGAGGCTGCATGTGTTAAATAGGACTTTTCCAATCACTTTGTGATGAATGTTTATGTTTAATTCTTTCTTCTGTATTCCCAGGAGCATTCCAGGAGTGGTAGACAATGGTATATCTGCCTCATGGCCATTTAAGGCCATTTGGTCTTGGAAAAAATCAAGAAGTGATGCTGGATTAAGTTTACATTTCTTGTCAGAGTTGTCCACAAAAAGCAGCTTTGGTCACTTGTGCTCTTCTACCCTCTGGAGTTGAATTGAACTTCACCTTCATCATGTGCCAGTTTGAATCAATCCATTTCAAAATGAGGGGAGCTTGTCCTGATGCACAACCTCAGCATTGCCGACTAGATGGAGGCAGTAATGCCGTAAGCTGGGGGCCAGGCCACTGCGTTGGGTTTTATTCTGGCTGATGCTGCAGTTGAGAAGTGTGTGGACTTGCAGGCCTGTACCAGTGCATCTCCCCACCTAGAGGGAGGGTTTGCTCTGGAACAGAAGCACCTTACACTGATTTTAATTAAATCCAGTTGTAGCTGGGCATTTTGTTCTAGTTTTAAATGAAAAGAATGGGCTGACTGCTCGTTTTTCTTAATCCCCATCACTGTCAGTCATCACTCCCACGAATGACTGATGGTGTGAGATCTGCTGGGTGCTTTTAGCATGAGGGTAGTGTAAGTCTCTCACTGATTTTTTTGGGCTCATCTGGCCTTAACTTTGCATGGAAATGTTTTAGGAGCCCTTCCTGTCTAAACTGTCGAATGATTTAGAAATAAATAAAAGCAAGAAGGCTCAGACAGCTGCAGAAGGCAACTTTTAACCAGCTTTTGCTCTATCTGCAAGGGCTTTGGGCCATCTTTTTCCCCCACAAACTCGCTTCTTGAATGCACATTAAAAGTGGATGCGTTTGGGGGTTATTTGCAGTAAGTCCATGTATAGAGAAGAGTGAGCACTTCTGGAGCTGGTGAGTGGTGTCTCTGTCCCCCAGGAGCTGTGGGGCTGATGCTGACTGGCTCAGATGTACTGAGATGCCGTCGGTTTTTGCACTGCTGGTTGTGCAAAAGGAAGGCTTCTCGCCCTTCTCTTTCTTTCAAGTTCACTGCCAGGCACATAATTCACTTGGCAAGGGAATTCATACAGAAATGGGGGGCTAAGGTAACCACAGGGCTGTGCTCCTTGTCCAGTGTGTGGATAAAAACTGGGGGCAAGAAGTGCCATTGGGTAATCCTCAGGATTTCAATAGAGGGTTGATTTTGCAGTGCTCTGGGACTTGGAGGTGCAGGTGAGCGGCCAGCGATGCTCAAGCATGTCCAGTGTAAGCAGAGAAGGATGGCACCTGCTTAATGCTGTGAATTCAGGGGTGTTTGGATGTTTTATGTGGATCTTGGTTTTTTTTCCAACCTGTTGTATGTGTTTTTCTAAATATAAGCACCAACCCTATGGAAAACAGTGATGCCAAAGGTCACCCATTACCTGAAGGCAGATCCTTCACGTGCCTTCTGGTACAGCCCTTTCACACAATGTGCAGGTTCCTTTTTTAGCCTCTCTGCTTTATTTGCAGGCCCAGCCTTTCCCCAGCAGTTCCCAGTCCCAGCCCTGAGCTCATTGCTGAACCACTGCCAGCCCAACATGATTTTTCTTCCTGTAAAAGAGACAAAAGAACACGACCTGCTTCCTCTCCCTGCCTGCCCAGCGGATTCCAGCGCTGATGTAGGAGTTGTTCCTTGTTGCAAACCCTCACATGATGTTGCAGTCATCAGGATTACCAAAAGACCCGGGTTTGCATGCAAACAGCCGCACAGACACTGCAGTCACATGGAGATACTGGCCTTTTAGAGTCACTGCTTTGATGGTTGAAACAAGTGCAAAAATAGTCAGCAGGCTGATCGGGCTGTGTCCTCATTCGCATTTGGAAGCAAGCCACTTGGGTTTTGCTTGCCTGCAGCTGATCTGGGGAAAGAGGGTGAGCTCTCATCTGTGACCTATTGTGAGTTTCTCCCAAGCCCTCTGTAGCTACATCAGTAATGAAAACAAGATGACTAGAGAAAGTCATAGGACTCCTCTTGTAGCAGTGCGTTTTGTGGGTGTCTGAAGAAAGCAGTTCTGTTGACACTCATGTGATGTCTCTGCTGCTAAAGGTCACTCACATTTCTAATGAAATTAGAAGGAACTGGCCCCCAAATACAAATGAATCCCCCCTGCAGGCAGTAGCTGCAGTGAATAAGCATCCCTGATCAGTTCAGCACTAGCAAGTGCCACACCAGCCCAGCTTCAGAATGCCCTAAGCTCTGAATTGGTTTTGAAGCACGTAGTTGAAGATGTTGTTGAGGCTTTGCTTCACACCGAGCTCTAGGGTGTGACTTTCAAGAGTACCAGTGAGGAATCATGGCTCTGAACTTCCGCAGTGCAGATGAGGTGCTGCTGCATTGCTGTCTGTCTCAGAAGCTTCATTAGCAATGGGGGTCAGAGGATTTGGGGTTTGTATTAGCAAAAAAGATATATGTATTTAGTGTAGCCCATACCCAGACATGGCTGGCTCAAACCTCGCAGCTGTGGTGTGGTGCTGGGCAGATGTTGAAACGTGGTGCTTTGCTGTGCAGTATTGGGCTAAAGCAGCAAATTCAGCCCTCAAGATGAGTCTTCCACACGTGCCACGAGGATGTGGCTGTTTGCTTTAGCTCAGCCCCGCAGTGTGTTTGGGGTCCCAGCAATTACAGTGTCATAGCTGTTGCTTTACTTCATCCTGAATCGCTTTCCTCCTTCATCATAGCTGTGAGTAGCTCTCTGTAAGCAGGTGAGATACTAACGTGAGCAGGGATCATGTTTGTTTCGATTCAGGGTCACTGAAGGAAGGGTTAGGCTGGTGGAAACTGCTCTTTTCTTACTGCTTGAGGTCTGTAGTCAGTGTCTGGACACATTGCCCATGGCTGTCGAGTCAATGGCTTACTTAATCTGTGTTGCTAAAGAAAGGTCAATATTGCAGCCGCCTGTCTTGGCGCTGTGTTTTTCAGTGCATCGTTGCCTTGATTCACTGGTGGCACCGTTACGTCTCGAGAGATTTTTGCATTCAGTGTCTTCCCCTTGAAACACCCATTGCTCCACTCCCCTGTTCACAGGCTTGCATCTTTCAGATGACCCATGGGAAAAGGAGTGAGTGCTTCAACCTTGAGCTTCACACAGATTGGAAAGGCTCTCGCTGCATATATGAGGGCATCTGGTTTCTTCACTGACTCAAGATACAACTGCTATAAACCCAGTTTAGGTTTTAAAAGCTATACTGTGCTGTTTTGCTGCTCATATCCTTACCCCATGAGTATTTGCAACAAGTAAGCTCACCCACAGCTTTGGAAGCTCTTCAGTACAGTAGTAGAAAGCATTTGCAAGTAAGTTGTGACCCAGATGTGTCCATAGCAGATGCACCGAGTAAAGAGGTTTCCATGTGGCTGCTCCTTGGCAGTAATTGCAGTTCAAAGCAAAGGAGTGTGAGCAGCTCACACTAAAGATGTCATTTATGAACCTGGAAAACCAGCTCTTCTGTGTTCTTGACAGAGTAAGGCCAACATCAGTTGAGGTTTCAAGCTCTGCTGGTTGAATAGTGCTAGAAGTTCTGCTAAGAAATGGACTTTAAAGGCCTCTTTCTGTCTGGGTGCTATAAGATAGAGCAACTGGGAATTTAGCACAGAAATACGCTTCTGTTTTAATCAACTGGGTTGTTGATTCTCCTTGCTTTGCAGACTGGAGATAGCAGTTCCTAATATCCTTTAGACCATTCTTATTTTGACTTAAGGTAAAGATAGAGTGATGTTTTGAAACAGGGTGGACTGACAACAATTTCTACATGCAGTGATTATGCAAACACCATCTGGCCCTTAGGACCAACCTTGTAGTCACTACTGATTGTGGCAAACACCATCAGCAGGAGCCAAGTATTGTGAATCCTCTGGGTTTGCTAATGTGGCTTCAGAAAGGCTTCCTGAATATACAGAGTGTAAAGCAGTGCTCTGACAGCTGAAAATACACTGTGATTTATGTACTTTGTTTGGAAGCTGGTTTAGGTGTGCAGTAGCCAACTCTGTATCAGCCTCTTCAGTCACACAGAACAGGCTGAAATGCTTTTGGCTACCATTCCTAAAGAGGTTTCTTCATGGCTCTGTGCTGCACCAAGACTCCCCAAGGAGCTGGTCAGCATTTTTCTTGTTTGCTCAGCATCAGCTGAATGCTGCTTCCCAATAGCATGCAGCTTGTCTGGAGGACAGGCGTACAAACAGGATTACTTCTTACTGCTTATTGTGTAGGCTGGGGGGGATTAATTCCCCCAACACGGGCACCCGTGTTGCTTCTCTGTTTGATTTTTGACGTTGCAGACGGTGGGCTGAAGGGGGAGACTTCGAATCACAGAATGGTTTGGGTTGGAAAGGACCTTAAGATCATCCAGTTCCAATCCCCTGTCACGGGCAGGGATGCCTCCCACTAAACCATGTCACCCAAGGCTCTGTCCAACCTGGCCTTGAGTTCACCCTGAACTCCTTGGCTTCGGTTCAGACAAAGCTTAGAAGGAAAAAAGTCAGCCTTGAATTCTGGTCTGAAGGTCAATAATTAAGAGTGATGCTGGAGCAGATAGCCCAAGTTCCTCAGTGTGGGCTATCTTGTCCTAAAGCATCAGATGACCTCATCTAAGCCTCCAGATGAGTGTCTGCAGTGACACCAGGGGTAACCAGAACGGCTTCAGACCACGCTGTCTTCAGCTCAGCCTGCAGAGTAGTAACAAAACATCTCTGTGTGTGCATATAGAAGTCATAAAAGGTTAAATTACAGTGAATTGTGCGTTCTGCTGCCAGGCTGATTCACACGTGTGGGACCAGATGTCTGGTCTCTATCTGCCACCTCCTCGCCGGCTCTTAACTGCAGTGGTGTGTCAGTGCTGCTTCCAGGGGAAAACACCTTCTGTGGCAGCTCAAGGCGTTGCTCATCGGGTTATTCAGCTGGATCCTGCTGATGCTGACAGTGTCACTGCAGAAAACAAGGGTCAACTGCTGCTTGCTTTAACAGTGGTTGGAGGGCTATATTTAGCTGCTTTGAAATGCCATTTGAATGCGTGTAGGTATAATAGCTACAGTAAATGTAATGAAGAAACCCTGTTTCTTTTTCCATAACACAAGAAAAGGTAGCTGAGGGGCATATTGTGCTGAGAAGGTTCACAACAGCCATGCTACCCTGGTTATTTAGTAGTCCCCTATCTTCCCAAGCAGCGTGGAGCAAGCTAGGCCGAGCCATACAATGACGATATTGTAGCTTGTGGTTCTGATGTCATTCCCACCAAATACTCTTTCCACAATGAAAACATGAAGTTAGTCGAAACCAAACTCCTTGCCCTTTTCATCCCCTGCAGACAGCGCTGTGTGAAGTGCAATAAACACGCTCTGCTGGGCTTGCTCAGCACAACAGCTCTCTGAAGCCCTGCAAAAGTCCCACTATCTTCTGCTGAGTAGAGACTGTATTTGGCACCATGCTCCTAAGGCTGGATTTGCCTTGGATTCTTACGTTAGGGATTTCTCGTAATCTTCATTAAATTCCATATGGCTAACTCTGGTGCTAAATGTGTGATCCTGTTGTGGGGAGAAGAAAAGTAAGTGTGAGATAATAAAACCTAAAAGCATTCTGCTCCCAGACTGCAAGCGGAGGGGTGCCTTTGAGTTTGTCTGGGTGCTCATGTCTCACAGGAAGATATTGGCTGTTTTGGAGTCTCAGGAAAGAGGCTTATTCCTGTGATAAGATGCTGTTTTAAAGGACAGCATTTTATCTGGGCATTACGATTGCTTCAGTATAGATAAGCCAGGGACTTGTTTCTTTTCATAGCCTTGCATTACTGACAGGGAAATTCTCTGCTGCTTTCTCTACCAAAACAGCTTCCGTGCCCTCATCTCCGTTCTCTTTCCTTTTCCCTTGTAAACCAGTTTGGTGTCTCCTTTTACCATTTCTAACATAAGGCTGGTTTTGAGGCTCCCAGGTAGAAAGGGGAGGCTTGCTCTTTCAGCTCTGTTGAAAAGCTTGAGATGGGGCAGCAATCAAGGTAGTGTTTAAAAGAGGTGGACACAAGCACTAGTGACCAGATGGCCTCTGCTTTAAAACAGAGTGGGTTTTTTGGGTGGCTGACAGTTCTTCTCCATTGCAGTGCTGAAGTTTCGGTGTGCAGGTCCAGGTACCTCTGCGTGTCCCTCTGCTTACAGCTGAAGATGAGAGCATTGCATCTGCACGCTGTTTTGGTTGGTACCGCGTTTCATGTTTGGGGCAAGGTGGATGCGGCTGCTTTGGTCAGAGGGTTCTCCCTCTTTGGGCATTTGCTTATCTGTAGAAAGCTCAAAAGTCACTTTAAAAACCTTTGCAGCCACTCAGCACCCAAGGAGCAGAGGGAAATGCCAGCAGGCTGAGGGCTGCTCGCTCAGCAGTGTCATGGCTGATGCCCTTCAATCTGCTGATTTTGGGATGAAGTCACTTTTGCCCATGGGACCGATAAATTCCTGTGGCCTCAAGATGCACTCTTTGTACGCTCAGTAAAGAAGGGCATGGAACACTGTGCCATGGTCAAACTTCCCCTGATGCTTTAAATCTCTTGAGTGCTGATGCTTGCAGCATTTCCCAGCTCAGATCTCAGGAGTTATGGGAAATTCCCAGGAAACTTTGTGATACTCAGCCTAAACTTCCCTTTCTTTTATCTCCTTCTATAACTTAATACTCCCGTGCCACAGCGCAGCCCAGCTTCCTGCTTAGTCTTTATACCCTCCTGTTGAATGTGGAACTGCTATCAGACCCTCCCAGACAAGGACAAACTCTGCAGTGGTCTAGCCAGGATATACACATTTAGTTCTCAATTACCCACTGCAATCAGTGAGTCAGTACCTCTCTCTTTTCAGGCCATGATTGCAGTCACAAAGGCTTGTGCTTATAGCCAGGGCAATGCAGGACTCGAGGACCTGAGGAGAGGAAACTGCAGGTGACTGGAAAGGAGCAGATTCAAAGCAAGAACCTGTAGTGCTGTGCCAGGGGGTGAGAGGTTTTGGGGTGCAGCACTGGCTCCTGCCAGAGTGAGCTGCAGTTTTGCCTCTGCAGAAGCCCTGCAGCTGCTCATGCACAGATCACACCTACGTGGGCAGCTGAAGCCAGTGTTGGAGCTTGTTCTGCTTTGCTGCTTGTTTGTCCTTCCTAAATGCTGCTGGCTGAGAGCTCAAGGTTTCACAGCCGCTCCGGAGCACCCAGGGAATGGGCAGCTCCTGTGACACCCTGTGGCCTGATTCTCATAACAGCATCGGTGTGGGAGCTGTTGGAGCTCACTGCTTGTGTGCTGTTTTCCCCTCTGACCACACTGACCAGAAATGCAGGAAGGGTGATGAGCAAACAGGCTTTGCACTGCAAGTTTTGGTTTATTTGCTTGCACTCAGGGACAGCCCTTAAGCGCCTGCACTAAAGCCCTGTTTTAGCTCCTAGGTTAAATTATATGGTGGAGAGTTTATTGTTTATCTGGCCACCTGTACTGTACTAATACAGTGGACTAATGGAAGAGCCCAGCTGTGGCTCCAGACCTTCAGGAGGGTAACCAGATCCCTCCAGGGTCCCTACTGCTTGGCCACAGGCTGGTGTGGTTGCTGTTGGAGCTGCTTCTGTGCCCCGTGAACGCCTCTTGCGGCTCCCACACACACAAGCCAAGGGGAGAATGGCTTTGCGTTTCAAACCTGGTGTCCAGCTGGTTGGGATACAGCTCTTGGGTGATGGCTCCAGGTAACAACTGATGGTGTGAAGTTGGAATGTGCTGCAGTGGCTCAGGATGCAGGATCTGCAGCACTGGGGTGGTGGTTGTGTGTAATTGCCATGGCAGCCCTGCCACAGGTCTCCACCCAGCTGGCACCAAAGCTGCTGCAGATAAACTGGAGGAGGTTCAAGCCAGACCTGATACAACAGTGTGAGTTTACTGTGTGGGGCTCCCCTGGATGCCACAAGGTCTCTTGGATGCTCTGCAGCTTAGCTGGCAGATGTGTCCTGCAGGATTTCACGCTCTCTCAGCCAGGTAATCACTGCCTTGAATGGGAAGGAAGTGGAGCTACTCATCTCTAGGGATGTTTTCTCCTTCCAAAATCCTTGGACAGTTTGAAACTAGAGCAGTTCAAGAAACAAAATACTTAAGCAATTCTTGGCTCTTACGGTAAAGAGACAGCTGTATCTGAGGCACATGCCCCCTTTCCTGTGTCTGTACTGCATGGTAGTTGCTGTTAACTTGTGACATGGGTATCTGGGAGGAGTATCAAGCAGCTGTGCTATCCTTCTCTTTGAACAGCCATGCTGCTTGTAAAGCGTCCTCTGAACTTTGGGTATAAACCTGTTAGGGCCCTAGAGCTGTACCCCATGTCATCTCAGCCCACTGCCGTGCTGCTCTGTGTGGCTTCATGCTTCAAGCCCCATTGTATGTCAAGGAGACATACACACACCCCCACAGTATGCTAGAGATTGGAAGGGACCTCAAAAGATCATCTAGTCCAATCCCCCTGCTGGAGCAGGAACACCTAGATAATGTTACACAGGAAGCCATAGAAGTGCGTGGGGAAACCCCAGAGACTCGGAGCTCAGGGGTTTCAGTGCTGCAACGCTGATAGAAAAGCAAACACACTGTTTGCCCACCCAGGCTCTGCAAAAAAGCCAGTTCTGTGTGTCAAAAATCCCCCAAAGCTCTGACACGTTGGCTTGGGTGGTTTCCATCTGAAAACAGACAGACAGGACTGGAGCTGGGGGCGGAAATAAGCCTGGAAGAGCAAATTGCTATCTGTATGGACCTGAAATTGAGGGTGAGACTTCTCTGGGCCCAGCAATGATGCGATTTTAAGCTTCTAATATATTAAAAGTGGGCTGGAGTGCAAGGTAGCTCCAAAGGGTCTGTCGCTGCCATGTGGGAGCTGCTGCTGGTGGCTGCAGGAGGGATGTGAAATGTCTTCAAATACATGGCCTAGTTACAACCTGTTGTAAGGATGCTGTAATTTATCTAGGGAGGGACAGCATGAGGGGACGTTTTGTAAATCCAAAGGAGCTTACGGGGCACTTTGGTAACTTGTTTACTGCTAATGTGAAACGCTTTGGCATCCCCCTCCGATACTGAGCATGCCAGTCGGGCTGCAGGTGATGCAGAGCAAAGTGTGGAAAGTGAGCTGGATGGTTTCAACGCTGAAATGTGGCTAAACCCTCGTCGTGAGCAAGAGGCAGAGCAAAGCCCAGTGCTTCTCATCGCTGCTTCTCCATCCTGGGATGGCTTCTCGCTGCAGTCTCCCCCGAGCGCTGTCCCACGCCGTAGAAATGTGGAGGTCTTAAAGGAGGGGAGGGTGAGAGAAAAAAGTGCTGCACTCGGGGAAAAAATTCAATAGCTCATTCAGCTGTTAAGCTACTGATGCAGGAAGTGTAAAAGAAAAATGGAGCCTCCTTTGTTCTGCCCAGACAAGGAGTAAATGCCATCGCCCTAACAGCCTTTTTCTGTTCCAGAATAGCATGAGGTCATCTTTAAAAGCAGTAACTAGCAAGCAGGTTTACACTGGGTTACCAGTCTCAGGCTTCCCCTTCATCCAGCCCCTTTCCTGGCACCAGCCTGTCTCAAGGCCGGCGCAGGATTGCTCCAGAGAGGTGTGTGTTGCTCCACTCCCATGCTGGGGCTGCCGCCGGGTGCCTGGCCACACTCCAGGGCCGTGGTGGAGGGCTTGCAGGCTTTCTCCTAGGAGGGAGCTGCTTGATAACATGGGTCTCTGAGCATGGCAGGCTGTGTGCTGAAGGTTCTCACCTCTCCAGCCAGGGTCGGATGCCCTTGGGCTGCCAGGACTGATCCTGCATTGCCTGTGAACACGTGGGAGATGTTTTTGTGCACATTTGTGGCTCCAGACTCAGTGCTGTCTCAGTGGTGTGGGATATTTCACCCTCCAGCAAACGCACACTGTGCTGTACTGCAGTGAACGCTGCTGGTGGTCGGGCTGCTCGGTTTGGTTAGGGCTAAGATCCAGGAACAGCCTTAATACCTTTCTAACCCTATCATCTCCCCACATCCCTTCATCAGCATAGTGTACCCTGGTACCTGTCGCACTGGCCCCATGATGAGAGGATGGCCAGAAGATGATGATGCTCCAGGCAAGCCTGGCTGTGAGCTGCAGGTCATGAAGGCTACTGGAGGTGTGCTCTGCAGTGGGCAGCTCAGCACAGGGACAGCCATAAACACAAGTCTCACAGTTTTGGTTTTAAGCTGCAGGGGGGGAAGGCAGAAGCAGCATAGCTGGCAGTTACTCTGATGTTCACTTGTTTATTTGCCCTGCTAGGAGTGGCTGCTTCCAGCTATGAGAAGTATGGGAAAAATCCAGAAAGCAGAGGGATCGGTGCATATTTCATTCCTAGGGTAATGCTTCCTGCAGTTGGGCTGACGAGGCTGTGGGTGGGAGCGTGCAGGTGGCACCGATTGCCTAAAAGAGGAAGGGGTTTGTGCCGAGTCGATGGTTACCGGGTTTGGGTGTCAGCCTTGCAGCACAGCGCCGGGTCTCAGGAGGTGCAGCTCGGAGACGTGCTGCGGCAAGCCCGGTTTCTCGGCACGCTGCCATGCCGAGGGTGGCAGTTTCATCCTCGTGACCTGGATCCTGTTGGATCGTTTCGGTGCAGTGCTGAGGGCAGGGTGAGACAGGCCCCTCCGTGCATGGAGCAAAGCGCAGGCTGCCAAGCCCTGTCCCGCCGTGACCTCGCTCCGTGAGCCCTCCTCGCCTCCGCTGGAGCAAGGTTAAGAAATGGATGTAAGGGCTTAAAGTGGGCAAAGCCCTGCCCGGAGCCAGACCAAGATGCTCGACGGAGGAGGCGTCTGCTTTGCCACGAGCTCGTGCTGAGTCACGGCTCGTCAGAGCCAGCACTGCTGTCAGCGCTGTTGCTGCGCGCCTCTGACTCAAGAGCTGTGCTGGTTTGGGGTGGTTGGGTTTTGTCCTTCGTGGGACAAAAAGTCACCGCATCATTACCTTTGCCATCTACCTGATAGGGGAAGAATTAGCTTATGAGAAAGAAAGCCGTTGTGAGAAATAGAGATGCCTACTCCATTGTCTGCAGTCCATCTTGCTTTGATGTCAGAGGGCTGTGCAGTGCAGATGCGCGGTACTGACAGTGTGAAACAGTCCCATGTAAATGCCCTTTTCGCGCTTGTCTCGATGGAAACAGTGGAATACTGACAGTAATACACTGCCTGAAGCCCCCTGCTTTGCAAACACTGAAACACCATTTTTGCTGAAGGTATATGCAGAACGTGAACACAAAAAAGCTGCTTTTGTAACAGTTACTGTGATCCTTCAGATTCCTTTGTTTGATGATGAAACCTGATTTAGAAGAGGGTATTTGTGATTGTGCTTGGGTCAGAGACTGAGCTGCTGCAGGACACAATTACGAGCATCCAGGCATGCCTTCAGTTCATAATCCCAGAATCATTCCAGTTGGAAGGGACCTCTGGACATCATCCAGTCCAATCCCCTGCCAAGGCAGGGCCACCCAGAGCAGGTTACATAGGAACACGTCCAGGCTTGGGAATGTCTCCAGAGAGGGAGACTCCACAATCGCCTTGGGCAGCCTGTTCCAGTGCTCTGCCACCCTCAACGCAAAGTTTAAGGTGCTTTCCAACCCTGACCATTCGATGTTGAGGTGAAACACGCACAGCAGTTTAAACCAGCAGATCCTGATTGTTGCAGGATTTGTGCTAATTTAACTGCTGGGACTCTGTCTTCCAGTGCTTTTCCTAAAATAGGCAGAAGTGCTCACAGGATGTTTGTGTTGTAGCCAGATCACACCTCGGGACTTGTTTGCTGCATTCTCCAGTCTGTTCTGCCCCTCGCCTGCACTCCTGACTCCCTGTTTACTTGCTGGAAGATTTCATAATCCTCCCTCGCTGCTGCTTGTTTTGCTGTTGACCTTGGAACACCGCTGATCTCTTCCACGCTTTTGTCTTCTCTCACTTTTCCTTAGTTTGGGGTGTTTCGCTTCCTGCAGCAGTACTTTTGAACCTCCTAGGTGTGCAATCTTGCTGCAGCCCCAAGCCCTGTTCGTACCTCCCTAGTCTGGGATCTGCAGCTGGAGGAGCAGGAGAGGCAGCCCAGACAGTTGCAAGACCCATCTGATGACTCCAGCCCTCCTGGAATCGCCCGCATGAAGAATGCACGCAGAGCTAACGTCGTGTTAACGCAATAGGAGTAGTTCCCGAAAATTGGGTTGTCCTTTCTAGGCAGGAATGCTGCTGGGGGGAAGCGGAAGATGGATCGGGCGGGAGAGCACAGAGCGCTTTGGCAGAGATGCTGAACGATGTCCATGCATGACTCGGCAGAACGCGGGAGGCGTTCTCATTCTGCAGAGTCACGGGTCCATACCGGGAAAGGGAAAGCCTGCCCTGGCCGCTCTCTGCAGGCGGGAGCAGGAGGAGGTCGGTCATGGCTGAACACCAAAGGCTTGCAGGAAGGAAGCTGAGCTCTACGAGTTATTTCTCTACAGTCAAAGGGCAGAGCGGTGGCAGGAGGATGTGCATGAGACCTCAGTGTCCTGACCGTCCTGTGCTGCTTCCCCAGGCCCAGCTGTAGATGTCACCTCCCTGTCCTTTTCTAATCCCAGTTTCTTTGAAACGTGAAGGTTGGAGAAGGCATGACTTCGCTGCATCCTGCATGTCATCTTCATTTGCACCACACACACTTCACTCCACTTCTGCATGGCTTTTCTGCTGAATTCCTCTACCTCATGAGTAACTTACACACCCCTGTGAGTCTGCTGAATGCCATCTTGAAGGTTTGGTTTGGTTTTAAAAAACCCCAAGGTTTTTTAAAACCCCCTTTGTGCCATGCAGCAAAGCCACTGCATCTTTTGTATTGCTGGTCTCCAGTTGGTGATGACACGCTTAGTTAATTATTCTCCAAGGTGACAGAAAGCAGGTTTTAAACTGTGTCTGGACAGAGCTGTCCTGATCCCTGACCGGTGCCAGCAGCCTGGACTGGAAAGTGATGCAGGTCCTGTTTCATGTCTCAGAGCATGGGAGCATGTGGCTGCGGTTCCAGTGCTGACCAAACCTGTGCCATCAGCGGGTCTGGACTTAGAGATGCTGAGGAGCCGTAGGGATGCACAAGATGAGCAGCATCCAGCCGGACTCCCCTTGACTTTTCTAAGAGCTCAGCCGCTGCAATTTGTACTTGGAAATGTGGAACACCGAAAGAGGAACTGTGCTGTCAGTGCAGCATGCAGGGAGCCCTGCGTCGTGGTCGCTGGGTGAGGGCAGATGAGGAAGTAGAAGCTGCTGCTGTGGATTCTGTTGCTATAAAGCTGCTAAACCCTGTCCTCGTGGAGTTTGATGCTGCTCTTTGTGCTTGGGAGAGGCAACGTGCATTGCTTCACCAGGCCAAGCAGGGGCTGGCTGGCTGGCAGATGACAGTGATGCTGGAAAGCAGTTGTCAGCAGAGGGGCAGGGGAGGACAGACACCCGCCTGCTTTGGTGCTGTAATGACTCAGGCAAAGTGTTATTTCTGATTTACAAGTGTTGCTTCTGCTTTGTAAAAACTCCTTGAAACCTATAGCTTTCAATGGGCAGTAGGCAGAGTGAGAAGAAAACTTCTTTCTCCCCCTTGGCAAGGACTTTTAAGACACTGGTTTGATAATGCCTGCCACACAGCAGGACTCTCCATGCTGTACTTAATGAACCACATTCTTCCTTCAGCCAGGCTGGGGGCCCCTATGAAGCGCAAGCTTTGGGATGCTGCAGGGACCAGGACACGAGTGCTGTGGCAGAAGTTCCCTTAAGTAACTTGCCCTCGACTGATTCATCAGCCTTGTTCCATAAACAGGAAGCTGGGAAAGTACAAGCAGGTGATCTTGCTGCAAACAGAAGTTGGATCTGTTTGGGATTTTCCTCCAGCTGCTCTTATGTAGGTGAACAATTGTTTTGTCAATGAGGACTGAACTTTTTGCAGCAGGGGAGGTCTTTCAGGTTCACGGTCCAGATTTAGAAAGAACTCGACTTTGAGACAGAGTTTTTTTCCCCAGTCCTAATGGTGCCTGAGCTGCTTTGAAATGCTTCAGATTGGAGAGAAAGCTCCTTCCCTAGAGGACCAGCCTGCTTCCCTCTCCCACTTTCCACTGTACCAGCCTTTATTTCAACAGCGTGGCTTCCCATATTGCCCTGACAAACATCTTCCAGGACTGGAGAGGCGGAGATTTCCGAATAACCCTGTTAATTCAGGGAATCCTCCCATGGCAGAGCTGGTAATGCTGTCTGAAGCACCATTTGTTTTCTCCCTCAGCATTTGGAAAGCCAGCGAAGCTGAGTGCTGTTCAGGGACTGGAAGGTTCAGCACGCATTGCATGCTGCTGCCAAGCAAAATAATCCTTAAGAGTGCCGCTGTGGTCTGGAATAAACTCCCTTAATGTCTAAACATAGGCGAGACAGCTCAAGTCTGCTAGGATTTTAGATGGGGCAGACACTCCCCCCTCTCTGCCCTCCAGTAAAGGCAGCAGTTCAGCATCTGCTTTGAAGCTGCTGGTCCTAGGGAGAAGACAGAGAGTCTCTAATTAAAGCTAGCACAGAAGGGCTGCGGTGGGTGTCTGACTGGAGCACTGGGAGCACTCCAGTATCTGACCCCATGTTTGCTTTGGCTCTTTCCTCCTCCCTGCATCATCTCATGTTTGTCAGGTGGTGGGAGGTGGTACTTGGGTCCTCGCTTTCCCTCTCCCACTGTTCCCCATCGTTACTGAATGATCAGGGGCTGAGTCACTGCCGGGCAGAGCAAGGAAGTGACTTTTCCTGACACCTCTGCAGCAGCCCCACAGAGATGATCCTAAAGAGATGACCCCAAAACAACGCCTGACCAAGGGAGTCTGCCTTGGACGGTGTGCCGCAGCCCTGGGTGCTGCTCCACAGTGACAGTAATGGATTACATTGGTCTCGTAGACAAACTTCTTTCAGCTGCTGCTTTGGAATGTCGAGGAAGGTTGTTTAACAGCCCGCATTCTCCCTGCCATGAGCGATGAGCCATTGGTGCCTCAGTGCTTTCATATCCAGCCACGTCTGTGCCTGTGCCTCGCTGCCTGTCCCCTGCTTCCACCCTGTGCGTTGGCATCTCAGAAACCTCTGTCCCTTGCCTGAGCCTTGGCTTTCCACCCAGCCTGGGACCATCCATCACTTTGACTTCATTTCTTTCTCTTTGGAGTATCATCGGTTTGCAAAATAATGGATAAAGAGCTTAGGTGTGAGCCTGTACAGTATTGAGTGGTTCTGGTTGCTGCTCTGAACCTCTTTGTGCAGAGGAAATCCTGGCACAGGAGTCAGGGCAGAGCAAAGGCAGTGGTGCACCAAGGAGATAAAAAGCAAGGGTGAACATCCAGGGGCTGTGTGTGCTCACAGCCCAGCATCGTTCCCGTCTGCCTTCCCCCTGCCTCGCTGCAAGCAGGTTACACAGGCTGGAAGATTCCTCTTTGCTTTTCCAGTCACTTGAATGCATCTGGCAGGACTTTCTGCTTAAGAAGTTTCATTCTGAAGCGAGTTTTGGTGGGGTTTTGGTTGGTTGGCTCTTGGGTTTTGGTTGGTTGGCTGTTGTTTTGGTGGGGTTTTGGTTGGTTGTTTTTTTGGTTGATTGGATGGTTTTTGGTTGGTTGGATGGTTTTTGGTTGATTGGCTGTTGTTTTGGTGGGGATTTGGTTGGTTGGATGTTTTTTGGTTGGTTGGCTGTTGTCTTGGTTGGTTGTATGGTGTTTGGTTGATTGGATGTTTTTTTGGTTGATTGGCTGTTGTTTTGGTGGGGATTTGGTTGGTTGGATGTTTTTTGGTTGGTTGGCTGTTGTCTTGGTTGGTTGTATGGTGTTTGGTTGATTGGATGTTTTTTTGGTTGATTGGCTGTTGTTTTGGTGGGGATTTGGTTGGTTGGTTTTTGGTTGATTGGCGGTTGTTTTGGTGGGGATTTGGTTGGTTGGTTGGTTTTTGGTTGATTGGCTGTTGTTTTGGTGGCGATTTGGTTGGTTGGTTTTTGGTTGATTGGCTGTTGTTTTGGTGGCGATTTGGTTGGTTGGTTGGTTTTTGGTTTGTTGGCTGTTGTTTTGGTGGGGATTTGCTTTTTTTGGTTTTTGGTTGTGGGCTTTTTTTTAATTAACTAAAAAAAAAGGAAGCCTGAAAAGAGTCCCCCAGGACCAAGAGTACTGCTTCAAGGAAAGGAGAACCTGAAGCAAAATCAGGAAGCGTGAAGTTGGTGTCATCAGTTTAGAGCTTGTGGAAGCTTTGCATGTGGCTGGCGCTGAGGACAGCGGTGCCCAGCCCTGTTTGAGGCTGGTGCCCTGTGGCCCAGCGGCTTCGCACCCGGTGTAAACCCCCCCATCTTCCCCCTTGTTGTCCTGCAGTGTTCTCGTGTGCTGGGGCCTGGAGCCAATGGCAGACAATGTCAACAACTAACAACATAGCGCAGGCCCGCAAGCTGGTGGAGCAGCTCCGCATCGAAGCCGGCATCGAGAGGATCAAGGTGAGCCCGTGCGCCGAGCCGCGGCTGGGGTGGCCGGGATGCACCCTCGGGCAAGGGCTCTGGGTTTTCCCCGCACGATTCCATGCTGCTGCAGTGTCTCTGGCTTGGGTTCTGCAGCATTTCCAGGAGAGGTGGTTCAGGGCAGCCCTGTGGAGAAAGGACTTGGGGGTGTTGGTTGATGAGAAACTGCACAAGGGCCGGCTGCAGCGTGCAATCGCAGCCCAGAAACCAACCGTATCCTGGGCTGCATCCAAAGGAGCGTGAGCAGCAGGTTGAAGGAGGGGATCCTGCCCCTCTATTCTGCTTTCATGAAACCCCCCCTGCAGCACTGTGTGCAGTGCTGGTGTCCTCAGCATAAGAAGGACACGGAGCTGGTGGAGCAAGTCCAGAGGAGGCCATGAGGAGGATCAGAGGTTGGAGCATCTCCTCTAGGAAAACAGGCTGAGAACATTGGGGCTGTTCAGCCTGGAGAGGAGAAGCTGCGTGGAGACCTCAGAGCAGCTTCCAGTGTCTGAAGAGGGCTACAAGGATGCTGGAGAGGGGCTCTTCATCAGGGACTGCAGTGACAGGACAAGGGGTGATGGGTTCAGACTGAAATAGGGGAAGTTCAAGTTTGGTATAAGGAAGAAGTTCTTTACTGTGAGGGTGCTGAGGCGCTGGCACAGGGTGCCCAGGGGAGCTGTGGCTGCTCCATCCCTGGTGGTGTTCAGGGTCAGGTTGGACAGAGCCTTGAGTGACCTGCTCTAGTGTGAGGCATCCCTGCCCATGGCAGGGGGTTGGAACTGGACAATCTTAAGGTCCTTTCCAACCCAAACCATTCCGTGTTTCTGTGAGACCCTTTCCTACAGGCACTGGTAAGGTTGCAGCCTGGGCAGCTTCTCCCGGGTTTTAGAGGTGATCACAGAATCCAAAAGCCAAGCAACCACTCTCATTAGGTTCCTGGGGCTGAGCTGGCCACGTGCAACCTGTGAAGCCACTGAAGCTGCAGGGGATGGACCCAGCAAAGCTCTGCTGGCATGCTCACATACATTCCAGTCTTCTTGCCCCATCTTTTTGCAGGATGGCCTCACTGTCCATATGCAGCTTCTCTCAGAACATTGCTGCTTGCCCAGTTATTTCTCCGCTGCTGCTATTCCCAGTTCTTGTGAGTGAAGATGGTGACATGCCTTCGCTCTGGTTTGAGGCACGTTTGCGGTACAACTAGGGAGTTAATTTTGTGCTGCAGTTGTCCAGGGCAGCAAACCAGAGTCTGTGCTCAGCTGTGTGCTGGCTCACACAGAAACAAAGCTCCCTTTGGCCCTGGGAAGCTGGAGCAAGTAACGTGCTCACAGCCACAGCATCCCCTGAGAGTGTCCTGCTGCTGGCATCAGGGCTCTGCCAGCCTCGGTGGCCTGGTGGCTCAGGCAGGCTGCAGTCAGAAACTCCCTGGGAGGAAGGGAAGGATGGAACATGTTCATGGAAAGTCACTTGTCACGCAAGGGAAACCCTCGTGCGTGGTGATGAAAGGCACAGTGAAACCAGCACCGTAAAATACACGGGTGTTAAATCCACCTGAGAGTTTTTAATGTAGTTTGAATATTTTCTTTGACTTTCAGTCCCTGCTAAGTCTGTAGCAGCATCTGGTTCTGATGTGCCAGAGGAGCTGCTACTGCTTTGTGTGTGTATATATATACACATATATATATATATATATTGAGGCATGAGGTTTTGTAGCTGTTTTTAGGGCCACCACTTTCCAGACTCCAGTGATGCACCCCTCAGCAAGGCCAATTTAGGGAAGAAAAACTAAATTACAGGTCTTCCCCCAGCACAGACGTTGTTGACTCTGCCTAAGAATTACCCTGTCTCAGCTCCAGGATCCCAAATGGTGCACGCCAGGGAGGATGGAGGGTGTGTGTATACTTACCAGCCTTTGTAGCTGCGACTCTCTTAAGTGCTTGGCTGGGAAGGAGCGGTGGTGAGACCGCAACATGCTGCTATTTAGGCTGAGTGGAGAAGATGTGCTATCTGGGTGAGCTGTGATCTGCAAACCCCAGCTCTCGGGTGAATGTGCCAAGTCAGGCAGCTCCTAAGTGCAGTGTCAAATGAGTGTTTGCTCCTCCAGCTCCTGCTCTCCACACCTCGCAGCTGAGGTTGGCGTCACTGCGCTTCGGAGATGAGGGGAAGGGGCTGCCCCAGCAGCAATTGGGAGCAATTACTGGTTTATGTAATGGATTTAAGGTAGAGCCTTGTCTCTGCCGAGTGGTTTTGCTGTTGGATCCCAGTGTATGCGCTAAGCATGTTGAAGTGCAGGCCAGCAGCAGTTTGGGATCATTAGAGGTGTTCATTACTGGTTAGGACTTCAGTAGTTAATGTTGCAGTAGTACTTGGAGAGTCCCCACAAAAGCACCTTGTCTGATGCAGTCTCTGGACCTGCCATTCCAGGAAACATCAAAAAAAGGAGGAGGGTTCCTACCCTGTGGTGTGGAAGCACAGCTTAAATGGGTGTTTTGCCCAAGCACCTTTCCTCCTCCTCTCTTTGCCCTCTCGGTTGCTGCTGAAGGGTTTAAGGATGACAACACGCATCTGCAAGGTCCTGCTGGCTGTGTGCTGCAGCATCCTCGGCAAGGCTGCAGAGCACAGTGACCCTTGGGTAGTGCTGCAGCGAGGGGAGCAGAGCTGAGGGAGCAGGAGGTGGCGTGTGGGTGCTCTAGATTTAGGAGCCCCTTATCAAGGCTTAGCTCAGCTGAGAGGGAGCCGTGGAGATCCTCGAAAGGGAACCGCTGCCATAAGGCTCTGCAGCTGTAATAGGTCACATCTGGGTCTTCCAGATGTGGTCTGGTCATGTCTGTGTTTTGGGTTTGCCATACTTTTGACCTGCTATTAAGTTAATGAAAATCAAAGGGGGCTGATGCTGGTCTCCAGCTGCCAGCACCTCCCTGCCTGAGCTCTCCCCATGCCTCCCGCCTTCCTTGCTGCCCCACCACCACGGCCCCGTCTCTGCCGGGCTGCTCTGGGCTCCCACTTCCCAGAAGACACCTTTGAACTAAAATAAGCAGAGCCTTAAGTAATAGTTTCTAACAATTTCAAAACCTCCCTTTTTAACATCAGAGGATGGCCGCTCCGGCAGGCTTTTCTTTCTCCTTTTTTATCCCAAAGCCCTTCAAAATCAGGCAATAATATCTCCTTTTCAACCTCAGAGCATTTTTCACACAATCATTGCTTTATTTATATCAGACCTTCCAAACTTTTTCTTTTCTTATGTCCATTTCCTCTCTTCTTTTGCTGCCATCTCCACTTTACAAAAAGCAGAACACGGGTTCTCTTCCTGCGTGGGCTGCGCTTTGCACCTTCACCTGAATGTTCTCACTAACCTTCTGCCTTTGTGCATCGTTTAGGTCTCGAAAGCATCCTCTGAGCTAATGAATTACTGCGAGCAACACGCCAGGAATGACCCTCTGCTGGTTGGAGTGCCCGCTTCGGAGAATCCTTTTAAGGACAAAAAGCCTTGTATCATCCTATAGCTTTGCTCGCTGCGGCGTGTGGGATCTCTCAGGCAGGGCACTGTTCTCCATCAACTGAAACCAAGATACAAACTTATAACTGTGCCGAGGGGTAAATGCTAAATGTTGGATTCAAATCGAGTTTAAATCTGGGGGGGGTGGGGAGGGGAAGGGGGGGGGGGGTGGGGGGGGTAAAATATTGCAAGTGGTTTTAGGGCCCCGGGTGCCTGCTCCAGGGCAGGAGCTGCTCTGAGAGGGGTCAACGGTGACAAAGAAGGGAAAGAAACAAACCCGAACCCCATGATTGAGGGGGGGTGTGGGGGGGGTATTTTTAACAGAGCCATTTGTAATTGGTACCGGGCTGGTGGAGGCAGTGGGGGTTCTTATTGCATCTGCCAATGCAAGATCTAAGTAGTGGGACCTCCCCATAGGAGCTTTGAACAAAGCTCTGAGTGGGTCTCATCCAATTAGTTTCTAATTAGCACATTGTTGCAAGAATTTGCTCTGTTCCTCGAGGAGGGAGCGAGGGAGAAGAGTCCAGGTGGGAGTCATTGTGTGGAAAACCAGAACTAAAAAGGAAAACCACCCAAAACGCTGCTTGGAAAACCCCTGTTGCAAATGGGTAAACTGAGGCTGAAGGGGCGGGGGGGAGAGGAGGAGGATGGAAGCCAGGAGGCTCCCTCCTTGTGCCGCAGAGCCCTGCTTGGAGGAGGGGATGGTACCACAGGAAAACACTCTCTAGTGTCACATCCATTGGCCAAGAGCTTCCGTGGGCAATGTTAGGAAGCCCAAGGCATGGGAGAGGCCGGGCTTGAGCTGCTCTGGGGGTTTCTCTGTGCTGTTATCACTGGTTTTCCCAACCAGGACTGTACCAGGGGTGGGGTGGTGGTGGGGGGGAGCTTTCTGTTGTGCCATATCACATGAAAAGTCTTTTTAAGTTTGCCTTTTGGTGAGTCTTCGTGCAAAACACTGCATTGGGCAGATGTACGAGCGTTCCCCGTCTCCCTTTCCCCTTCCAAGAGCGGCAAATGGAATTTGCTCCACAGAACCCAGTTAATTCGGGGAGGTGAGGGTAAGGCTGGGGAAGAAGTAGGCTCTTTTCCCATCCCTTGGAAATCTGGACATGCCGTTTCAACGGGAGCGCTCTGTGCACCGGTGTTAAACGTCACAGCGCCGGGGAGAGCATGGCACGGAGCAGCCGTGAGGAAGAGGGGACGAGCCAGCGAGCCTTCCTCCTGCTGCCCACCGCAGAGCCCTTGATGGCAGCAACAGAGCCCGGCGGCTCCGTGCTGGGGCAGGCGGATGCTCAGGAGGAAATAGCAGAGCTCAGGGAAGCCCCACTGTGTTTCCCCCTGGTTGCTGGAGCTGCTGCCCCACAGTAGGCAGAGGCACGGTTCCATTTCCTAACCAACATGCCCGGGCCCGTTCCCAGTGATGCTGAACACGGACACCCCGTGCCGGGGTCTGAATACAGGCGGGGACGGGTTTCAGTTTGGGGAAGAGAAGGAGAAAAGGAAACAAACCAACAACCTGGTGGGAAACCTTGGGGGTTTTCCCATTCCCTCAGTGCTTTGGGTTTGGTTTGAAATGCCCCGACCTCCCACGGGGATGGAAACCACAGGCGGCTGGTCCCTTCACGGCACAGGGAGCGCTTCCTGGAGGCTCCGGTTCACCCGTTGGTGTTGATCCATGTTCAGCCTTTCCGTCATGATCCAGGTGGAGGGAGGAACCCTCACAGCACGTACTGCACAGTGCTCAGCCTGCTTGGGCTTCCCGGTCCAGGCAGGGTACCAGGAGGCTTTGCTGGCTGCTGTTCAGAGGCTGATGGTGTTCCAGTGCCAGGGGCCGGCTCGAAGGCAGGGATTGGAGCAGAGCCTGCGGTTGCGTGGCTGGTACCCAGGGAGGGCAGGTTGTCATCAGGAAGAAGGGCAGCTTCAGAGGTTCTTCCTCCCCCTGACACAGGGGTGGGCTGTGGCTGAGTGCACCCAGCACCTCTCCAGTACCAACCAGCCATGCAGCCAGCTCGGCAGCGTTGGCAGAGGCTGTGGTTAGCAGAGCTGCTTCATTTACCCTTCTTGGTTGCAGGTATCTTTCCATCCCTCTCTTTAAGTACGTGGTCACTTGCCTTTTAAAACCAAGTTGGAACCCCCCCCTTAACACACATTCTGAACACTAACCCAAACGTTGGCACCTCCTGTGTCCGTCTTGCAGCCGCTTTCCTGGGCTCCTTTGCTGATCTGAGTGTTTTACACCTCCTGTTTCCCCCCACCCCGCTGTGCTGGGGGCTCCTGTCCTGCCACCAGCCTTGTGGCAGGTTGCTTGTGATCCCCTGGGTGTCCCCCTGTCCCTGTGTGAGTGCTGGGGAGAGGGGGGCAGGTAGAGCAGAGGGAAGTGGATTTAGTTCCCTCTGCAGCCGAGCGTGTCCCCCAAGCCCTCCTTGCACCCCGGCCTGACAGCACGCTGAGCATCGCCCGGCAGCCCAGGGCAGCAGCCCCGGCACGGCAGCGGGCAGTGGCTTTGTGGGTTTGTTGTGTGTGTTTCTGTTCACTCTTTTCCTCCAACAACAGCTCTCAGAGGCCGCATCCGCAGCGGGGAGCGAGCTCGGGCCTGAGGTGCGCCTGGGTTCTGCCGCAGCAGGGCTTTCTCTTTCTCCATGGGGGAATTCCCTCTGTCCTTAATCTAGTCCAGTTCCAGCCTTATTTTTCTACTCCGGATTGCTGATTCTTCCTCTATGTTAGAGACCTGTGCATGGTGCTATAGCCGGTGACCCAGGCGAGTGCCCGAGCTGCAGGGCGGCACGGAAGCCCTGTGCTCCGTGCGGCAGCGAGCAAGTGGCTGAGGTTACCGCAGGAGCCGTACGCCGCTCCTCCGCTTGAGACCCCCCCATCCATCACCGGTGCTGCCCCGGGGGGGGGGGGGGCTTCCCAGCACCCCCTGCCCTCCACGGGATGGCAGTGGGGCAGCTCAGACCCATGGCGAGGTGGGGTGTGGGGGGGGGTTGCTATGGGATGCTGCTGCATCCTTGTGCTCCCACCACGCTCATCCCTGGGGTCTTGCCTGAGTCACGCTGGCGGTGGGGGGGGTGGGCAGTGAGGGGCAGGTTTAGGTCCAAAGCGCGGCTGGAGACGGGAGCAGGGGACGGGGAGCATCTGCTTGGAGTCCCTTAGGAAGGTGGGGACAGGGCTGGGGGCTCCCAGATGCCGGTGGCCCATGGGGCGGGCAGGGGGCTGCCGGCGGGTGCTGGTGTCTCTCAGTGGGTGGAAAAATCCTCGAGTTCCTGGGGTTTTCTGTTTCCTTTCCTTTTCTTTTTGAGGTTTGTTGGGTTTTTTTTTTCCTTGTCTGAGTAAATCAGTGCTCATTCCATGGGTGTTTTTATAGAGCATAAATAGAAGTGCAGATTCCGGTAGCTGCTTGTACTTTGTTCGTGCATTTGCTGGGCATAAAAAGGGGGGGGGGGGGGGGGAAGACAAAAAAAAGACAAAAAAAAAGACACTTTTCAGGACTTTTTAAGTGCTCCAAATGGCAAAGGGGCAGTGGGGACCCCTGAGGAGGCACGGGCAGGCAGTGCCAGCAGCCTCACAAAGGCCTTGGTTTTGGATGTAACCACGTGCCCAAATCTGCCTGGCGTTCTTTATAGCGTGTGGCGAAGCTGGTGCCAAAAGAAAGGAGGGAGACTGCGAAGAGGAAGGGAGAAGAGGAAACACCACTCCTGTTTAATTTGCCTTGTCCTCCCCTGCCTGCCTCCGGGACCATGCCAGGGATGGGAGATGCCTGGCACCCGCATGGCACCGGCTGACGGAGCCTGGAGCCCATTCCCCTTCCTCCGAGTGCTTAAAAAGTCAACTTTAACAGAGTCAAAGTAATGCGTTTCCTTCATTGAACAGAAGCCACGTGTCTGCTCCTTTGCGCTCTTCGTTTCTTCTCTCTGGCCTATTATAATTAGTATTATTATTTGCCAAACTCTGATCTTGTTGCCAAACACAAATCAAGGTTTGTAAAGACTGTACTTAGGAAGTAATCGGTGTCTGTAACGTAGGCTCCTCATAACGTCTGCAGTTTGGGATCTCTTTGATTTTTATTTCTGGTGTGCCATAGCCCAATTCCTTGCACAGTGTTTAATATTTTGTGGACTTGTTGTTAAGAAGTGAAGTTGAGAATACAATAAAAAGGCTCACTTTTCATTTTGCCAGATCTCCCGCCCAGCCTGTGCTGCATCCCGCATCCCGCATCCTGCATCCCGCATCCCTCATCCTGCATCCTGCATCCCTCATCCTGCATCCCGCATCCCGCCCAGCCTGTCCTGCAGCAACCTGGCGTGGTTGCTGCTCACGTCCCCATAGTGCTGCCAGCCTGGGGGCACAGCAGGAGCTTTCTCCAGAGCTGGGATCAGTGAAGACCTTCCCACCCCTTTCCTCGGGGTGTCTCAGCCATCTCCTCCTGGCCGAGGACACCTTGCTCATCCCAGCCGGGTGGGATGGGGCTGAGCAGCATCCCCACCACCCCACTGGGTGTCACAGCCTTGCAGGCTGAGCTGGTGCAGTCCCTTTGGAGCCCCCTTCTCCCACCCACCCCATCAGGGGGCTGCTCCCACCAACCTGATGCTCCCCATCTGCCCCAGCAGCATCGGAGCTGACGTTTATGGGGCCCTCCTGTCCCTGGAGCCACAGCAAAACCAAAACCAGGTGGAAAGGAGAAGAAAAGGAAGGGGCCTCTGCCTGCCCCTGCTGCAGCCCCGTCTCTGCCCTCAGCTTCCCAGCAGCTCCCATCGCAAAGCAGCACCAGGGTCCGGTGCTGGAGCTGGCTGGCGGCAGCGTTGCGCCACGGGGATGGCTTTCCTGGAAGGCTTTGGCCCTGCAGTAACGCGTGCTGCTGCCATGGGCAGGCTGGAGCCACACTTCCCCTGCGTGCCTGGAATAGTTGGGATGTTTCAGTGTCTGACCCGAAGGGCTGAGCTGGGGCGGGCAGCAGCAGCTTCGGGCTGAGCCGTGCTCCTTGGGCTGTGTCACCCTGCGCAGGGGATGCCCGACTGCAGGGCCGGCTCTCGGAGGCGGGGGGGGACATGGGACCGGTGCTGATCTTAATGGGAGGCACAGGGATGTCCGTGCCCTGCAGAGCCCGGGGGGATGCAGGGGAGCAGAGGGGATGCGATTCCCAGCAGCATCTCGGGGAGATGTGGTCTTGCTGGGGTCGTTCCCCCCCCCCCCTTCAGCCAGAGGTTCTGTGTCAGATCCCTGCACCCCCCCCATGTCACAGATCCCCAAACTCAAACACAGGGGCACACATCGGGGATGCTGCTGGAAACCCACTGCAAAGCGAACCCGAGCCTGGCAGCACATGAAAGGCCCCTGGACCCTCCTGCAGCACGGAGCTGGGGCAAGGGCTATAAATAACACCCTCACCCCCCCCTCCCCGGGCTGTTTTTAGCTTCTCCACAGCTATAATTAACCCTCCTTTGGAGCCAGGGCTGGGGATGCTGCTGGCACCATGGGCCAGGGCTGCAGGGACATGGCCGGGGTGGTCCTGGGGACAGTGGCACGTGTCCCACCGGGTCTGGGCATAGCAGCTTCGGGGTGCACTGGGGTGGTTGCATCACTGCAGCCGGGACATGGCCCTGGGTGGCCCCCAGTATCCCTGGAGCCCCTGCCCCAGCCACAGGGATGCAGGAGCTCGGCCCGCACCCGGCAGCCCAGGGGCTCTCCAGTGTCTCTGGGTGGATGCAGGGGCGGATGGGGACAGAGCCTGGGGACGGGGCCAGCCTGGCTGCCTTCTGCCAGCAGCCACCCAGACCAGACTCATAAATCAGAGGCTGTGGCCTCCGTGTGTGCTGGGCTCAGAGCAGGATCCGGCCCGGCCCTGTCTGGCTGCAGCCACCCCAGAGCCAGGAAGGGGCTCACTCACACACCCCCCCCATCCAGAACAGCACCACCCCTGAGCCTCCCCTTGCGTGCACGTCCCCTCCATGCATGGATGTGCAACGTCCTGGTGACCCTAGGGAATGTGGTTGCATGTGTGGGCCTCCCCCCCGTCACCCCGGTCACTGGGACCCCTGCACACCCCCTGCACCCACATCATGGATCCAACCCCCCCCATTGGCATCAACCCCAGCCCTGCTTTGGGCGAGGGTCAGGGATTTCCTATGGAAAATGGTGGCGTTTGCCAGGATGGAAGGGATGGGGGAGCCCCGCAGCCCCGGATCACCCAGGGTCTCATTGCTGCCAGGTGCTGATGCTGCTGGCGTCGGGCTGGCCCTGCCCGGCTCCGCCGCGCTGGGGAGAGGTTTTGTGGCCTCACCCTGCGGTGATGCTGGGGGGGGGGGGGGAGGTCACAGTATTGGGGGTCCCCTCCCTTACCGGCAGAGCCGAACCAGCCCCGGAGCTCCATTCCCAGCCCGGAGCCCCCCTCCCGGTGCTGCGGTGCAGGGGCAGGGGCCGGGCTGGATCAGGCCCCCCCCTTCCCTCGGGTTGGAAAGCGCAGCTCAGGATCCCCGGCGCCCCCGCACTGAGTCAGACCCGACGGGGACACCGGGGCGAGGGGGGGGGGGGCTGCAAGGAGCGAGCTGCGGCTACGCAGGGAGGGGGTCCCACTGCCCGTGGGGTCCCATTGATCCCCCTATTGCCGGGGGTGGGGGGGGGGAAGCGTTGTCTCTGGGGTCCGTATGGGGCGGATCGGGGTCTGCGTGCCTGGGGGGGTCCCCTCCCGCCTGTATCAAGCCCCTGCGGTGCTGCCGTTGTGGGGTCCGGCTCAGGGCCGCCGTCCCGTCCCCCCCCTTCCCATCCCGTTTCCGGAGCCAGATTTGGGCTCCCACGAGAGCGGCTCCGCTCCTCTGCGGATGGGGGACGGGGGGATCCCGCAGCCGGGTTGGGTGAGGGGGGGTCGGGGCTGTGACTCACCCCATGCACCAGCAGCTCCCCGGGGGTGCCACAGCGCTGGCACGGACACAGGCACCGGGAGGATGCATTGCCCTGGGGGATGCCTGCACCAGGGCGGGGGGGTTCCCATGGCCAGCGCCCGCTGCGGTGCCCCAGGGGGCAGGAAGCACTTGCCCTGTGCTCAGCTTCTCACAGAGCTCAGGGGCTGCCCGTGGGGCTGGTTCTCATGCACAGACCCAGATGCTGTCGCTTACAGGAAGTGCCTCAGGCCCCCATCAGGGCCTCCCCCGGCACACGCTGCATTGTGCGTGCAGAACCCCCTCCCCATGGACCCAGCTCCAGCAGCCCCAAGCAACGCAGACAGCCCTGGCTTCAGATATTTTATTGCAAATAACTCGGGGTTTTTGTCTTAAATCAGTATAAGAATAAACTCTGGAATAGAATCAACTCCGGGTCTCCAAGTGGTTTAGAGTGCAAAAAAGACTCGACACGGATTCCAGCTCCATCGGTACAGACAATAACCGAGCCCTTGGAGAAAGCAGTTCCCCTGCAGTCCTCACCTCTGTCCATTCACAGCTGCCAAACAGAGATCATCGCACGCTCTCCATCTCCTGGCCCGGGGCTCCTCAGCACAGTCCCCCAGCTCCTTGCAGCCAAGCACAACAACTCCTTGGCATGGATGAGCTCCGGCGCGCTCCGGCCAGCGTCCGACCCGGCTGCCGGCACAGCAGGGCTCCGACTGCCTCCATCCCGTGCCCACCGGTGCCGCTCTGCTCCTTCCTCCGCTCCGGGTACAAATGAAAACGAAATCGGTGGCTGTTTGCGTTTGGGGTTATTTTGTGTGGGTTTGGTTGGTTGTAAACTGGCCGTTCCGCCTTTCCTTTTCCTGCCGTTTTACTGTTTTCCCCCCTCCTTTTTCAGGTACAGAGCCGGGCATGGGCCGGGGCCGGCTCAGCGCTCCTGCAGGCACACAAACGGCACCCACTGGTTCCTGTCGCGGCTCTCGGTGCAGTATTTGGCCACCTCCGCCAACCCTTGGCTCTTCCACGCGTCCGTGTGCGGGTTCTGAGGAGCAGAAACACGGAGTCAGCGCCGCCGTCACCCTCACACACAGCCCCCCCCCAAGTCCCCCTCCCACCCTGGGCCTCGGTGCGTGGCCGTGCCGTGCATCACCGCCCCACTCACCGTGACTAAGAGGCAGTGGAGATCACGGGGCTCGGAGCCCGGCTCAGGCTCCCCCAGGATGGCGGCCAGGCGCTGCATGCCCAGGACGCGCAGGATGTGGATGTCGTTGTCGCAGCAGAAGGCCTGGATGAGGGTGAAATGGATTTGCAGGGCGATGTCACCTTCGTCCTCCTCGTCAGTGGCCAGCACGCACAGCACCACGCTGTCAGGGTCCCTGTGGGCACACGGGGCATTAAGAGGGGCAACCAGTTCCGGATGGGGCTGTGATCCCCCCCCCACACCCGTGGGTCACCCCCCATCACCTGCAGGGAAGGAACCCGCTGCTGGGTGGACTCCCCCCCCCGTGCTGCACCCCCTCGGAAAGCCCCCCCCGGTACTCACACATTCATGAGCTTGGCCGACTCGTAGACACCCACTGTGAGCCGGTCCTGATGCTGCGCTGCCACCAGCACCCGCTCCACGGCCTCGCTCACCGCCTGCATCCTGCGCGGGGAAGGGGAGACGAGACCCGGTGAGCAACAGCGGCAGCAACAACGAACCCCCCCCCCCCCGCACCGCGGGTCCCGCACGTACCTGCTGCTGTCGCAAGGCACCAGCTCCTCCAGAGTCATGGCGCGATCGTGATGCGAGCCCGTGCGGGGAAGGCAAATCCCAACCGCGGTAAATCCCAGCGCGCTCCCGCGATGCGAGCCCCGCTCCCTCCCGCACCCCGACCCCAACGCGCCGCAACCCAACCCCGGCGCTGCCTTTTATACCCTTCCGCAGCGCGCGGTGGGGGGGCGGTCCCGCTTCTCCCATTGGCTCCCCACGCAGACGGTGCGGCGGGGATTGGACACCGAGGGCTGGTCCCACGTGGGGGGTGGAGGAGGGGTGCGGGGGAACCCCCGCCCCGGAAGCGTCCGCGGGGTTTGGGGGGAGCGGGGGAGGGGGGGGTCCGGGCACGGAGCGGGGGGGGGGGGGGGGGGGTGAAGCCGGGGGACGCGGGGACGCGCGCCGGTGCTGGAGTGGGGACCGCATTGTGGCGCCCCCTGGCGGGCTGCTTAAAGCAGCGCTGGGGCTTGAATGTAATGGGAGGAAGGCAATTAATGATAACGGTGATGAAGGAAATAAGGAAGAAATATGAGATATTTTAATAGATATTTTAATATCTAAGAAGTATTAATGAAATAAGGAAGAAATATGAGATGTTTTAATGTATATTTTCATATCTAAGAAGTATTAATGAAATAAGGAAGAAATGTGAGATATTTTAATGTGTATAGTTTAATATCTAAGAAGTATTAATGAAATAAGGAAGAAATATGAGATATTTTAATGTATATTTTCATATCTAAGAAGTATTAATGAAATAAGGAAGAAATATGAAATATTTTAATGTATATTTTCATATCTAAGAAGTACTAATGAAATAAGGAAGAAATATGAGATATTTTAATATATATTTTAATATCTAAGAAGTATTAATGAAATAAGGAAGAAATGTGAGATATTTTAATGTATATTTTAATATCTAAGAAGTATTAATGAAATAAGGAAGAAATATGAGATATTTTAATATATAGTTTAATATCTAAGAAGTATTAATGAAATAAGAGTAAAGGGAGTAAAAGCAGGCATAGAAAGACAATTAAGCATCGACTCTGAGGGAAATAAAGGGAAAAGAGCAAAGTGACACAGAGGTGCAGCAAGATTAAAAGCGGAGGCACTGAGATAACACCAGGTATTGTTAAAAGGCGGTGAGCTAAAGACAGCGAACAGGATGAAAGCAGAACACTAAAAGCAAGGGTGATTAAAGCAATAATGAGCGATGGTGCATTGGAATGGAGATATACAATGAACATTTTGAAAGCGACAGCATCGCGGGCAGTGTGTGTGTGTGTGATTTAAAATACAGACAGCAAAGGAGCTAAAACTAGGGATAGTTTTAGGGAATATATAGGGAAGCCAAATGATTAAGAGAGGAAAGAACTGAAAGGCAGAAAGCCAAACAAAGCTGAGACATGGACAGAGGAGGGAATGACCGTTCTTTAATGGCCGGCTCTGCTCGGACTCTGGAGCCTGTCATTAAACGCCTCTGACTTCTGCAGAAGGACGAGCTGCGCAGCCCGGGCAACGAAGGGAAGGGGCGCGGGAGCGGTGCTGGGACAGGGCCCGCGGGAGGAGCAGTATCGGGAGCGGTATCGGGAGCGGGGACAAGGGCGGCGAACCCGCAGCGGCAGAGCCGGGAACGCCGGCACCGCGGGGGGCGGGCACCCAGGGCACCGGGGCGCGGCGCTAGCTCTTTCGGGCCGGTAGTCCCTCGGCGGTTGTAGTCCCTCGGAAAGCCAGTTCCTGTCGGCCATGTTGTTTCCAGAGGCATGCCGGGAGCTGTAGTCCCTCGACGCTCACATTCCGTCCCTTGTTAGGTTTAAAGCTCCCACCAGATTCAGAGTTTTGAGAAGAAAACCGATCAAATGTAGAATTTTTGGTGTGAATCTGGTCAGATTTAGAATTTCGAGTGTGGACCCGGCCAGCCCTTCGGGTGTGATCGGGGGAATGTCCATGAATGAGCCCGTGTGGGTCCCGTATCCCAGGTCAGCTCCGTTGGCCTTGCCTCCCGGCTGCGGCAGCAGGGGCCGGACCCGCTGCGTGCAGTGGTCGGGGATGCCCACATGGCAGAACCCCACGGGCAGTGGTATTGACCCCACCGCTACAAACACCCCTTCCATTGCAGGATTGGAAGCTGGTGTCTTTGAGATGGGAAAAAGAAAAGAGCAATTTAGCCTTTATCGTTTGGTCGATGAGAAACTGAACATGAGCCGGCTGCAGTGTGCGTTCGCAGCCCAGGATCAACTATATCCTGGGCTGCATCCAAAGGAGCGTGACCAGCAGGTCCAAGGAGGTGATCCTGCCCCTCTGCTCTGCTCTTGTGAGACCTCATCTGGAGCATTGTGTGCAGTTCTGGTGTCCTCAACATAAAAAGGACATGGAACTGTTGGAACAAGTGCAGAGGAGGCCATGAGGATGATCAGGGGCTGGAGCACCTCCCGTGTGAAGGCAGGCTGAGAAAGTTGGGGCTGTTCAGCCTGGAGAAGAGAAGCTGCGTGGAGACCTCAGAGCAGCTTCCAGTGTCTGAAGGGGGGCTATAGGGAGGCTGGGGAGGGACTCTTCATTAGGGACTGTAGTGATGGGACAAGGGGTAACGGGTTCAAAGTTAAACAGGGGAAGTTTAGATTGGATATAAGGAGGAAGTTCTTTCCTGTCAGGGTGGTGAGGCACTGGAATGGGTTGCCCAGGGAGGTTGTGAATGCTCCGTCCCTCGCTGTGTTCAAGGCCAGGTTGGACAGAGCCTTGGGTGCCATGGCTTAGTGTGAGGTGTCCCTGCCCATGGCAGGGGGTTGGAACTGGATGATCTTAAGGTCCTTTCCAACCCTAACTATTCTATGATTCTATGAATTATTCTGGCCAATGATGTTTATGACAAATGTGTATTTTGAAGAGGTCACTGTATTAAAGCAGTGTCTTGGGTTCAGCAGTAGCAGTCATTTTTCTCCTTCTTAGTAGCTGGTGCAGAAGAGAGAGCAAGCGTGGCTGACTGGGTTTAAACAAATGCGGGGCACGAAGGGTTGAGATAACGCCAGATCTGACCAGAGTGTGTCTAACCGTATTTGTGATACGCATTCATTGTTTTGGATTAAGGGTCACTCGTCACAGTGCTGATTTACTGGCTCTCAGAGTTGTTGCTCTCGACCTCACAGGTTCAGCATGTCGTACCTTACTTACAGTTGGTATTTGCTGTGTTAGTGTTTATTGGCTGGGGGCCTTGGGCTAAGGTTCTTCTTTCATTGTACTTTATGGTGATGACTTGTAATACAATAGACTCATTGATCATGAAACCGATCTGGCTTATGCTCCCAGTGCGGTCACCACCTCTATACTCTGGGAGGTATATAAGAGAAGTGTTTTCTGCACCAGCAGAAGGAGAAAAAGGACTGCTACTGCTGAACCCAGGACGAGCAGACATGAAGCAAACTGCAATGAGTATCGTTAAAGCATCGCTTCTGTCGGAAAAAAGTGAGAACGCGAAGCGAATCAAGGCTTCTTGTGAAAGAGCCGGGTTTGAGCGCTGAACTCAAACAGGTCCCCGTCTGTGCGCTCCTGTCTGCGGCCCCATCCCGCAGGTTTCGCTGTTGAGGCGTGCAGTGATGTCGGGAAGCGAAGCGCAGCCGGTGGCCCCCGTGGTCTTTTCCCGTGTGTGCTGCTGCTGCGTTCCGGTAGATGGGGCGTGAGCACAGCGCCAGCGCTGCCTGGGAGGGAGCTGAGGGAAGAGCCGTTTGTGTTCTTCGGAAAACCCGCTTCGAACGCATCCCCGCTTCAGAATTCGCCTTTGCTCTTTCCCAGGCCGGCTGCGGCAGTGAAGGCTGTTAAAGCTTTCTACAGAGAGTATTTTCCTTCATTAAACAGGATGTTTGCAGCTCGGCATTGCGTCCCTGTAGGGCTTATCGAATGGGCGATGGCTTTTTATTCTGGCTACTACCAGGTATGCTCATTGCCCAAGCAAACTCGTTACCTTGAACCTTAAAGAAATTTGTACTTGGAGCAAGGCATTTGTGGCCATTCTCTTCCCAGATCTTTGCCTGCAAGTCTAAAGTTTGACATTTCAGTGTGCTTCCTGAGTGAATGCCGTGCCACCAAATGAGGTTTTCATTCTGCTTGTTCCCTGCTTTCCCTGTAGGCATTTCAGTGCTGAGCTCCTCTCTTAAAGCAGAGGTTGAATGTAGTGCTGAAATGGTTTTTGTATGTGAGATATTGGAACGACACAATGCTTCATCAACTATAATATTTCCCCCTTTATTACTTGAAATAAAGTGGGTTTTCCAGCTTGTGAAGGACCTGGTGCATCACTGCAGACAAGTTTAAAGCTGAATTTTGCTGTCGGCCATGTGTTGGCACTGAGAAATCAGAACTTCAATTGGAAAGACCTGAAAGGGAACTATCAGGGATAGCTTAGCCCTAAAAATACCCACCCCTGCAAGAAGCCTGCTGGGCAATCATGCCGCCCCACGTGCTACCTAACTTCTGACCACTGACGTTTCATGGCTGTTATTTGGGAGGATGAACTGCCAGGAGCGAGACCGAATCCGGTAACCACCTCCTCCCGTTGCGGCGTCTCGCGTGACTGCTGAGCCTCCAGCGCCGCACCAGGTCACCTCTGACCCAGTGGAAGAATGTTACCTCCTGCCCTGGCAAAGCAAAGGGGTGAATGGCCTCGGTGGCCAGCAACCTCCCTGCACACAGGGGCTACTTCATCAATCGGCTTTGCTGTTCTCGAGCTCCTTTAGCAACCGCAGTTATTCAGAAACACTTTGAGGACTGGTGCTGGTAGCATCAAGAATAAATCACTTGAGGCTTTGTGACTTTCATAGGTGGAGGGCCAGGTTTGGATTGTGACTAATGGCTGGGGGCTGCTGTAGCCCTCAGCTGCATTCCACAGCATGGCGCTCTGATGTGCTGCTCGGCAGGATAACGTTAGGGAGAGAAGCAGCTTTCTGTGAGACTTGCAAACATTGTGAAGGGAGAATTGCTTCACTTTCACAAAAGCTTGGGAAATCCAGAAGGAGAGATGTTTATCAGGCCTAGGGCTGGGCCTCCCTTGGCTTCTTGGCAGGCTACCTAATGCAGACAGCAAGGGAAAATGAAGAAAGAAATCTTTGGGAGTCTTGGGTCACGTCAGGCCAGTGAATGCTCCGCTTCCAAGCCTGGCAGCAATAGAAACTGTGGGTCAGCCTAAGCTTCCCTGGCAAACAGCCTTGTGCCAGAGACTCCTTGTGTTACAATAGTTCCTGTTTCAGTGGTGTCCTGGGTCACAGCTCCATTGGAGTTTTTGGGAGGGCTGTTTACAGTAGCTGGGCTGTCAGGATGCTGGAGTGGCAGGAGAAGAACGCTGCCTACAATGGCTCCTTTGGCTCCTTGGCTTCTTTGGGCTTGTGATCCCCTGGCTTTACTTTGCAAAGCCTCTGTGTCCCTGACTTCATGGGCTGGGAGCAGCTTTCCAAAACCAACAGCTTCTGCCAAAAAGGGGGGATCTTGTCAAAGGGTGGAAAGGATTCGATGGACAGAGCAGGGCTCTGCTCCTGCCTGCTCGAGTCCCCTCTGTTCTCGCTGTCTCTGCTGTCAACCTGACCTGAAACCTCAGAATCCAAGAGTGATGATGAACAGTGCAAAGCATGAAAATCGTTCTAACCGTGATAACACAGCAGCCAGGAGCAGAAAATAACCACCAGATCTCTTGTTCCACAGCAGTTCCATGCCACCCCAGAGCCCAACAGCGCAGGGCTGGCCGGGGGCTCTCGTCCTGACCTGCCACATTGCCGAGGCTCGTATCTGTGCTCCCACTGAACAAGAGTGACATTAAAACCCGACGGAGCTGCATCAATCCCAGCTGCCACATGGCATTGCCGTGACATTGCTGGCATCGGCGCTACCTCCTAACAGGAGATGGAAGTGGGAAGCAGCAGCAGGTCGTGAATAATGGATCAGATACGCCTGATTTGTAACATTTACAAAGAAAGGGCGTGTCTCCTAGCTACAGAACAAACTGGTTATCAACACGGGAACGGGGAGCTCGGTGTCCTCCCGAATGCAAAACGTGAGACAAAGCAGCGTGGAGCACAGAGTTACAGCTCATTGAGCATCCCTGCGCTGCCCACAGGGCTGTCCCCTCCAAAATCCCCTCTGGGGAACGCGCATGAGTGTAAAGGGAGAAAAAACAAGAGACAAAGAAAGGGGGGGTGAGCTGTAGGTGAGAACTGGTGTAGCCAGTTGGTTGCCTGGAGCACAACGTGCCCGTGCTGTGCGTGAGAGTGACGCTGCTGTAGCCGCTAACTCGCACACGGCTGCGATAGGGAACACGCGCCTGGCAGCGCAGGGCGGGTTGTGCAAACCAGAGGTGGGGTTGGCTTAGGTGTACTGCAGGGAGCTGTAGGGAAGGATGGTGGATGAGGGGGCTGAAGGGCAGATACAGGGCAGAGAATCCCAGACTGGTTCGGGTTGGAAGGGACCTTAAAGCTCATCCAGTCCCAACCCCTGCCATGGGGACCCCTTCCACTGGAGCAGCTTGCTCCAAGCCCCTGTGTCCAACCTGGCCTTGAACACTGCCAGGGATGGGGCAGCCACAGCTTCTCTGGGCACCCTGTGCCAGCGCCTCAGCACCCTCCCAGGGAAGAGCTCCTGCCTAAGAGCTCATCTCAGTCTCCCCTCGGGCAGGTTCAAGCCATTCCCCTTGGCCTGTCCCTACAGGCCCTTGTCCCAAGCCCCTCTCCAGGTTTCCTGCAGCCCCTTCAGGCACTGGAGCTGCTCTCGGGTCTCCCCTTCAGGAGCCTTCTCTTCTCCAGGCTGACCCAGCCCAGCTCTCTCAGCCTGGCTCCAGAGCAGAGCTGCTCCAGCCCTCACAGCATCTCCATGGCCTCCTCTGGCCTCACTCCTTCAGCTCCACGTCCCTCTTGTGCTGCTGCCCCAGAACTGTCTGGTTGTTTCACAGCTGGGCCCTGCCTGCTGGCACAGGTTGGGACCACAGACTGGTGTGTGGTTCTCACAGCAGTGAAGAGATGTCTAGGTTCTTTTGAGTTGAAAAGTGTGATGCTGAATTAGAACACAGGTTTTCTGATGAGGAATGGGAAGTAAACCCAGGCTGTATCGGTTACACCTCAAATGCAAACTGAACAAAAGCAGAAACTGGGCAAAAAGATAAAATGAGGCTGCAGTTGGCTGTGGAGAGCTGTGACGTCCTTTGCATCCTTCAGCTCCTTTGGACTGCATGGGGCAGAGAGATGCCCTCTGCCATTTTCACCTTGGGCAAAGGTTGCATTTGCTAATGGGACCATAGAATTCTCCAGAAGGATCTGACAGTGTTTCCTGTTTCAACAGTAAAAAATGGGTTTTAGCACGTAAAGTGACCGGATCCTCATCCTCTGAGCTTTCTCCCATCAAGAAGAGAGCAGTCCCTTAATGGATTTGGTGTGGACGGAAGGAAGGGTAAGAAAGGAACTTTGTCAGTCCATGACGTGAAACATTTTATATTAAGAGATTTGGCAAATGGTTCTGTGGGACTCCAAACAGGATGTGATAAATTTTCTACAGTCAGCTCTCCTGTACCCTTGGCTTTAGCTTTACTCACTCAGAAGTCAATTCTGTAACCTTTACAGCAACATCCTGCCAGTGATGCACAGACTTGGCTATTGTTGGCTTCAACAGCAGCTCTTCTGCATCTTCAAAGGACAGGAGGCTGGGTATTGTGAGGAACTTGTGAGCAGGAATTTGCTTGACAAAGCAATGAAAATAGAGCAACCTGAGCACCGGGGTAACTGTTCACCCATGCACTTGCTACCTGTTGTCAAGAAAGGCCATGCTGAGCAGTGGGTGAAGCAGAACGTGACAGTCCTGACCCTCAGCTCAGCCTTCTGCCTTGCTGTGGGGCTTTGGCTCACTGAGCTGGGATTCAGTTGGCTTGTTCTTACAACAGAAGTACTACCAATGTACCTGCTTGGTGAGTCAGTGGCTCTAAGTCATAGAATCATAGAATAGTTAGGAAAGGACCTTAAGATCATCCAGTTCCAACCCCCTGCTATGGGCAGGGCATCTCACACTAAACCATCTCACCCAAGGCTCTGTCCAACCTGGCCTTGAACACTGTGAGGGACGGAGCATGCACAACCTCCCTGGGCAACCCATTCCAGTGCCTCACCACCCTAACAGGAAAGAACTTCTTCCTTATATCCAATCTAAAATTCCCCTGTTGAAGTTTGAACCCGTTACCCCTTGTCCTGTCACTGCAGTCCCTAATGAAGAGTCTATCCCCAGCATCCCTATAGCCCCCCTTCAGACACTGGAAGCTGCTATGAGGTCTCCACACAGCTTCTCTTCTCCAGGCTGAACAGCCCCAACTTTCTCAGCCTGTCTCCACACGGGAGGTGCTCCAGCCCCTGATCATCCTCATGGCCTCCTCTGCACTTGTTCCAGCACTTCCATGTCCTTTTTATGTTGAGGGCACCAGAACTCACACCCACATGTGTGTTTGGCTCCAGTGTAGATTTCACGAGAGAAAAAACTATCTCATTTTCAAGGCATGAAGCTTTCATAAGTGCAGTGTCTCGGTGATCAGGGGGCTAAGCTTCCAGGCAAGGATGTGACTGTGCTCCAAGGGTAGCGTGCCATCCATGACCCATTCAGTGTACCTGTACTGCTGCAGACAGCAGGCCCTGGAGATAAGGCTTTGAAGAACCATATTCTTGGTGCCTAAACAGCTCAGTTTGTCTCAGCTTCGTTACCTGAGCAGGAGAAAGCAAAATGAAAGGAGATGAAGCTGATGGTTTCAGCCCTCTCACAAGGCAGGGAGTAACATAAAGCTGGCTCACAAAGTCATCTTCTCTACTCATTTGTGCAAAGGTGGCTCCTCTCTAGGGATGTTGCTGCCAGGGGTTCCAAGAACTTCAGTTCCCAGCAGCACTGATCTGCATGAGCTGGGGTCTGCTTAGGAAGACACAGAATAGAACAAGAGAACCAACTAGGTTGGAAAAGACCTTTAAGATGACCAAGTCAGTGCAGTTAGGTGGGTTTCATGCGGAAGCATTTGTAGGGCAGAGCAGTATGACTCCATGCTCCCAGTCCCTCAGAGAAGCAAGGTTGGGACACAGCTCCGGGAAGACCTATTTTAAATTTACTTCTTAGCCCTTAGCTCTTGTAGGCTGTTGTGTGGAGGGCACTGACCCTACAGCCACCGTGCACCTCTCCTGAGGAGGCCCTAGACATACAGCTTTACACTGCTATTTCTCTGGCTACTTTTGTACCCTTTTTAGCCTGTCCTGTGATTGTTGGCAGCTGTAAGTGACTGTAGAGCAAAGATGAACTCATGGGACAGCTCTTTTGGGATTTCAAAAGGAACAAGACTTTTGATTAGGCCTGTAAATATACTACATTATCTTGGATGCTTTCATACTTCCCATACTTGCATAGTTTAATATATATCACTTTTACTGTGTGTTACCTCAATTGAAATGCCAATGATGACAAAACCAAAGTGGGTTTTCAGGAAAGCACTAGGGTGGGGGGGCTACCATTTGGATTCCAGCTCTGAAAGTACAATGAAGATGCTGTCACTCATTTTCTAAATAGTTTTGAAAGGAAAAGATCCCTTCTGAGCACACTGAGGGTTCTCAAGACACAAGCAGTAACCTGGCTGCTACTTCTTCGTACATTTGTATAAGCTTTATCATACAAAGAAATATCCTTCGGCAAGCGTACACTGATCAGGTATGTAATTACAGATCATTTTCTGCATTAAAGAGATGAAATGTTAAAGGTTAGAAACCAGAATCTTATTTTGAAGTTCCATACCCATTTTCCTTGCCTTCCCTGGCAGTTGATACTTACGAGATTTATTTAAGTAAGGAATGAACCAAACCAAAACCCACTAAGTCTTTGTGGGGTTAGAAAGGTAGATACCCTTATTTCAAGTCTGTCTGTATTTATTTTCTTAGGAGGATTCAGAAATGAACCCCAGTACTTTGTAAGTGCCACAGTTCATAGCAGACACTTACCACTGCTTAGTTATAAGTTATTTTGACTAAACCACGAAACATCTGTGGCGGGGAGAAGGAAAATTGAATGTTGCCAAAGAAAGTTGTATCTAATGTATCAAACAAGTGATTTTAGTAGTTTCTGCTTTAATTTCTGATTTAAGAGGCCGCAGTGCAGCTATTGGGGGAAAAAAGAAAGAGAGTAAGCAGGTACTGGCTTAGCCTCTTCGTGCCCGCATTGCTACTGTTGGTTTATCTGATTGCAAACCTAGTGTGCTGTAGCATGATGAACATGTAGCAGTGAGCGTATGGGAAAGATGCTGGAAAGATTGCACCCTGATGTTCCTAATCAGTAATTAGAAACTAAAAATAGCATTTTAGGGAAGCATAATAAATCCGTAGCCTTTAATCCTCCTGTGCCAATCTGTAAGCTGATATCATTATTACATGAAAGGCAATAAGAACATAAGTGAGTAAGCAAAAGTAGGTTGCTATTACAGTCACATTATAAATTCCACACAGCCCAAGCCGTCTCGATGATGTTTAGTGCTGTCTGCTTTATGCAAAGCCTATAGTCATAAAGCAGGTTAATTTGCAAGCAGGGAACACATAGTTTTGTTGTTTACTTCCATTCCTAACTGCCCTTTTACTTCCTGAAGCGCTCCGGAGTGAGGTTCTGAGCCTGCTGTGCCTGTGAGTTGCAAGGAGGAGTGCACGTTGGAGAAAACGGCAGCAAGAACACAACCGGAGGAGGGGGGGGATTTGTTCCCATGACGGCAGCTCTGACGCACCAACGGGCTCAGTCACCAGGCACACATCTTCTCGAGCTGCACTGATGACAGAGGCAGCATCCCCGCTTAAGCAGGGCCCTTCGGCTAAGCATTTAAATAGTCTGCAAATGCTAAGATGTAGTTATTGTCACAGAGGTACCGGCGCAGCTAATCCCAGTGGGGTGATGTAGTGGAATCAGGCCATGGACCTCACCCCATCCAACTGGGAAACCTCAAAGACCGTCAGAGAGTGACCCCATACCAAAATAGATGTGATTTCATAGAGCAGTCCTCCTCCCATTCACAGCTATGTCATATCCCTGTGACAACTGCAGCAATTCTTTAAATGGAAAAGCAACCCAAAGTATTTAAAATAGTGCAAACTCTCCTAACGCAATCCCATGTCTAGAAAAAGGAACCAATGCGAAGGGAGCTGTTGGTAACCGGGGGGCTGCCCCAGGCCCGTTGAGCAAGAAATGTAATACAAAAGTGAGATCTGTTGTAAGCCGAAGATGGTGGGGAATAGATCTGAAAGAAGAATGTCTATTTACCAAGCACTTCTGCATTGAAGCAGCTTTATCGCAGCAGTTTATCACTCGCTATCTTGCAGAAATGGGGGAAACCGAGCGTCAGATAAAATTACTGCAAGTTGCCAGGGAACATGCTGTCATGGCTTAGCATGACTGCAACGCAGAGGTGATTAAGAACGGAGGAAAAGGCAGCTGCCCACGGCAGGGGGGTGTGTGTGGCACTATAGGATCTTTAAGGTCCCTTCCGACCCAAACCGCTCTATGACTCCACGAAGTACTGAACCCTACTGCGAAGAGGCCGTGTGGGCACCGTTCAGGCAGCACTGCCCTCTCCCCGAGCTCAGTTTAGCGGCTCCCGGGGGCAATCCAACCTCTCCAAACGCTTCACTGAGCGGAGGAGGACGAGGAGTGGTGAGGAAGCAGGGGCAGGAGGGACTCCTCACCACTCCTCGTCCTCCTCCGGCTCCCCGCTGCCCCGTGGAGCCGCTGTGCCTCGCTCCTCGCCTTAACTCGCTCGGCGCGGCCCCGGATCCCCCGCCACCACCTCCCCTTCAGCGGGTGAAGAGCGGGCCCACAGCGGAGGAGCCGTCCCTGCCTCCCGTGGCCGCTTCTCCCGGCGGGGCCGCCCCCGGCAGGTGGACGCCACCGCCCCTCCTCCGGCCCGTCCCGTCCCGTCCCCTGCCCGGCTCCGCGCCGCCTCTTTCCACCGCCCCGCTCCGCTCCGCTCCCAGCTGACGGGGGCAGCCCCTTGTTTACTGGCCGGAGAGGCAGCCGCCAGCCCGGCCTGCGCTGGAAGGGGCCGCTGGAGCCGGGGCTGACACAGAGGGGCAGGGAGGGGCCCGGGCGCTATAAAGGGGGGGGCGGCGGAGCCTCACCCCAGTCTTTTACCGACGATGCGAAGCCGGGCCCGGCCCCCGCGCCCGCCCCGCGGCCTCTGATTCGCCCCCGCCGGGACGCGCCGAGCCGCGGCGGCTGCAGCAGCAGCGACGCGGGCATGGGACCGAGAGCGGCGGCGGCGGTGCTGGCCGTGGCCGTGGTGCTGGCGGCCTGGTGCGGCCGGAGCCGTGGCGAGAGTGAGTAGGGGCCTGGGGGCGCGGCCTAGGCTGGGCGGCGGGGCCCGGGCGGGCGGCTGGGCCGCGGCCCCGCGGCGGGAGGGGGTGAGGCGGCCGGGAGGCGCGGAGCGGCCCGGCCCCGCCGCGGTTACCCTTTGTACCTGCCCGGGGCGCGGCGGCGGCTGCGCCAGGCCTCGCCGCGGGGTCGGTGGCTGAGGCGGCTCGGCCGGGGCCTGCGGCGCGGGGCCCGCAGCCCTTCCCGCGGGGAGCGGCTCGGGTCACCTTCACCCCCGGGTCCGGTGTGCGCGGCCCCGAACCGCTGCGGGGTAGAGCGGGGGGGGTCTCGGCGGCGGCCGGGGTTGGAGCCGGGACGGTACCGGGAAGGGCTGGAGCTGTCCCCGGTTCACCTCGGGATTCAGTCGTCGGCGCCTTCGGAGCCGCCCAGTCTCTCGCTGTCCCCGAGCCGGCGGGAATCCGGTGCGAAGGGGTCCCGTCCCCTCCCTGGTTTGCAGCCGGACCGGGCTGAGCTGTAGCCGCGCCCGGCTGCGGTCCTGGAGGGGTTTGGTGTGGTGAGGCGTGAGCCGGGAGGTTTTGCCTTTATAACCACAGGGCTGGTTTTCAGTACCCTTCAGCTCCACGGGTATTAAAGGGAGAGGAAGCTAGGGGTAGGGATCGGTGTTCAAACGGGGTGTTGTCGCACACAGGGTAGGGATGTAAAGATGGTGTATCGGAGGTCCCAAGCCTGTTAAATCCACACGAGTGGACACAAGTTTAAGCCTCATAAAGCTGTTTTGGTGGGTTACGGTAACTAAACTTGCTCAGGGAATTCTTCTGGTTACAGGCTTTAATTTTGGATGAATTTGGCAGATGTTTTTAAATAAAGGTGAAGTATTTAAGAGAGCTGACTGGCTACACAATTTGTCTCTCCCATAGACAATCCCATGGTCTACCTGTTAGCTTCCCATTGGAAGAGGCAATAGCAAGAGAAAGGGTTCAAGTGCGGGTGATGCTTTGATGGGTGTTTTTGAGACACGTGTCATGTTCAAGGGATAAAGCAGGTTGTACCCTTAAGACAGCTTCTTTTTAACAGCAATTGAACAAGTTCTGTATTTCCAAAACACCCCAGATCTTCATGCGTTTTATGGTTGAAGCCTTAAAAAGAGGCCAGTGGGATGGTTTAAACTCGGGAGGGAAGGTCCAGCTGGCGATCATGTACAAACCTGCCCCTTACCAGCAGAGAAATGGGAGAGGTAGTTGACATTCAGCACTAATAATAAATACGTGCACAACTCCAACAGTTCCTAATTGGAAAGCGTTATTGTTACTACCTCAGCCAAGCATCTTATTTATCTATTTGCATCATATTTATATCAGCACGCTTTTGGGTTGTAAATGTGTTGATGATCTTAACTCCCTAATCTTTGCTGTATTACTGAGCAGTAGGAAAATACACTGCAATTCATGGATGGAGAAACGGGAGCAAGATACGAGATTTTCAAGTCTGGGGTAGGTTATTTTTATATCACTCATGCAGGGCAAATAAGTTGTCAAGTATTTTGCAGACTGTTTGGTCAGTGAGGTCCGTAATTCAGAAGGTTTGGGGGTTTGGCTCCGTGTCCTGAGAATGATTGGATCACAGTGCAGAAAACACGATGCTAACAGGGAGGCCTGTGGCAGCATGGCTCAGGGGTGAATGCACCTACAGGAGTTGCATAAGCAAACAAGTTGTTCCCTGAGCAACAGAACTGATGAAGTCTGCTTTCTTGGAGGTTTGTGTCCTGTGTTCTCCACAGACATGCCCCATGACAGCACAGCTCTTCAGTGACAGCATCCTCCCTCCCTCAGCGCAGCCACACGGAGGTTTTCTTGTGCCTTGTGTCATTCTCTTCCCTTTATTCCTTTTAGACAGCATCAGGTAAGAAGGTGGGGGAAGGCAGCGTGTGGTGTGCGTGTGTGTAGGTGGTTCTGGAGGCAGACTGGGTGGGTGGTTTGAATTCACGCTTGAAGCATCCTTTGGATGGAGGCGCTGAGTTTTCCCTCCCTAATCCATCCCCAGTTTCCCTAAGCCTTTTGAAACCTGATATGTGAGAATTCGCTTCCTCTTTTAAGTGTGACTGGAGTTAATTGGTGAGTTCAGAAGTTACCAAGAGGAGTAGAAGCAGGGGTTAAGGAGAGGAGACCTGACCTGCACATAAAATCAAGACCCAGATATCTTGTTCTGTGACGAAAAACAGGCTTGTGTGGGGTTTTTTTCTCGCTGTGTGTAAACATAATGCAACTTCTTGACATAAATCTCACACGTGACTGGTACACGTCAGTTTGCTCTCTGTGGTATTTAGGGTGGGATTTACCTCACCTAGTTTTAGGCATCTACCAGCTGAGCAACTTACTCTGGGCTCCTTTAGTGATTAGTAGAGAACTAATCGATGCTGTCGCTAGAATTTAGAGTACACTTCCTCCCCTTCTACACTTCTTACCAAGGATCGGGTGCTGCGCATGTACTGCTGATGGTGGGAGTTAGAAATCTAGCTGAGCCCTCTCTACCTAAATCATCAGGTGGGACAAATTTCACTTTGTATTTCTGTAATAATAGCCTTTTAAGATAATTGACTTTGTAATTATTCTTTCTGGCTCATACAGCTCTTTTTTTTTATGCTCAAAAACGCCTTAAGAAACTGGTCCCTTGTTCCACCTCAACCCTGTGTTAATGTTTGATGTTGAGAGAGTTGATCTAGAAAGAAATTTTGCTCCCAAGAGGATAAAGTAGGAAGAGTAAGTGCAGCAGGGCAGGGCTCTATCAAAACTAGGCAACAACTGTGTCCATGGGCTGCCCTGATGTGCCCTCTGGCTATTTTAGAGAGAGGTAGCACACCAACTGCCTCTCTGAACACTCTGTAAACCCCATAAGCTTTCTGGAGGTCAGTTTTGGGGTGACTGTCAATATTGGTGATGTATAAAACCTGTTCCTACTCCCTCTGAAGTAATGTTAAGGTCTGGCAGCCCTGACTCCTGCCTGTTGCCTTGAGTGATCTCCTGTGGTCCTGGGATGCTGTTGCTTCACTGCCCCTATCTTTGCATGGGAAGCACAGTAGTAGGAGCCATGCTCTGTTTATGTTTTGGATTGAGTGAGGAGGATGTAGTGATACCACAAACCAGGCCAGACCTTGAGGTTATGGGGGCTCTTAGCATTGAAGACTGCCACCTCCACGAGAGGTTCAGCAGCTCTGTTTTCTGAGACGTGGTTAGAGGGGGCTGGAGGTTTAGTCAGGCTCACTTTGGAGCCCTTGTCTCAATCTGCTTCATTGGCTCAGATCTAAGTGGCTGAGATGGAAAACGGGAGTTTAAAGATTAATATTTGATACTTAGGTATTTTTGTGTTCATTCATTACTGTGGTAGACTGGAAGCTGTCTTACAGTACCTTCTACTAAGGGAGTAGTAACCTTTAACCTGCCACTTAGATGCTGAGACAGGAAAACATCCTGTTATCCTAAGAAACACCCGAAAGCCCTTTTTCCAATTTCCTAATACCACTTCTAAAAGTCAGCCTTATAGAGAATTGCAAAGCTTTTCACTTGACCAAAGGGAGTGTGATTCTTTCTTAGATAACTTGTTTACTCAAGTAGGCAAGGGATGCTATAAAAATGCAGAGTTAACCAGTAGTTCTCTTGAATGGTTTGTGATCTTCCTGCACAGTGCTGCAGTATTCTCATCTTGACTGTTAAAGGGCTGGAGCTCTGAAGCAGTGAATCATTAAGGTTTGGTATCCACATGGTTTACTATAAACAAGGCTTAAGTTCCAGCTATTCCCCTGGTGTTAGCCTTTATCTTGAAAACTAACCTCTGGCATCAGATCTAGTTTGTTCATTCAGGACTTGAAGGTTGTTACCAAACCAGTTTGTTCAAGAGGCTTTGGCAGCTTTGCAGTTGGTTGGTTGCTTGTCTTTCAAAAGCACGCCTGGCAACTTTTTTTTTCCTTGGGGGTCTGATGAAACATGTCTGTGATGATTGTGTTTTTAGGTTACTTTGAATAGCTGGGTAACTTCGGGGTGGAGGAGTGTTTCCCCTGGCACCGTGCTGCTGGATGCAGAGCCTGTTTCTGCTCACATTTAGGCATTTATGATTAGTAGAGGTTGTGCCAGGAGTCTGAACAGGAGTGGCTTTGGGCCTACTACTGTGGAAGCAATTTGAGCTTTTTTCTTTTCCTGAAAGCTGATTTATGTGGGTTTTTTGAAACCAGGTTGTCTATATTGTAATTGATGGCTCAGCTTTGCTCACCTTCTCCTGGGATCAAACCTGCCTGGCCTTCCTACTGAAGCGTTCATTAATTCCCCCGTCCCTGCAGAAGAAATACAATTGAGAGGAGCTGTGGAAAAATGCTTATTACTTTGCTTAAAACTGCTTCTTGTTGTCTTGGTAACAATAAATGTATGGGGTGACTTAAGCAGCTACTGCATGACAGAAGATACCAAACTGCAATTCAAAAGCATGAAAAGATTGAGAACCTTCCAGCAAAAAACCCCCATATTTTGGTTTGGGTATTCTTAACCCTTTATTTTCCTTCTTGGTCCTTGAGGTGATATAAAAAAGAAGGCGCTCAGATCTTGTGGTATTTATCACTTAAAAACTAGACTGAAGCAGAACATTAAAAATAGTTCTTAACTATTAGTTTTTTTGTCTAAAAGCTTGTAGGTTTACAATGACATTAGCCTTTTGTTCAGTTGGTTTATTTCAGAAACAAATCCTGATTTGAGTTCCTCCTAAGTTTCTGCAGCAGCAAACATCAGCATTTGACATTGCCTTTCATGAAAAGGATTTGTGCAGAAGCCCCCAGGTAGTGGAGGCACTTAAGCACAGCAGCAATGTGCCAGTTTATTACATCCCTGTTGCTCAGTTTTAAACCAGAATAACTCTGGTCACATCCTGGTTTGCCGGGAATCTCCTATCTGGTCCGTGCTGGCACCACTAGTTACAAATAATGTGTTGTGTATCGGAGTGTAGAGTTGATGAAACCCACAAAAATAGTTCTAAAAGGCAAACAACTGATGGATTGATTTGCAAAATACGCAAAAATGGTGCAAAAAATGCAAACAATTGATGGTCGATTTTCCAGGTGCAGTTAAGAAATGCAATAAGGCTTGATTATTGAAATGTACCAAATAAAGGGTTTATTTCCTAATAATAAATACATAATAATGCGGCTGCCCCATCCCTGGCAGTGCCCAAGTCCAAGTTGGATGGGGCTTGGAGTAACCTGCTCTAGTGGAAGGTGTCCCTGCCTGTGCAGGGGGTTGGACTTGGATGAGCTTTAAGATCCCTTCCCACCCAAACCAGGCTGGGATTCTATGATCTTCAGGCAGTTTTCTGGCTGTTTGGACCAGGAGCAGCACTACTTGTGTTAGTAGTGATCTCTAGAAGCCTGCAGGGATATGAGTCAGACTCACAAGCAGCGTAATTTTGACTTATTTCGAGTATGTAGGGAGGTGGTGAGTGCTGTGAGCTCTGGGAGTGTGGAGGATCAGCCTGTTGCTAGAAAGAAGCAGAGAACACTCTCTGTGACACCTTGCTGGATGCATATCCATTCCTTGGGCAGAGAGGATCACACTTCCTTGGTGCTTGATACATGCACCTGTATGTCTGATACATGGTGTGGGGCTGACGCAGCAGCTGACCCCTTGGGATGGTGCCTTCAGACTGGGTTCCTCAGCTTTGTGACGGGATGACAGCAGGACGCTCATAGCCTGAAATGCAGATGCAGAATTGGAGGACTTGTACCAAACTGCTGTTCTTTCCATACAGACTCAAGGGTTTTGCTGTCTTCTCCTTCCGTGGAGCTGAGCAGGGATGAAGGGGTTGTCTGGGGACGAGCTTGTGGCCCATTTCTAGAGACTTACCTAATTCTAGTCGAAATGATGAAAGACTGAGGTAATCATGCTTAGTGTATATATGCATTTTGTGGCCTTGAGCCACAATGAAAGTGTCAAGCTTTTACTCTTGGAAGTAATTCTTAGTCTGTAGAGTTGAGCTGTATTTTTTGCCCTTTCTTTTTCCTTAAAGGCAGGTGTATTCATTCAGTTTACTCTGGGTAGTACATCATGCCGTGATACAGCAACTGGGTATGGGTACCACCTCAGCATGCTGTGTTTTACCTTGTCTGCCCAGCAAGCAGTAAGTAAGAACCACAGTGTTGGATTTTGGATTTATCAGATCGTTTTAGCTGCACTGGTGACTTGTACATCAAATTTCAGTGTCTGAATTTTGTTTGTCCTCCCATTGTTTCTCCTTCCCTGAAGAAACCACTGGCCTGCCTTGTCACACGCTTGTTTTTCTTGGAAATAGCTATGTTAGTGATTTAAATTCAATATTTGGAGTACTTTTAACTGAATCTGTTGTTCTCCCGGTTCTTTTTAGCCCATGGGATGTGCAGCAAGACAGCTTCCTGGCTTACTTCCAGTTTGGCTGCAGTTTTTCATGGGGCAAAGAAGTTGCTGCAGGCTGGTCGTCAGGTTTCCTTTCCCACTTGTAAAAAGTACATCTTTGATGTTGGAGGCTCTGTGTTTGTTACTTGCTTCTTTCAGAAAGCAGTTTAGGAAACAACCTGGGTATAGTACCAAAAAATCCCATTGGGCAATAACACTGCTTCAAATCCTGTATTATTTTATTGCACTGGAGCAAATGTTTGAAGGATCATGAAGACATTTGCATCGAATTCATTGTTAACCCTTACAGCAGTGGGCTGTATAAAGCCATGAGGAGTCAAGCATAGATATTAAACATCAGTCTCCCAAATCAGTGTTGTAAAGCCTGGTTGTTGCTGGGTGATTTCTTGAAGCTGTGATGGTTTTATAGGTGGTGAGCTTGACATGCAGTGACAAAAAGAGTAAAGATATTGTGCTTTTAATTCTTAAGGGGTCAGGGGGACGGGGCTCTTCACTATAGACAAAAGAGAGAATTGCTTATGTGGACTATGCTATGCAGGAATGGGGCTAGAAACTTCCTTCTTCATTTCTTATCTGTGCTTAGAGTTAAAAAACATTTTCCTATTCAAATCTTCCTTCCCATCTTTTCCTTTTGCTGGTACCTGGACTCCTGTTGTTCTGTTTCCCTTCTAATTTATGCTTCATGTATTTGTTCACTTTGCCTGTTCTTTGGGCTACTGATTCTACTAAATAAACTATCCGGATAGCCAAGGCAGGGAGATTTGCAACCCTGAGAAAACAACAAAAAAGCCCAAACACTGAAAGGAATGCTTGGAACAAAAATTCCTGGTGTAGTAAATGACTCCTGTCAGCAAAGTCTGGGCAAGCGTGTGAGCTGTAGCCTTGCGTGTGTGTATCTCCAGGTTTTCCTGCTCTCTTCTGCACCACCCTTTCTTAGCCATTATGCTTTTCCTATCTTCTCCTCCCTGGAACCATTGTAAATCACTCGCTCTAATCCACTGTCATTAATTGCACAATCTGAGATGAGGTAGGTGTGTCACTGGCAACTATCTAAAGAAAACAGACTCACTTGCATAGACATCTCTTACTTTGGTAAGTGCCAGATGACATCTAAGGACTGGTGTTACAAGTGCAGTTGTGATAGAAGTGATATACTCAAGATGGCAGAAAAAGTTATGAAATACTTTCATTCTTATTTTGTAATCGTATACCAGGGGATGTTCCTTGCAGTTTATTTTTTAACACTTAAAGCTTTACTGAAAAGCATCTGACCGCATATTCTAAGTGTAGCCGTACATTGTGATGTGGTTGGATAAAACTCTGTGTTCAGAAAGCTGAAACAATTACCTTTTATGAAGGCATAAATGACATTGTTCTTTGCCTCCCAGTTTGCAGAAGCATGGACATCCGCAACAATCTGACCCGGCTGAACATGCTCGAGAACTGCACCGTCATCGAGGGCCACTTGCAAATCTTGCTGATGTTTAAAACCAAGCCTGAAGATTTCCGTGAGCTCAGCTTCCCTAAACTCACTATGATTACAGACTACTTGCTTCTCTTTCGTGTGTACGGTCTGGAGAGTTTAAAGGGACTTTTCCCCAACCTCACTGTGATTCGAGGAACTCACCTGTTCTTTAACTATGCGCTGGTCATTTTTGAGATGGTTCATCTGAAGGAGATCGGCCTCTACAACCTGATGAACATCACTCGAGGCGCTGTGCGGATCGAGAAGAACAACGAGCTATGTTACTTGTCCACAATTGACTGGTCGAGGATTTTGGATTCTGTAGAAGATAATTACATCGTGGCCAACAAGGACGACAAAGAGGAGTGTGGAGATGTGTGTCCCGGCACTGTGAAAGGGAAGAGCAACTGTCCTCCTACTGTGATAAACGGCATCTTCATTGAACGCTGCTGGACGCACGATCGCTGTCAGAGAGGTGAGTCTGCAGAGTGATGTACATCAACTATGGGTTTGCTGTCACTTTTTAACCTGTCTGGTCTATTGGAGAGCTATTAGGTACCCGTTAATTGCTACCTTTAAGCACAGGTTCCTCAAAGCAAGGCTGAAATTGATGTTAAACAGGGGAAGAGAAAACATTTGGGATGGGGCTGTTTCAGCAGTTCTTTCACCTGTGTAAATGAAGCATCCAAAAAGGTTGTGTTTGGTTCCTCTGGAAAGGCAGGGACTGCCTAGAGCTCCCAAGTTAAACAGGCTGTGAGTGTGACTGGTATCTTGTGCAGTAATTAGTGGTATTTGTATCTCTGCTGGGGCTTGGGTAGGGGATTAAGTAAATGTCCCAATTGACTGAAAGGCTGCAGCAGGCGGATACAGAACAGTGGGGAAAAGTCTTTGTGGAATAAACCCAACCCTAGAGAGGTGCAATTACATCTTTACAGAAACCTTCCTGCCATATCAAAGTGTAAGACAGCGGATGAGTGAGCAGCGTTTGCACAAAGGAAGATGCTGGAAGCCAAGTCAGACCTGAAGGGAGAAGGGGAAGAAGGAGAAAGGACCTGGGTGGGAGTTGCCTACAGGCAGGAGTCCTGGGGGGATGAAATAACTGGGGTTTTGGTTCAGGGGAAAAGCTGTGTTCAGAAGGCAAACTGCTGTTGTAACCCCTGAGCTCCAGTTCTTCAACTGTATTAGGGTTGCTTTTAATTTCATACAGATTTGGTTTTTTTCCAGACTTGGAGCTGACCTTAATTTTAGTTTTAATTATATATTTACTTTGACTTATGTTAAATCTGACTCGACAGGGAGCAAAGTGAATTGAGGTAAAACTGACACGTTTAGAATCGTCTGTCTTTCTGGAGGTAGAGCATCCGAATGAAGCAGTGTGTCCTAAGACAAAATTAGGAAACTTGTGGGCTGGAGAGAATTTCTTGCCAAGCTTTAAAGGGCAACTCTGAGTGCTAAGTGCCAAATTTGAGAAGGAATTCCTACCAGTATGCATAAACTAATGAAATTAATGTGGTTTCCCCTCTGCTACTCCTCACCCCAGAATCGTCTGGCTTCCTTTTAAAGAAAGTGGTCATTTTTTGTTGCCAGAATAACAGGGTATGAGCAAGAAGATGCAAGCATTTGTGTGTGTGCCTTTTTTTAAATGAAAAGCAAGGTTATAAAGCATTTTAGTTTGTAAACTCTTTTGGCATACAATTATCAGTGCCAAAACCTGGTTTCTTATGTATTCATGTTTTCTGTTTTCAGCTTTTTCATAAGGTTAAAGATAAAACTGAGGCTTTTTCAGTGGCTAGACCACTCATAATGTCCCTCATTCCTGTGAATTTTGTGGGGCTGCGTTGCAGCAGACTGGAATGTATGGTTTCTCTCCTTTACATGACTGTCTATTTGCATGAAATATGTAGGAATGTAAGATTTTAACCATTGGGGCAGAAATGTCGGCTCCCGAGCCTCTTGTACAAATGCAGTTAAATTTCTTGGAGGAAACCTGTACAGTATCACACCCCATCTTAGCTCAGATGCCTAAGGAAGCCAGCCTAGTAAGTGTGTTGGACTTGAATTTGAAATTGAAATTTGAATGGGAAAATGGTTTCAAAAGTAACTGTATGCAGATGCTCCCATCTGGTTTTTCTGAGGTCCTTGTAGAAGACAACCTGCTCTGGTGGAAGGTGTCCCTGCCCATAACAGGGGGTTGGAACTGGATGAGCTTGAAGGTTCCTTCCAACACAAACCATTCTGTGATTTAGAGAAGCAATGCTCGTGCGTACTTCGGCTGTAACTGGTGTGCACTTTCCAAACCACTTCACAAGCCACGCTTATCTTTGTTTTGAATGCAGAGATTTGTACTTTTATTTCTTGGTAGCTGGTGCTCTCAACAAGCTGGTATCTGTCTTACATTGTGCCTTGAAACACCTGCCTGTGTGCTTAAAATGACTTTAGAACAGCTTGAGTCGTTTTTTAGACTGTGAGTAGCCTTTAGAGTTCCAGCAGATGAAGTGACATTTATTTAGAGAACCTGTTGGTGGAATTGCTGTGTTCTCTGTTCCTGTGCCAGCCTTAATGTATCCTTAGCATAATTGTTTTGTTGAGATTATTAAGGGCTTCTGTGAGTTGTACTTTGGTTTTCCTTAGTCTCAAGAGGCTCATAGCAGCTCCCAGGACTGAGGGTGTTAATGTCATGAAGTCTTTCCCTCTGCATTTTTCTGGAACTTCTGCTTATCTGGGCCTCTTCAGCAGCTGATGCTGTGCTCAAGTCTCCCATCTCTCTGGTTTTAGGTGTCTTCTCCTTTTTTATTGTTGATTTTTGTCTTTTAACCAATGCTGGAATGAGATGTAGCAATTGCAGTCTGATTTTTGTGGGGGAAGTTTGGGGTTGTGTGTTGCCAGTTTTACTGCAGGTTATTTGTACCTCTGGTTTGTTTCAGAGGACTTTGGGGTAGGCTCTCCCATTTGCTGTTTTTCTGTTTTCCACCTCTGGATGGGAAGCTGATGCTGTCTCACCAGAGAGCACTGCTGGCCTTGTGTGAATGGGAAGGGATACAGCAACAGCTGGGCTTGGAGTGTGGTCCTGGGTGTCCCCTATCTCTTCCACACCATTCCCTGACCTTGCCTGCTCTCTGTGGTCTCTCCTTTCACATTATCCCTGCCACATCTCATATTGATCATGCACCTTTGATACATCTTTATTTTAATCAGCACAGATATCTCTGTTAACTCCAAAACTAACTTTCAGTTATATAGCATATAATTATCTCTAAGGCACACGTCCAAGGCTCTGAATCATCCTTGCAGCCTTAACTCTAGCCCAGAAATTCTTTCAGTTGGTGATAACGTGTTCAAGACAACAAAGTAAAGGATCTTCTTACAGATGTTGGAGTTAAGGTCGTGGATGAAACCGGTTGGAAGGAACTGAACTGATTTGTGGGCAGCTGCATGCTTTGAAAACACACTCAATATTGTGTGAGTGCAGAGCTCTGTAGGTGGATGCACCAGAGGCTGAGCTTGGTCAGGATGCTTCCTGAAAGGTTTCTTTGCTAAATCACTTATGTTGGTGTGAAAAGCAAGTCAGTTCAATTAAGGCCAACTCCTGGTATATTTTGGGTAGGAAGGGAGGGAAATATGTAGTCCGTTTGGAATTTGGGTTTAGCTGGTTTTTATGGCAGCCGGGTGCTGTTCCTGTTCTGGAGGGTTTGTACCTTTTCAGCCCACGTTTTTGAGGTGTGCTGGGTTTTTTTTACATGCATCCTTGTCTTGCTGAGAAAACGTCGTTCTCCGAGAGCAGCGTCTTCCCGCAGAGCGGCTGCGCTGGAGAAAGCAGGCAGCAGAAACGCTGGGAGTGCCACGTCCGAGCCCTCAGTCTGGATCTGCCAAACGTGATTTTCATCTTCTGCATTTTTTTCCACTCTTCTTTTTTTTTTTTTGAATGTAATAAAAATGCGGGTTTGTCACAGCACTTGCGGAAGGAGCAATTCCCTCTGAACCAGGAGTTCCTGCCTGTTCTTTCTGCAGTCAGTCCTCCCTGTCCATATATGATTTGAAGCAGTCTGATGGTTTTGACAGTCTAATTATAAAGGCAGGTTCAGCCTTTAACTTGCAGATTAATTCATCTGGAGGTGGAGAAAGTTAATAGGAAGGAAAAGTGGAATGCCTAAATCAGAATGATCAGGAAAATGAGCTGCAGCATCAGGCAGTCCCTTGGTGAGTGTTAAAGGGCTGCATTCCTGGAAAATAAGGATGGATATCTGAAATATAGGCTTTGTTCCTTAGAGGATATGATGAAATTACAGTTCTCCTTTTCATCCTGAATGAAACCTTTGTAGGAATCTGTTATCTTCTTGATCTTGGGACTTCACGCAGCCAGGAAATTTGGGTTATTAAGAATGTGGGCCATTTCAGGCTTGTCCACAGACTCCTTCTTTAATCTATTATCTTGCTTTATGTGGTAGAACCAAAAGTTGTATCTCTTAATTAGTGCAATCTACACTTGGTTGCATGGAAAGAAAGTGGGAAGTGTATGAAACCATTTAAGTCAATTGAAGACAATGGTATGACAGAGCTGGTAGAAGGGGTGACAGCCTGGAGTAACTGATGTGCAAAGGAGCTGCTAAAGAAAGGTTCTGTATGGGAATAAGGATGCTTGTCCAGGCTTTTTTGTGACGTTGGGGAAGCAGGTCTGGGGACTGGGGCTGCCACAGAATCTCTCCTTTAATTTTCCTGTGGTTGATCCAGAGAAAATTCTGGGACCGGTATGGAACTAAGAGTAGCTTTAGGACCTTTCTTTGTTTCCTAGCGCAAGCAACACAACAAAGCATTCAGAAATGTCTCTCAACAAAACCCAAAATACCTTTCAACTCCTGTGAAAGAGCACCAAGTGCTTTTAAAGAGATGGGTGCCAGAAGAAATTCTGCAACTCTGAACATCTCCAGGGCAGGTTTAAATAACAAAATGTAGAGGTGTGTGTGGGAAACGTTTTGTGATGTTTACTTAGGTAGAAATATTACTTAGCAACAGCTTCCTGTGATTTTTATGTGCTGGGAATTTCTGTCACCGTGAGCTTAGTTTTATTACCTTAGCATGGGAAAGGGGTCTTGAAGCACTCCACAGACTTCACCAGCCTCAAGGGCAAGATATTTTTAAAGCTTCCAACACAAAAGAAATGTTTCCAGTTGCTACCACATGAAGTGGAAATGCTCCTTTTCTTTGGCGATCTGATAAGAGCTGCCTTTTTTCTTTTCCTACCTCTGACAAATGCCAGATGGAAGTTGACACCCGATAATCTCACTGGGGCGTCTGCTCTGAACCTTGCCAAGCGACAGCTTTATTGAGTGCGTGTAGTGCTTGTGGTTGGGGCTATTGTGATGCTCGAGACATCCTAAACTAATTCACTTGAGCTTATTAGGGGTAGTTAAGAGATTTATGGTGCTTGGTCAGACACAGCCCGGAATTGGGGGAAAAGAGGTGGATGGATCCCTCCATACAAGTGGCTATTTAAGATTATATTGCTTACCTTAAAAAAGCCAAACAAAACTTGGGGCTGTGAAGAAGCATCCAGTAAGTAAAGCATTTCTCTGCCTGCAAGTCTGGAGAGGGACTTTTGACAAGGGCCTGTAGGGACAGGCCAAGGGGAATGGCTTGAACCTGCCAGAGGGGAGACAGATGAGCTCTTCGGCAGAAGCTCTTCCTTGTGAGGATGCTGAGGTGCTGGCACAGGGTGTCCAGAGAAGCTGCCCTGGCAGTGTTCAAGGCCAGGTTGGACCCAGGGGCTTGGAGCAAGCTGGTTTTAATTGTAAAAGTATGCTAAATCAAATGCAGTTCTCCTGCCCCTTTGCAGATGTAGGCAAACAAAGCAAAAGAAATTTCATCTGCCTATGATAGTATAGTATTCTTCCATTTTATGATGAACAAACTGGACATGTTTGTTGTAGGAGGCTTTGAAGGGATTGTGAACTGTTGAATCATGGAATCACAAACTGGTTTGGATTGGAAAGGACCTTAAGACCATCCAGTTCCAACCCCTGCCATGGGCAGGGACACCTTCCACTGGAGCAGCTTGCTCCAAGCCCCTGGGTCCAACCTGGCCTTGAACACTGCCAGGGATGGGGCAGCCACAGCTTCTCTGGGCACCCTGTGCCAGCGCCTCAGCACCCTCCCAGGGAAGAGCTTCTGCCTTAGATCTAACCTGAGCTTCCTCTGTTTCAGTTTGAACCCATTCCCCCTTGTCCTGTCACTCCAGTCCCTGATGAATAGTCTCTCTCCAGCATCCCTGTAGTCCATACGCAGAAGTATATCCAGCGTGTGTGAGCAGCCCAACCAAAACATATCACTTGGCCAAGCTCTCAAACCATCTTTACCAGGAACGGGATTTGACAGGGATTGCTTCTGTAAATAAATGTTGTGGTTAAAAAAAAACAACACAAAAAAGGGCAAAAAGCCCCAGGTGTGACCAGTGCAAAGATTGTTTCTAACTGAAAGGGTGAGGATTTCAGGACATTTTGATTAATGACAGAGTTGGTGAATAACCCACTGTGTACTGGAGGAAGCAGCACTAACATTTCCTCAGCGTGTAACAGTAGTTGGTTACAAGTTCAATGATCATGCTTCCCAATTATATCCTATAATTGTGTGCAAGTTCCTATTGGAGGGATGTGAATGAACTTGCTGGGATGTTTATTAGGGTCTTGGTTAGCTGGAAAACAAAATAAGATGTTGGATGCTTGGTCCATGCCTGTAGTTATTTCAGTTGCTGCTTTGATCCAAAGTTTGTGGCACTACATAAGTGTACAAAGCAGCTCACTGTGGCTTCGACGCTGAGATGCTGTAGATGACAACTGTGTGTGTTCATCATCTTTATCTAGGTTTTTTTAGCTGACGGTGCTGGGGGGCCCCGTGTCTGGGCTGACATGGTTGGAGAGTCATCAGCATTGCTTTTATTTTGGCTTGTGACATTTAAAACAAACAGAGAATTAACTTTGGCTCTGCGTGGTGCTTGAATGCTGGCCGGGTGTAATGTTTTCACATGGGGAGTCTGGCTGCCTTGGGAATCTGGATTTGAAAATGAATTGAATGAACAGGACAGGACACTCGGCACCTGTCGATGTCCAAGAAGTTTTCTAATGTGAAATTTCCTTCTCCCTTCTTCAAAATAGGATCAGAATTGCTACAGAGAAGAAGGACACAGGCAGGGAAGAGGATGCTCTGTATTAAGTTGCTTCTAACTCAGTATCCTCAGTGTGAAATGCTTCACTTGAGAATGTGTTTTCCTGTGTACCTGACCAGAGGCTGCCTCCTGGGCATCTTGAGAGGTTGGAAGCTCTGAGAAAGAAGGTGCTGTAAAGGAAATCCCCCCCCAGAAGAGCTGTAAAGAAAGTCCAGCTCAAATAGCACTCGGCAGAATGCTGGGATTCATGTTCTTCCTATTTTTAAAGAACTTGGGGTGTGTGTAGTTTCCCCAGCATCACTTAGGTGCACTCCAGGAGAATAAATGGGATTTTCATCTTGTGTATCAGGTTAGACCTGCTCTTTTTCCATGGTGTCAAGGAATACTGCTCTGCTTCTGCTGTAAACCAGGCAATTTCAGCTCTCACAGTGTAGTCACTGAAGCTCTGGCAGGTTAAGCATTGGGCTGTTAAGCATTATGACCATTGATCATATGCAGGCTGATGGGGGTGACAGCTATTCAGCAAGTTTGTCCCATGAAGACCTTAAAATTTGCAAGGTCCCACCAGTTGGGGAAGGGAGATTTCATCAATCTGGTCATAGAACTACTCCAGTCTTTCATTTTCTGTGCATTGTGAAGGCTTCTGGAGATGTGCACTTGTTATTGCTGCTCACCTGGGACTGACAGCTGCTGCCCTGTGGCCATGCTAGAATTTCAGGGCCCTGGCACAATGAACTGAGCTTGAGCTCAAGCTCCAGGTTGGACTGATGGGTTTGAAGTCAAAGCAGAGAGTTAAGGCAACTTTGGTAGCAAACTTGTCAGAGATGAGAGAAAATACCTGCAGACTGAGCAGCAGTAACTTCTGGGTCACTGGCTTTCTGGTTCATCATGCTCCTGACCCCTAAACATGATTCCTCATTTAGTGTTTATTACAGAGTGGATTGTCCAGGGCAGGGAGGCAGGAGGTTGGTCTCCATTTGTTCATCAAAATAAAGCCTGCTGGACTACCAGATTGTAAGGAAGGGAAGGTTTGTAGGGCAAGGGAACAGCCATGGCTTGCAGTTGTGTAGCCATGATTTCCAGCTCAAGTTTTTATGTTTTCTCTGGTTTTGTAACTGGGGGGGATTTGATTATGTTAGCACAAAGCATTACTGCAGCGTAAGGCTTTAATACCTGTGGGCAGGGGCAGCACTTGCAGCGCAGCAAGGGAGAGCTTGGGCCCTATGCAGTGTTTCAGAGGTGCAGGAAGAGGAAAGACTTGAATGCAGAGATGTAAATTCCTTGGGGAGGGGCAAAACTGCAAAGAGTTTACGTGACACGAAATGGGGTTGCCTGTCTGCTGGCTGGCTTTTCCCTATCGATGTGAAGACTGCCAAGTCTGATGCTGTGTGCTAAAGAGCAGGATTATTTGGTGGCTGTGGGAAAGCTGCTGAATTTGGCAGCCTTGCTTTGGATAACGTGAGTGAGATGCCATTAGCTTCTGAGTTATCTGTTCGAAAGTACCCGAAAATACTAAGGTTTTACTAAGCAACCTGCAGCTGTTGCAGTGAACTAAGCGTCTGGAAATCCCTCACACAGACTTCAGACAAACTGTCATATCAGCAACTTCTTATGTTTGAGAAGGTACATAAAGAGTGCTTGTGCTTGAATGTGGGCTTGAACCCTGCTGCACTGTTAAGGACACAATTAGAAGTCCTTAGGAATGATGCAGGAAGCTTTACCAGTGTATTGGGTTTCCTAGGAATAAAGCACATGCAATCCAGCAGCCATCATGGGATAACTAAGCATTTTTCTGTTACCACTTTAAACGTCATCAGGCATCCATGCTGCGTTACCACACTGCAAGGATTTTAATACTTCATGAGCGATGAAAGTAGTCATTAAAATTTGAGTACTGGACAAATGTTCTTTTCTGCAAAGACAAACCCAATTCCACTGGTAGTGATAACAGCAGGACTTGTTTTTTCTGGTCTTCAGTCTTTTCTGAATGTCACCTTTCTGAAGTAAGGCTGATAGCACTGGGTGTGTTTATGCAGCTTCAGCTGCAGATGAATGAGTCCAAGAGTTCCCTTGTGAGTACCCCTCAGAAGCTCCCAAAAGCTGGAGAGGAAATGGAGCTCCTCAGTGTGATGCCTGTCTGAAAGTCTCACCCAGTGAAGCCTTAACATGGCTTAAAGCAATAAAGCTTTTGTTTTAGAACTGTATTTGAAGCAAAGCCTTTAAAGCTCAATAAACTGTTTCTCTGTTCATTCAGTTCTGTGGGATTTAGACTTGGGGAATCTGCACGCTCCGTGTTTCTGGCAGAAGGACAAGTGTAACGTGCAGTAGAAGTCTTACCTAGAGACTTAATGAAAAAGCATTTGTGTGGAGACCACTGGTCTATCAGAAACAACTTCTCACCTCATTGGTGGTTATTAAATGAGCAAAAGAAGTGCCATGTGTAGATTACCTTTTCCTTAGGCTTCTCTTCCACACTCCAATAACCTTATCTCCAGGGCTGCTGAAATAATTTGTGTGGTGTTTGGCTGCTCTTTCAGTGCTTAGAGTTTGTAGCCTACAAAACCGGTCTAGAAATCTATTAGAACTGGGTATCCACATCAAGCCTCAGTTTTTTGTTCTGGGGAATAGAAAATGTTCTCCTTTGAGCCTAAACAGTGCATGGATTTGGTGGGTGTGATAAGAAAAACGTCCTCTTGTTTTGCACGGCTCTGTTGGTGAAAGGAGGAGCTGCTGGATGACGGGGCTTGTTGATCAGCACCAGGGCAGAGTGTGTTGTTTTTCCACATGCTCTAATCTGTGATAACAAAAAGAACTCCAGATTGTGTTTTTCAAACACACTTTAGGTCTCTCGCTGCTCAGATTTGCCTGTGACTATGCACTGCGGTAATACATCCATCCACCCAAAGCCTAATTTGGAGTGGCACGGTTTCAAATATGAGCCTTGTTTTGATACTGAAGGAGGCTGAGCAGGAATCAGCATTAAACTGTCAAGTGTCTTGCTTCATACCATGTATTCTGCAGAGGATCTTGTGCTGGATGTGGACATGAGATACCACCGACCTCTTCTTAGCACTGCCCTTGGCCTCTTGGGTGGTTCAGTGCCCCCCTCCGTGCCTCACTGGTTGCCTGTAACATGGAATGAGCTGCTGGTGAGCTGGGCTTCAAGACACTTCAGATAGCGAATGCAGGAAGTGCCTGGAGGCAGAATTTAAGATGGGTTTAGACAAACAACTGTCAGAAATGCCTTGGATAAAGTATTTGACCTGGCTTCGGACAGGCAGCATCTCAAACTTCTTCAGCTCCTCTCCAGGTGAAGGTTAGTTTCAGCAACAGCAGCTCTGTTCTGAGGTTTGAAATGCTCATAGCTGGCTGAAGATAAAGACTCTTTGTCCCTGGAGAAACTGATGCAGCTTCAGGTATCTGGTAGAGGAGAGCCCCATCTCTTTTTCTTGCTAGATAATGCTAGTTTGTGTCATTTTTATTCCCCAGAGGGCTCTAGGCATTGTAAAGGTATTTCCATAAGCTACACACGCACACAGTAATTACCCACTGAGGGATGGGCAGGCTCACCTGCCGTGACAGACCGGCTCTGAACAGTCTTTAATTGCTCTGAGATGGACAATGCTGATGGTGACTGGTGATTAGACCATATCTTGCCTCCTGTGCTGATAAACATCCACAAAGCTGAAGCTTTTTAGCAACCCGTGGCACACGCCTGCACAGTCGTGTTCCGTGAGCAGATCCTGTTTCTCTCAATGGCCAAGTGTAGTTTAACAGGCGGATAATGAGACTTTTACTACTACTCTACTTCCTTATTGTCAAACAGTGATTTCAGTGGTGGTTGGTTGCGCTGTAAAATCTTACCACAGCAGAGGTATGGAATCGCAGGAGGGTTTGGTTAGTCCAACCCTCCTGCATGCTGTTGTGATATGGAAATTGGGGGGGGGGAAATGGGCTCCCTAATGACCAGTACCATGAGTTGCAGCACAGGTGGGAAATCAGTGTGGTAGCAGAAGGATGGATGTGTTAGCCCTCTGGTGAATCCTGTTGTGCATTGCCTGCTCACATGGGATGTAAGCACTCCGTGTGATTCCAGGCTGCCTGCTGCCAGCCCTAGGTTACGTTGGGAAGCAGGCAGCTGACCAGCAGCACTTCTTCCAAGGGCACTGCCTGCTTTGAGAGCCTGCTCGAGACCTGGAGTCGCCTTCCCTCTGCTGCTGTCTCCAGCAGTCAGCTCTGCCTGGCACAGACCAAAAGCCTTCCCCTTGGAGTGCCTGTGGCAGGACAGAGCCTGGCATTGTGATCAGATTCCCACCGGAGCTGTGCCTTGGCCAGGGTGGATTTGGGCAGCATGCTGAGTGACCACGCGCTGAAACACTTTATGCATCCCAGTAACTTAAGGAAAAGGATAAATCTGGTTGGTAGAGCTTCATCCTCCAGAGATTTCTGTGCACAGCTGGCCTTCAGGCGATACTTCACCTTCCTCTCTCCTCATTCTATCTGGGAGGTGAGGTGGGAAGCAGGGGATCTGGAAGAAATTATGTTCCTTCTTTCTCTCTGCTTCTTTTCAGTATCTTCGCCCACAAACACAAATTCCATTCCAGTATCTGTGTTTACAACTCATGACTGTGCCATGAAATCTGTCCAGATTAAAATCTTAACCTCTGTCTGACATTTTTGTGTAGATCATTAGTTATCAGCTTAATCTCCTTGTGGTTAATCTTATACTTCCGCCCATTTCATTACCTCTCTTGGTTACTGACAGCCCCACTTTCCTATTTGCTTTAAACTATGCATCCTCTTTGGTGTAGATTTGTTCTTATTGTGTGTCCAGATTCCATTTTATACATCTTTCCACATAACTTACCCAAAATGCAATCTTCCTCATCGCCATTTAGCTGAATATGTCAACTTAGTTTTCATTCTTTCATGCCTTGTTACAACATCTTTCTCTATGGCCTTGAGAAAAGCAGTCTTATTCCTCTCTTATCTTTGCAGAAAGCAAAGGTTAGACATTCTGCCTCATGCTTTGGTTGTACTGCTCCTTGTTTCCAGGATGGGGTTTGGAGGTAAAAGTCACAGCTTGTCTTAGATCTGTGTTTGGAAAAATCAGATGGACCTTGTCCTTAGACCATCACACTACATTGAAACATTTCTGCATATCTCCATTGCAGATACCAACTCCCATGCTTCTCTTTTATGACTTGCCCTGATGCAGCATCTTCTCTCTTTCAGCACTAAGCTGCTGACTTCTTATTTTGGTGAGTTCAAGCTGCTGATCACTAAGAAATAAATTGCTCTCATGAGAAGCTTGGCCCCAGCACTGTGGTCACCTGGCTTGAGGTGGTTCCCATCCTGCTTGTTAAGAGAGCAGAGAGCTGTGTTCAAAATACAGCATGGAGAGACTTCACATGCAATTACACTTATTTTTAGGACATCTGTGGCTGCCTGGACCACTGCACTGTGGTTCTCTTGGGTCTTCTGGGATCGCAGTGTGAGTGAGCAGGTTCAGTGGGAGTAGGTTAAAGTGAACAGGGATGTTTGCAAGATGCTGTACATCAGGAAGAGCAATATATAGTTAAATATTAACATGAAGCTTTCATGAGGTGCCCAGGTGGCGTGTCAACCGTTGAATGATAAAAACAAATCCTTAGGTTGTAATAAGGATTGAAGTTTAACAAACCACAACAGCAAAACAGCACCCTCAGAGCTCGGAGTAAAGCTGCCATGGAATCATGGAATGGTTTGGATTGGAAGGGACCTTAAAGCTCATCCAGCTCCAACCCCTGTCACGGGCAGGGACACCTTCCCCTAGAGCAGCTTGCTCCAAGCCCCTGGGTCCAACCTGGCCTTGAACATTGCCAGGGATGGGGCAGCCACAGCTTCTCTGGGCACCCTGTGCCAGCTCCTCAGCACCCTCACAGGGAAGAGCTTTTGCCTAAGGTCTCATTCCCCAAATTAACTTTAATGATTCTGGTTGTGGTCTAAATAACAAATGATCTCTTCCGCTGCGCCGAATCAAGCACAATATGAGGCGCCTGATGTCCAAACTACTTTAAAATTAACTACTCCTTACAAATTTCCGTGTTCCCCAGAGCTTGGGTGCCCTGAATGGTTCTGTTCCTTTTTACAGGGAGACAGATTTCACTTAGTGCTCTTTTGCATAATTACTGTCAGAATTGGCTGAAGCTTGGAAATGGCTTTATTGTGGTGACTTCTAGATCTTCAGAGATAAGCCCCTCACACTAGCAAAGCCTAGGGTTTAGTACCAATTTGCATGGGGGGTATTACACTTAGTGATAACTGCCTGAGGATTCCAGGTCTGCTTGAAGATGTGGTGTGTCGGTTTGGGGGCCTGCATATTGAAGCAGAGAGGTTGGTGGTTATTTCTGATCCTTTATGCTGCACTAAGCTCCTGTGTAATTTTGAACACAAAGTACAAGGAGCAGGCTCGATGTGCTTGCCAGAGAATGGCACAACAGCAGCGTTGTAGGTACTAGGTAAAGTATTTACAACTTCTTGTCGTTATCCTTGCGTGCACTTTGTGCCACTTGTTCTCTTTTAAGAGTGCTGCTGTGTTTTCAAATCAAACTCCTTGTTTTGGTATTTTCAGCTTGACTGCCAACAGTTTAGCCAGATTCCTGTGAGTTGTTTTTACCTGCTTGGGAATCAGCTTGACTGCACGATACTAAGAGATGACAACAGACCTAGTCTTGAGTCTTATTGTTATTATTCATTATTTTTCTTTGTCCCCTAGCTTTCATCAGAGAGAGATGGTTTGCTCTGTAGGTTCAGTTCATAAGGGGCTTGCTGTAAACACCATGTGCACTGCTTGAAATGGCAAATGTTTCTTTGATCTATATTCTATCTGGGTCATGTTAGGCATACTTGAATGGCAGGCATCCAGTTATCTGTGTAAATAGTTGGGGTGACAGAGGACAGCAGGAGTGAAAACCTCCAAGGGAGAGAAACAGAAGGATCTAGAAGATCTGTGAAACAACAGCCTGGCCTGAAGGTTCAACGGGAAAAGGTGAGGGACCTTCATAGTTGAGGTTTGTAGCCCAAGAAGTCCTATCCCCCCAAATAAGAGATGATAGTTGGGCTGTCTTACTAACTCCAGCCTCGAGGTGAGCCATCACGTCTGAAGTTACACCGGGTTTTGTAGCCTGGGTACAGGTACTGTGCTGTGTCCTCAGTGCGGTAGCTGGAGCAGCTCATTTGCAAAGGTTGTAAATTCTTAAGAAGATTAAGAGCAAGTGACCGAAGGCAGTGTGGATCTGTTGCAGCTGATGACTTCCTCCAGGCTTCATCCTATTAAGATGACTTATATATAAATATATTTTTGTTTATTATGTAAATAAAAGATGTGTATCTATAGGTATGTATGCATCTGAGTTCCTCTTAGTAAGATTTATGTAGTCCTTGACATAATTCACATATGAATTTCTCTGTTTCCAGAGAAATACTCCACCAGCAGTTGTAGTGCAAACAATAATAGATTACTCCACACTCTTAACAGCAGAAGGTTGGCACGCAAAAGACTGTTTCTAAAAAGACCTCCCTTTATCCATTCTTTCCTTCTACCAAGAACAGAGCTGAAACTTTTCCCCCTATCTCCATTCAACAACTTCTTTCACAGACCTCCATATCCTCCATTATCATGACTGGACAAGGTGGCACATGACTCCAAACACTTTTATCTTCTCTGAACTCACATTTGCTCATCCTTAAAAGCCCACACAACAGTCCCAGCATCTCCATAGGGTTTAGCTGTGGTGGCTGGTCTAGACTGGGAGGATGCCTTGCGGGAAGAAGCTGAATACACAGGGTTTGCAAATGGCACCAATCCTGTTTTGGAATATTTGAGACATTCCCTGTATGAGCACGTATCTTGTGAGAGGGCTGGGAGGTGCAACAATAGATAAGAGTTGTAACGCTGTCCTGAGAAATGTCAATGGGAAGAGCTTCCTTTATGTTTTAGTAAGTGTGTTGTTTTTGGAAGTTACTGTCTATGGGAAGGGAGGCACCTGCAGTTAATTTTATCTGTTCCTGTGTAAATACAGACCTCCTGATGTTCCCAGCTCACAGTTCAGTGGGGTCATGGCATTATGTACTGTAATATCTTACTTTATAAATAACACTTTAATTTTAGTGCTGATTGTAAAACCTTGGATTCATTTGGCACTTGCTCCTTCCTGACTTGGTGCTAAGAACTGAGATCCTGTGTGTGGATCACAGCATTTGAGGTGATGAGTTTTGGGAGGGTTGTTCCTTGGATGCCTTTGGCACTGGGGAGAAGGGAGGGATGGATGTTGTCCCTGTGAATAAGTGACAGGAAAACTGCTTGAACATCTTGTGATATCTCCTGAATTTTGCTTGATAACCGCAGCCAGTGTCAGGCATTGCTGGCGGTTGTGTTGGAGAAGTGTGTTAACCTCTTGGGGTTTTGCTCTCTCCTAGTTTCTCCCTTTACTTTGATGATTCAGAAAGGTCTGGGAGAGCTACTGAGGTGATGGGAAGTCCTTGTGCTTTTACAGTCCGATGGACCTCTATAACCATGTTCTTCCCAGACACGTCGCTGCCCTTGTAGTGCCCTGGGAGCAGTTTGCCCTGCGCAGCCCAAGAACTGCCACTGCTGGGGTTTGGGGTTTAGGTTTCTGTCTCTTTGGTCTTGGTGACATGAAGAAATAATTGAAGGACATAAACCACAGTGCAGAGGGGCTGGCAGGGCACTTTTTCTTGCAGCAACCCTCTGTCTACCCACTGTGCCATGGAGTTCTAGATTTATAACCTGGTCTTCACTGGACAGTTTTATTTCATTTTTAATAGCTCTTTCAACCTTATGCTACATGAGCGCACTCGGTTCAGGTGTTGCCTTGATGTCTTCAGATCAAGTAAATACTCACAAGTAAAGAATGATCATGAGTCAAAAATGAAGTTGTTTTACAGGTAAAAGTTACGTTACGGGATTCTGTAACAGACACTTAGTGACTTGCTGAATTTGGCGTCTTCTTGACAGGAAGAGTTCCTCTTGAGAAGTGATCAAGTGAAAAATAGCGTGTACACTGAACATGATTTAATACCTCATTTTAGAAGGAGGTAAGATCCATATGGACTTCGTAGCAGCGATGCCACTCAGCCCTTGCAGAAGTTGGGGAAACAAGCACAACCTCTGTAGTGCTAAATTAAGATCCCATGCTTGCAACACACACTCAGAGGAGTTACTGCCGGGGGTGATTAGTCCTTGGGTTTCCTTTTTTTACCGGCTTGTTGGTTTTGTTTTTGTTCAGACCCACACAGTCCCGTTTCTACAGAGGTCATTGTTGTGACTGTACAGTTAGGACATTAAGTGACAGTTCCCACTGCAACTGTAACTCAAGTATGATTATTATGTATGTGTGTGTGCAAGACTATTCATGGATAAATCTATGTGACCGATCCTGAAGCCATTTACAGTAAGAGGGGGGGGAAAAAACCCTCAGGGAAATGCAGAGCTCTGCGATAGTGTTTCTGTGGGACTCTGGCTTTGAATTATACACGTGTGCACGTCATATAACATTACACTAACCTAAGCTCTGGCACCAAGCGATACGTGTCACGGCCAAAACAAGCCATTTTAAGCTGTGTCAATGCCGGGTTCATACTGGCTTCCTCCTCCGTTTTTCTCCTGGTTATAAATATACCTCAGGAGTTAAAACACTCGCTGTGAGGATAAACCCTGCAATAGCCAGTTACATTGCATTGGCGTGGTGAGTTTTGTGGCATCATCGGCAGAGAGTGGCACCCTGGGCTCCCGGTGGGAGGTGAGGGCTTGTTTGGGGAGCTGGCAAGGGGTTAAGGAGTGTTTGCCTTGTGCAGATAGCTGAGCGGTTGGATGCCTCCCTGTGCAGGCAGCAAATGCATTGGCTGAGGTTGAGGGCGGTTCTCCTGCCACAGATGTTTTCTGTCCTGGACTTCGTTGGATCTGGAGCCTCCCAATTGCCTTGTCTGTAATGGAAATAACAGCTTGTGTAATTCAGGAAAAGGGACCTGGTGGTGCAAGGGGAGTTTGCTCCGTGCCGCTGGCTCGGTCAGGATATGGCTGGTGGCCCTGCTTGGCCAAGAGGACCCACGGTAGCCAGGGCTGCCTCTGCTGACCCACGTTCCCATGGATGGGGCTTGTGATCGCAAGGTGGAAACATCACTTTAATTCATGACAGATTAGTCCTGAAACCATGTGGGAGCATCTGTCCATATAGAGATGTATATGAGGTATCTTATGTTCATACATATGGGTTGGAATTTCTTCTTAATGAATTGTTTACCTCTTAGCGTACCCAAAGCACCATCTGTTTGAGCACTGAGCTCAGCTCACCCAGAACATTGCCATTTAAACCCATCTTGTGGCAGAGCATCTCAAAAGAACAGCGAAACTTACCCCGAGTGATTTTTATCTCTTTATTTTCCTCTTTTTCTGACAATTCACTGCTGTTGTTTTATTCGCAGAAGGCAAGAAACAAAACCTGACACCAATGGTTTTATTCCTATTTCGGTACGCAGAGTGTTTAGTGACTGAGCAGCCAAATGCTTAATTGACTTGCCTGTGAAATACAGATCTCCTGGTTACCTGTGCTGGCTCATATGTTTACAGTATCAGTATGTTTGTTTGCACCTGAAGCACAGGGAAGTGATGAAACGATTGGAGCGATCCAGAGAGGTGGAAATTCCTTTGCACTGACTCTGTTGCCTTTTGTCCCCCCAAGCTGGGCCTCAGCAGCATGAAGAAATGTCAGTTTGAATCTATAATCAGAAAGGTTTGTAAAATGCATTGTTTCCTAAGTGTCTGGAGCCACTCTAGCTAGCTAGTTAAATATTTATTCACCCCTGGAACAACAGGTTTGAACCTCTTGTTTTTCCCCCAGCCAGGGCGGATCAGTTGAGCATTCTGCTGTTTGTCGTCCTTGGGACAGGGGTTTTGGAAGTCCCATTCTTAAAGATCTGATGAAGAGGTTTTGTGGCCAGGATGAGCAGCTATGTGCTGGTGCTGAAACACTTCTTCCTGCAGCAGCTTCTGTGGTACAGTGTGATGGCTTCTGTCCCCACCCCAAAATAGCTGTTCCCTTGATTCTAATGAGGATTCATGAAGTTGCATTTTGACTTTCTTCTGTTCTATGTGGAATGCAGAGAGCTGACTTCTTTCCCTATGCCATGGTGGAGGCACCGCGTTGTCCCAAAGTCCCACAGCATCAACCAGAGGCTGGGGCTGTATAGGTGCTGTGTGTAAGCGCATCCTGTGCATCCTCAGTGTGTACCAGGCCCTGCCACAGCTCCCTAAAGTGCCATCTCATTGTGAACAGGTGAATCTGCATGAGCTGACGACAATTATTGGAGTCTGCAGACCTCAATGATGACAGGGTCATGAGGTGCACTTGGTCAGCACAAACCTGTTCAGTGTTTTCCTGCAGTGAAAGCATAATGTGGCAGAAAAACAACCCCCAAAACCCCTATCTGACCCGTCCAGAGTCACATAATGTGGATGCTGTAGTAATAGTTATAAGAAGCAGTAGTGGAGATGCATTGGCAAGGTTCCTACATGACTTTTAGGTGCTTTCTATCATGCATACTTGATAATGTCAAGACAACATCGATTCAGGAGCATATGTAGTGGGGATTTGCACAAAGTAATGATTGACAATTTCTGGTCTCTAGTGCTTAAAGGAAAAAAGATTGCCTTGGCTGCTTTGCTCGCTTCAGAGCTGTCTTTTAGACATCAAAAGCTTGTCGAACAGGAAAGAGAAACGTTAAGAACAGTTTAAAAATAGTTTAATTGTATCTGCTAAAAACCTTTAGAGTTGAGAACTTCAACAGTTTCTGCCCTGTGAATATTTGCAGCTGGGTGCAAAATGTGTAAATAACCACAGGACTTTGAAGGTCGGTTTCCATGACAAATTCGAAGAAGTAATAGTGTGGCATAATGTGAAATAGGTGCCATACAATCACAGAATCATGCAATGGTTTGGGTTAGAAAGGAGCTTAAGATACCTGGTTCCAACCCCCTGCCATGGGCAGGGATGCCTCACGCTAGACCACATCGTGCATGCGTTAGGGAGTGCTTTGCATGGGGACCAGCCTCTGCACATCATCTGCTCCACGACTCCTTGGGAAACAAGTGTTGTCTTTTAACAGCAACTTTGTCATTCGTCAGCATGAAACAGAGCTGGGAAGATACCCTTTTGGAGGGAGCGCAGATGATGAGCACTGCCTTGTGCTGCCAGCACTCCCTCCTCCAGCTTGCACGAGTTATTCCCACATGTGTGTTTGTGGAGCATTTGACTTCCCAGCTGGATGCTGACCCACTGCAGGGGACTAGGGAGTGTAGAAGTCATCCTTGTGAGACGTTAGGATGTCAGTGCTCACTGAGCACACGTGGGGAAGTGTGTGTGAAATAGTCCAGGCTTTTTCCCCACCCGTAAACCTTGATATTTTAGACTGGAATGAATAAGTTTGATAGTGCCTTGGACTAAATTCTGGAATTTTCTGTCTTGTGTTTTTCTGTTGCCAGTATTTCCAATAAACTGCAGCCGTGACATCTGTTTCAGGCTTGTGCTCCATCTGTGAGCTGGTAAAGAATGTATAACCATGCTTTTAAAGCAAGCTTCTCCTTTTATATTTCATCTAATTGGGTGCTTCCATTTGGCTGTTATATTTCCATCAATTAGTATTTGTGAGGGGCTCACAAAATCAGACCTATTACTAGAACAGGGCAGAAGGTTGGTCAGCATAAAAGAAGATGAATATGAAATACACTCCTGTGTTTATTGTTCTTGGGTGAATCGTGAGAGATGCACAAATACCTGCAGTGAATGACTGATGTGGAAGCAGGGAGATACTTGAGATTAAACTGACCTTGTGATAGAATGTCAATCTTACCCATTTCATATTTCTTCAAAGGATTTATCAGGCTGGAACAAAGCAGAGGTTGCTCATCTTTACTGTCCTACTGCTGCTTATTCCAAGAATGGCATTCACCACTTTAACACACTTAATTCTGCAATCCTTTAACATGGGGTGGAGCATGGTGAAAGGGGATTTTGAGGCAGATGGTGTTAATTCAGTGTGGAGTTACTTGGTCTGGCCAGCACTGGTCACAGCAGGACTTACCTCTGTCTTCCTTCACTGAGAGCACTTGGGCAGAGCATCGGAAGCCGTTCAGCTGTGCCCTCAGATAAAACCCTCCTGTGTGGTGAGAAGAATGTGTTGTCTTGATCTGTGTCTTGGCCATTCATAGCTGTAGCCTAAAGGCTGTATGAAACCACGGGGATAAATCCAGGCCTGTGTTCCCCATCCTTCATCTGAAGTTCTTCCTCCTGCTCTTTAAATGGCTGCATCAAAGCGGTACTTGGCTTTGGTGCTTGCTCTTGTAGTGGTGATCTCAGCTTTATTGTGTCTTTCCTGACTGGAAGTCCTGTGGGCATGTTCCGGATTAAGCAGTTGGATTTATTTGGTTCAGCCTCATTAGAGCCATTAAGGCTGAGTGTGAAGGTGCTGAGTAGTGGAGGAGCAGGACTGTCCCTCCCTTCCGAGCTGCTCTGGGTTTGCTCAGCCTCCTCTCTGGCTCCTTCCTTGCTCAGTGTTAGTCATGGTGTTTGCTCTGAGCTATGCTGCCACTTGGTTTCTATTTCAAAGCCCAAACCACTCATTAAAAGTATTGTGAGGCACTAAGTAATGGGTAATTAAAAAGTAAACCATAAAAACCTCAAGCAGTAACACTCCTGGGTGCCATTCTTTTGGGGCTTGATGGGAGAGTCACCAAAGAGCTTGTGTTGGGTTGGCAGGGCAGCAGGTTTCCTCTGGGGAAACTGGTGACAGGTTGATAGGCAGACAGGAAGCAAATCCTGATAGAGCTGAAGAAGTATTGTTGGACATGCATTATTTGCAGCATAGTTGTGGGAAACTTAGTTTCTTAATCTAAGGAACTATGATCTTCTGTCTGAAACTGGCTATCCCAGTCTGGGAAGCTCTCCTTGTAGAGGCTCATTGCTTGTGGGCTTCAGTTATAATGTTGGAGTCACCAGAGCTCTCCTGGGAGCCTTGTGGGGCTGGACTCAGAGAAGAGGGAGCCTGAGTTTTCTGTCTTTGAAGATGAACATTAACAAATCGTGAGGGTGAATGATAACGCTTCCAAAAAGTTACTAACGTTTGAAACTTGCACTGAAAAGGGGAGATGAGGCAGATGCCTGCACTTCATGGGTGCCTCTTTGCAAAGCAGGTTGCCAAGTTAAGCAGGATGAAGTGTTGTTGCTTGTAAGCCTTCTTGGTCATCACTGGGTTGTCTCGCGATGCTCATTTCCTTTCCTCTGTTCACAGTGTGTCCACCTGCCTGCAAGTCCCAGGGCTGCACCTCCGATGGTCAGTGCTGCCACAGCGAGTGTCTGGGGGACTGCACAGAGCCCAACAACCCTGAGAAATGCGTGGCTTGCCGCAACTTCTACCTGGAAGGCAGATGTGTGGACACCTGCCCGCCCGGTTACTACCGCTTTGAGGGCTGGCGATGCGTGACCTTCAGCTTCTGCCAGGAGCTGCACAACAAGTGCAAGAATGCCCGGGAGTCGGGCTGTCACGTTATCCACAACAATGAATGTGTTCACGAGTGCCCCTCGGGCTACATCATGAATTCCAGCAAGTAAGTACAAGTGTCTGCAGGTAAAGAAACCAGGCTGTCGGTTCTGGACTGTGCTTTCCTCTTGCTTGGACACAGGGCTTGTGTTCTCTGTCAAAACCAAGAAGAGTTTCCAGCCTTGGAGAGTCTGTGATGATTACCTGGTCTACTTTAATATGATTTGTAAACTAATACCTTGCTAATTCAAGCCATTAAAAGCAGACAGGTCTACCTGCCATGTGCCAATAGCTTCTTCTTTCCCTGGCTTCCCTTGTTTCCTCTCAAGTGTGGAAAAAGGGGGAAAGGGAGATTGAGAGACAGAACAAGCAAGAGGAGCATCCTCAAGTTGGAAGGGTCTTTCTGCAATCAAGTGGGATGAGGGAGATGGGCAACAGAGAGGCTTTAGTAGCCCTGCTTCCCTTCCCCTCCAAAGCTGACCTCAGAGCAGAGAGCCTTGCTATGAAGCAGAACAGGGAGAAGTCGTGTCTAATGAAAAGAGCATAGCATGTTTCGAGTGGATCATTCTCAGAATATCTATCTCTCGTCCCTGTAATTACTTTCACTGAGAAGGTTCAAGCTGTGCCAGACGTAAACGGACAATGTAACAAACAAGTGTAGCACAAATCAGAGCAGGGAACAGCCCTTCTGCCTATTCCCAGGGTTTTCGACAAAGGAATTAAATAATTTATGTGGCTGAGCTGTTTATCAGTGAAAACCTTTTTGTTTGTCCCACAATAACATTATATATAGTGATGAGTCAGATTTCCTATGAATATTGGTAGCTCTGTGCTCGCATGTATTTGCTCCTGCCATAATAATTTCAGGGAATTCACTCTAACAGGACTTTTCATTCTGGTTCCTGTTTTGTTTTTCAAAAGAATGATATAGCAGCCCACAAAGTAGATCTGCTGCTTGTGTAACAGCACCCATCGCCTCCCTCCTATGTTTGTTCCAGGCTGCTGTCAGTAGGACCTCTCAACAGTACTCCGTGCTTTTCCTAGAGCATCTATTTCTCTGAACTAGTTGGGAACACGTTCTTGTGGTGGTATGACCAGGGCAAGCAGTCATCTTGCTGCTATTTAAGAAGTATTTCCCCAGAGCACAAAGCACATGCTTGCTTGCCTTTTTTTCAAATAACTTTATGTACAGTCCTTAATCAGAGGATTCCCAGATGAATGAGCAGCTCCACTCATCAATTGTATGTGTGGTTCATAATCATCTTGGGATGGAGGCTGGGTTTCTTGGTTGTGAAAGCCCTGGTGTGTATAGCACTGAGCAGCGTTGTGGTGGATGGTCTGTTCAAAGTGATCAAAATCACTTCATTCTGGTTTCTGTTGCATAGGAAGGGACCAAGTGATAATGTTTGAAACATGGAAATGATAGTTTAAAGAATTATCAGCACTTATTTGGAGTTGCTCAGAGCTGCGTGCTGCCCGCTGCAAGTGAATCCCATGGCAGATTGTTAGGACACTGTTGCGTTGAGTGGATTGCTCTTTTGTGAATGGCTGGGGACACCTCGGGTGATATTCTGCATCACATCTGCATTCCGGGCTCTCTTGTTTTGCAGCTTGCACTGCACCCCCTGCGCAGGGCCCTGCCCAAAGGTTTGTGACTATGGGAAGGAGAAGACGATTGATTCGGTGACATCGGCCCAGGAGCTCCGCGGCTGCACGGTTGTTAATGGAAGCTTAGTAATAAATATCCGTGGAGGAAGTAAGTTCTGCAGGAGTAAGGGATTAGGCAGGACTGGATGTTGGAGCAGTAAAAATGATGCTATCCATGAGCTTGGGTATTTTCCTTTTGCTTTGACCACTTTGAATTTTAACATGAATCAGAGAAGTAACCACAAAGCAAAAGCTTTTGTGACGTTCGTTTGGGTTTTTTTGCCAAGTCGTTTTTGTAAGGTCTCATGAAATAATGTACAACAGTTCTATTTAATATGTTTGGGCTTTGTATCAGTGTTTGTGAGCTCAGAAAACTAAAGCCGATGTTTTCCTCTCCATAGATAACATAGCAGCTGAGCTAGAAGCGAATCTTGGCTTGATAGAAGAAATCTCAGGTTACCTAAAAATTCGCCGGTCTTATGCCTTGGTTTCTCTTTCTTTCTTCCGTAAACTGCATCTGATTAGAGGAGAAACACTAGAAGCTGGGTGAGTTCTTTCAAAAGATCCTTTATTTTAATGCTTTCTGGTATAAGGAGTGTCAGGGCCATCGGGGTGATTTGTATTGGTAAACAATTCCCAAGTTATTTTTAAACATTCCTTTGCTCACGGCTCATGCCTACCAGGCAGAGTAGTTTGCCTTCATTTATCTTTGATGTCTGGATCAGTGCATGAGGAAAACAGTGTTTTCAATGGATCCCCTCCCAATCCACATTTCCATTTTCTGCTTTCAGGAATTATTCCTTTTATGCCTTGGATAACCAGAATCTTCGGCAGCTCTGGGACTGGAGTAAGCACAACCTCACTATTGCACGAGGCAAACTCTTCTTCCATTATAACCCCAAGCTATGTTTGTCGGAAATTCACAAGATGGAGGAGATCTCTGGGACTAAGGGGCGTCAGGAAAGGAATGACATAGCCCTGAAGACGAATGGGGATCAAGCTTCATGTAAGGAAGCCTGAGAATGCAGTGAGACTTGCATCCTTTTCCCTCTGTCTTGCTAACCTCATGCTCTTCCTTCTCTCAGCCTAGCCAAGGATGTTTTTCCAGGGACTGTCCTTGTCCCTTTCGTGAATCACCAGACTTGCACTTGCCCCATGCACTGCAGCAGCACCATCAATATGCTATGAGTAAAAGTACTTAGGGGTTCTCCAGCTGGCCATGCTCCTACCGTGCCAGCTTTGGTCTTCAGAAGTTTGCTCTTTGTATGCTCAGCTGTTGAGTTTTCCAGGGTTATGTGTATTGTGGCTTTTTGAAGAGTTTAGCACAACATAACCTCAGTCCAGGCTGGGGCTTTGTGTTACTGCTGAGTACCTCATTAATAGTCATCATCTTCATTTCCCATGTCATGAGGCGACAGTATGCACACAGCATAAACACTAGAGAAACAGGATTTCCACCCATCTCTGGAGCCATGGGAGGGAATTGCTATGACAACAGTCAGAGATGTTTTTCCAGCACTTGTTATGCTTCTCAGAGGTTTTTAAGCTCACAGCTTTCTTCAAGAACAACGATAAGGCAATGCCTGTGTCAACGTGGCTGAGAAGCAAACACACAGTGTTGCTTTATTCTCTAACTAAAGTTGTGCTGCTGAAGATGTAGTTTTGTGGACGTTTATTTTGGCAGCAATAAGCACATCCCTTCTGCACCCCCAGCCCTGCTGTTTGTTCCCATTGTATGCCACACACAATCCCCTTTCCTTGTTTGTGCCGGTATAACTCTTACCGGACTGCATGGTGAACCAGATGGTAGATGTAATCTGTAAAAAATAGGTTGGTTTTAGCTTATGTCTCTTCCTTGCCTCCTTGCCCCACAAAGTTTTACATGCATACACAGGTTAACACATGAGATGCTTAAGCAGGTATCACCACCAAGAGCGCCAGCATTAACTGAAGTATGATTTCAGTTCCTTGCACTTCAGTTCCTTGCTCTTTCCCCAGCTTGCCATGCACCTTAGAGCATCCTGTGGCTGCACTGTTTCTCTGTGTTTGGTGCCAGCACTGCTCAAACAACCCCTTCCCCAGTTCTGCCTGTGTTACGCTGATCCAGTTATTTGTGAACAGACTTAAAAGGTGAAGGTGTTTCAGATGAATTGGTTTCCTGATACGGTTTGCTGCATATCAGCACATGCATCCATGCCAGGACAGCGGAGAGAAGGGAACATAATGATTTCCTACACAAAAAACTAGCAGTACCAGTGTAAACCCATACATAGAGCCATACCCTCAGGGATATGGCAGCTCTAGCCTGGGCAGAGTGAAGGAGCTACCTGTAAAGGTCGTCTCCTCCCGCGAGACTAAAAACCTCTTCTTACATTTGGGGATGAGCCTGGATTTGGGGTTCAAACCCAGCTCTGTTGTGTGATTCTGTGCAGCTCCTGGGTTGTTTTAGCTGGTTGTTTCATTTGAAAGCAGCTGTAAGAGATGGTTGCACGTCTCTTTGCCAGCTTTAACTCCCCTCTTGCTGAGCTGTTGCCTGTGCCACCCCCCACCTCAGACCACAGGTTGCTGCTGTGTTTGGCTTTTTGTTTGCTTTTACTTTTCAAGTTGAGCTTTCACATGGGCAACATCCTGTTTACCAAAAAAAAGCACCCTTGTTTGTTCTGGATGTGGTGCCAGTGAAGTGAACATTCATCCTCCCTTGTGTAGCTACTGCAGGGGCGGCTAATTCAATCAGAGCTACACAGTTTGTCCTTCTCGGGCTGCTGGGACACACCATATCCGAATGGGTCCCTTGAGCCTCAAAACTCCATCCTCCTACAACTGTTTGTTGTTCTTCCCTCCAGCATGCAAAGGGACCACGCTGCTCCAGGCGAGGCTGGGAGTTCATACACTTCATTTTTGTAGCCTCTGCCTTCTGTGCAAACCTTATTACTGGCTTCAGCTGTGTAGATCATCATGAATTTTAAATATGTTCCCTTTAGATTTCCCACTTACTAGCACTTAGTTCAACTGGACTACAGGGTCACTTCCATAAAACCATAGAAAACTTAAAGCTGGCAGGAACCTTAGGAGGTCATCAGCTCAAACCCCTGGATAAAGGCAGAAATAGCATTGACGACCAGGTTTTGGCGAGCAGCTCTTCTCAATGCCACCATTCTTACAGCTGTCTGTGGAGAAAAGAGAATTAAACCTAGAATCCTTTGTTTGTTTTAGCATTAACAAAACTGTCATTGCTTCTCTTTTGGTTCAGGTGAAAATGAATTGCTGAAGTTTTCCTCCATTAGAACTTCTCATGACAAGATCCTGTTGAAGTGGGAGCCGTACTGGCCTCCGGATTTCCGTGATCTCCTGGGATTTATGCTTTTTTACAAAGAAGCGTAAGTGATCCACCATGAAGTTACAAAATAATCACCAAGCTGGGCTTCCACAAACAGCAGCTGGCATTGAAGAGTAGATATTAAACCTGCTGTAGGCACAGCTATTTAGTCTCTGTGACTGTCTGGCTCCTACCCTGTAGTTTCTGATCTTACCCTTATGTTAAAGTGTTCATTAAAATCGCTGAGTTACTGAGTTGTGTGCAGCCAAAATTCCTCATGCAAGAACAATCCAACTATTAGTTCTTCCAACTCTTCCAGACATACATACTCTAACCATGTAGTTTATCATCTCCCCACTATCTCCATGGGATATTGAGGTTTTTATTCCTGTTGAGGTGGGAATTCTTTGAGAATAATGCTTACCAAACTGATTTTCATAAAGCTGAAAATAATTAGCCTGGATTTAGCCATTGGGATCACCTGTGGAGTGGTGATGCTGTTAGGAGCCTGGGTTGCAGAGCTCCCTGTGCTTCCTTTTCAGAATACATACAATGAGTTGGTTATGTTTTCTCCCAAGGGTCAAGGATTATAACTTGTCTTTAGAAATGTTTTTAAAAGCTTGAATTAGGATTTTGTTAATTTCAGGCTTTTCTTTCTTTTTTTTTCCTAAAGTCCATACCAAAATGTGACGGAGTTTGATGGCCAAGATGCCTGTGGATCAAATAGCTGGACAGTTGTGGATGTTGACCCACCGCCACGGTCAAATGAGCCCAAAGCCCAGGCCCAGCCAGGCTGGCTCCTGAGGGGTTTAAAGCCATGGACACAGTATGCTGTATTTGTTAAAACCCTCGTCACCTTCTCAGATGAACGAAGAACTTACGGTGCAAAGAGTGAAATCATCTACGTGCAGACCAACGCTACTGGTCAGTATCATTAAATTAAGGTTGCCTTGGAAATGAAAAATAGACCTAAATAGTCTTCTGCCTGGTAGCCATGATAGCCCCATATCCGTGAAACTTTCCACTGCCATTGCAGCTCTACTGTGGTAGGAAGGTATTCCTAAACAAATGCCTGCTTCCCTGCATGGGAGATACCAGCGTGCCCTTTTGCTGTCAGGCTCATGGGCCGTGTGTAAGAGCTTGTGTGCGTGCTAGTGCCTCCTCCTGCAGGGCTGACGTGGACCTACTGTGGAGAAGAGTGTTTATTCCCATAGAAATGGAAACTTGCCTGTGTTTGTCCCTTGTTCTGTCAAGCTCTTGCAGAGCTGTGGAAGTGACCTCTGTCTCTTTTCCCACCCTCGCAGTTCCATCAGTCCCATTAGATCCAATATCTGTTTCCAACTCTTCGTCCCAAATCATTCTGAAGTGGAAGCCACCCTCAGAGCCCAATGGAAACATTACACACTACCTGGTGTTCTGGCAGCAGCAGGCAGAAGATAGTGAGCTTTATGAACTTGATTACTGCTTAAAAGGTGAGTATGTGTTTCTCTCTGAGCAGCCAAGTTAAGTTTTGAAGGGATCCTGTGACTGTTGGGAAATTATTTCAGAGCAGAGTTTCACTAAGGCCTCCCAAAATCTCACCTACTGTTCTCTGTTACTTAAACTGAGATGAACTGGGGTAGAACTTTGCCTACAGCAGCACCTGAGCTCCATTTCAGAAATAGCACAGTCTAGAAGCCAAGGCCTGTCATAAAAATGGGGAAGCTGCTCACACCCTGGATGTGAAAGCTCAGGATGCCCAAACGTGCTGTGAATCTTGTGGACACTTGTTTGGGATCCTTGTTAGGATCAAACATCTGCTTCTGCCGTGTCAAGCATGAGTGCTACTAAAATTGTTTGATCCACAGGATTAAAACTGCCCTCAAGGACGTGGTCTCCTCCTTTTGAATCTGAAGATCCTCAGAAGTATAATCAAAGTGAAAATGAGGATGTCAGTGGAGAATGTTGCTCGTGTCCTAAAACAGACTCCCAGATACAAAAGGAGCTGGAGGAGTCTGCTTTCCGCAAGACATTTGAGAACTACCTTCACAATGAGGTTTTTGTCCCCAGGTACGAATATCATACAATATATAAGAAGAATAAACCTGGTGGTTAAGGGTAGGAAACATAATTGAATATTAAACAAAAATTGGGCTGGACATGGCCATATTGCAGGTCTCTGGGCTTCCATGAGCCTGTCTAGTCCAGCTGAACCACAGGTATCAGAACTGGTGAGAGCTGAGCACTTACAGCTGATGTTATTACACATTTGGAAGGTCCTGGTCTTATTTCCCATCTCCGAGTTCTCCTCAGCTTGGGACTAAAGTGAGAATCTTTAACAAATAGCTGTATGCCTACAGCTCATTTAAACTTGGTTGGTGCCAGAAATAGCTATTTATTTTTTTCTGTCTTAAAATTCTGTGGTCTAGCTTTTCGTCCAGTGGAAAAGAAAGGAAAAGAAACAGGGAAGCTTCCCATGCCACAGCCTTGTCCTTTAGCGCGGTATTTGCGGTCTTCCTTGCACTTAGTCTGGGAAATACCTCCAATACCATGAGGAATGCAGCTGCTGTGGGTGGTGAACGTCCTGTTTTGAATGGCACACACAGTGTCGTGTCACATTAAGTGGTGTTGAATGTCTTCACACTTCATATGCAACTGACAGAGGAAGCGCTGGGAGTCAGGTTAGAGTCTGTAACGATTTACCCTCCTGTCATGCATTTTGGGCTCTTTAATTTATTCTCCTCTTACTGCCCTTAGCTAATAAACATCTATTTGCAGCCACTTGACAAAAGCTGCACTGAGCATTTATTATGGAGTGTGTGTTACAGTGTCTTCTCTGTGAGCCTGAGTTGGTGCCTGCAGTTGTCACATGGAGACTTGTGCAGAGTCACTCCTGTTGTTGTTTCATTTATTTAGTGTTGATCAGGTCAAGTTCCAGTGTGCAAAATGACACCAGGACGTCGTATTCAAAAGCAGAGGAGAACCAAGACATGTACAAAAGCCAGACTCCTTTTGATGTAGGCAAACAATTCTGATGATCTGATTTTTATGTATTTGATTTATTTTTTTCTCCCAATTGTATTGTGCAGCCAGCCCAGGATGCTTCTCGGGCCACTTTCTGGGGTATGTATTTTAGGAAGAAACCAATCGCCACGATGTGCCACCTTGTCAGCCAGCTAAGGAAGAAATCTCCATTTCCCTAGGCTAACTAATCCTGTTAATGCAAGCCCCTTTTGCTGTTCTAAGTCAGCAGTAAGGATACCTTCCTGCTAACATGCGTCCTGCTTGTCTTTTCCGACAGGCTCCAGACTGTCACAGCATAAACTGGAATTAGATTTCCTGTAAATACTGTGCCTGTTGCCTGCTCACAGGGCAGCCTGGCAACTGAACGTGATGTGTGCTTTACCTCAGGTGCATTTATGTGCCTCCTGATAGTTTATTGACCTCTCTTGAGGTACTGCGTGGACTCCACTTGAGATAAGAAGCCTTCTGCCAGTCACCAGGAGGAATCTCACAGATGAGGCCAGCAGGGAATATGAGATGGCAGGGAGCAGGACAGAGCACTTGAGAAGTCACTCACCCGATGTCTTCTCTCCTTGTTTTTCATGTGCCATTTTTCTCCTCCTGTGCTGTTCCCAGCTATCTGATCCCTGGGCAGTATCCAGTCTGTATGAGGATCTGCCACATGCTGCCTTAGTCCAGATCTGATCTTACTTGACTTGTTGAGAGCCCCTCTGGAAACCACAGAAGCTGTTCCTTCCCCTGTGCACATGGTTCATTAGCTGCTGCAGGAGATACTGTCACAAGTCTTATGGGTTAATTTGCTCTGGCACTGGCAAGGCAAACTAAAAGTTTCTAAATGCTTCTTGCCATACCCACTTCCACAGAGCCAGCAGGTATTTCTACACCACGTCCTTTGTCACCTCCCTCTGTAGCTGAACAAAGTGGCCATCAGAAGCTGATGCTTTGTTTCTTCTTTCCTTTGTTATTTGCTGTTCCATTGGAACAAGTTTTGCACGGATGGAAACAAACAGGTGATTGCCCACTGGACCAGGTTGCCAAGGGAGGTTTTGGAGTTTCCATCCTTGGAGGTATTCAGATCTTGACCCGAGGAGGCCGTGAGCAACTTGCTCGAGCTGCCCCTGCTTTGAGGGGGTCAGATTAGACAATCTCTAGAGGTACCTTCCAGCCCTCAATCACGCTGTTGAAAGCATGGAAAGATTTCAAAAGCAGTGGAAGTCCTGCGAGGTAGAGGGGAACTAAATGGCTGCTGTTCAGGATGTAATTTAATGTGTGCTCTCCAACATCACTGCTGCAGAAAAAGCAATCTCTCTCTGCTCTCCTTCTTCATCCTCTGTGTCACACGCACTCATGCTCTTACAAATATCAGTGAGTTACAGAATGAACAAGATCCGAATCTGGTATTTCACAGGGGGAAGGTCATTGGAGCGACTATTTCAGTAGTAGGCCATAATGAAAGTTGCACTGGAACAGCAATGGGAAAGCATCAAATGTTTGAAAATGCAGGGAATTTGGCCGGAAGATTGCTGCAAATGCAGGATAATAAGTATGGGAAGATTGGGGATTACAGCTTCACAAGTTTTCCTTGCTTTCTGTTACTTGAGAAGGAAGAAGTTGTTCTTGCATTTTACTCTGTGCTGAATCAGTGCTCGAATTACTGTTTTACTTGTGAAAACCAGAATTCCCTGAAACAGGAGGAGCAGTTGAATCCACACTTTGTAAACAGAGGCCTGTAGCTTTTCTTGGACATCCAAACAAGGTTCTGCTTGACTGTAAAGAATCCTTCCAGAGGAGGAAGGTGGCATGACCCAGCCCAGGGGCTCTGAACTCTGCCCCGTTGTTAGGGGACATTGTACAGACCAGTGCGAAAGCTGAGATGAACAGCAGCTCCAGAATGAGTTAATTAGTGATAGAGAAAGAGAAAACTACAAACTGGCATGTGCTGTGCTGAACCTGCCTTTGGCATCCCGCGTTTTCATCAGGCCGATGAACGTGCTTTCGTTGTTGGGTACAACCTGATGTTTAGGTGGAGGAGATCTTCAGATGTGCTTTCCAGCTGGTTGCGTTTGCTGCTGGAGGAGGGAATGGAGCTGGGGGTTGCAGTCAAAGCCCTGATCCCCACAGCTCCCTGCTGCACTTGGCCAATCATTTGCCTGGTTCTCGGAGGGCGGCAGTGGAAAGTTCAGTTCAGCAGCAAAGATTTGCTTCAGCAGCTTGTTACATTTTTAGAGACTAGAGATGCCTCAAGTGTGGGTTCAGTTCAGGTCACTCTTTGTACCCTTTAATAGCTGCACGCACGTGTACACTCAAAAAAGATCATCATCACCTTAAAATACACGGTCCAGTTTTCAAATGGCATCGATTCCTTTTGTGTAACACAATACAACTACTGATCCACCATGGTGGTGAGTTCCCAACCTGGAATTCCTCGTGGTGAATGTATGGCAGGACATAAAGTGTTAGAATGAGAAGTTTCGGCTTGGTGCTTGTTCTGTTTGTTTGGTTTTTCCCCAAGAAAATGAAATCTGTGAACAGTTCTTAATTTGGTTGGATTTACTCTGTTTACGTACTGACAAACTCTGACATTGAAGTTGGCTCCTCACTCGGGAGCAGGGGAGTTGACAGGGTCACGATGCCAGCTCTGGTTTTACAGCTGCAGAAAACTGCTGTGCAGTGATTTGAGAGGCAGTGTTTGGTTAAAGAAAGCCTCACCACTAACACCTAATCTGAATCTGTGAGATTTAAATGTGCCTCTTGAAAGGAACGTAATAGGCTTGGTCCCTTAGGAAAAGGTTAAAATTATCTGTCTGTCTATTTGTCTATCTATCTGTCTATCTAGATTCAGCCTTAGGGTTCTGAATGGCAGGTGTATTCCAATGAGCTGTGAAACTGGTCTTACGCTTTATACATGCAAGTTTATGATGCTTGGAGCATGTGGCACGTCTGAGATCAGTGGAGTTGGGGCATGGCCTCACTTACTCAGAGCTAGAATGTGCAGGAGATGAACTCCAAAGCATCACAACACTGTCCAGGGCACCTGTGAGGCAACCTGATAAAGTTGTGTTCAGCTGAGAGGATCTTGAATTCTCAAGAAAATACTTCAGACTTGGATTTCTTTTGGGGGGGCTTTTATCCTGTATGAAGTTGTGCAGGAAGAATGCTGACTCTCTGTTGCATTGCAAATGCAAGACTTGAATTTGAGTTTTCAGTGACACTCTTGAGCTGTTTTAACTCTTCCTTTTCAGATGAGTGTGTTGACATTGAGTGTAACAAATGTTGTAACCTGTATTACTCAACAGGCCGTCAAGAAAGCGAAGAGACCTTGGCTCTGTGGCAAATGCCACTGTGGTGATACCCACCATGGTGTCCTCTCCCAACAACTCTGCAGCACAGTTGGAGAACTCAGAGGAGCAGAAACCTTTTGAAAAGGTGAAGTCTAAAGAGTCTTTGGTGATCTCAGGCCTGCGGCATTTCACTGGGTACCGCATTGAGCTGCACGCCTGTAACCACGATGCGCAGGAATCCCGATGCAGCGTTGCAGCATATGTCAGTGCCAGGACCATGCCAGAAGGTAATTATCTTCCTGAGCTTTGCTTTGGGCTGGTGGCTGATCTCAAAATGCTGTTTTTCCTATGGGAGCCAGCTGCAGTACAGAAGCACTGTGTAGGACTGCTGCTGTCTGTATGTCCTGATAGGAAAGGATGATGGATGAATAATATGTTCTGGTGTCCCCATCATAAGAAAGGCATGGATCTGTTGGAGGGAGTCCAGAGGCAGCCACAAGGATGATCAGAGGCTGGAGCACCTCCCATATGAAAACAGGCTGAGAACACTGGGGCTGTTCAGCCTGGAGAGGAGAAGCTGCGTGGAGACCTCATAGCAGCTTTCAGTATCTGAAGGGGCCTGCAAGGATGCTGGAGAGGGACTCGTCATTAGGGACTAGAGTGATGGGTTCAAACTTAAACAGGGGAAGTTCAGGTTAGATATAAGGCAGAAGTTCTTCCCTCTGAGGGTGGTGGGACACTGGCACAGGGTGCCCAGAGGAGCTGTGGCTGTCCCACCTATGGCAGCAGGAACTGGGTGATCTTAAGGTCCTTTCCAACCCAAACCATTCTGTGATTCTGTGAAGTATTGGCAGCTTTGAATTTTGCTTAAGACGTAAAAATAAAACTATTATTATCATACACTTGGTTCTAGCTAAGGCTGATGACATCGTTGGTCCAGTTACACATGAACTGGTTGAAAAAAACACTGTGCATTTGAAGTGGCAAGAACCAAAGGAGCCAAATGGTCTTATTGTACTGTATGAAGTGAATTATGGACGTCTTGGGGAGACAGAGGTGAGAATTTCTGCTTGTTCCTTAGCACAGCACGTTTGGAGAAGTAGATCCACCTGGGAGCCCAGGACTGTTCAGTCTTTAACAGCCCTCATGCTAATGGTGTTCTGTCCTCTCTGGCTTCCTTGTGCATGAACCAAGGTACATAAAACTTCATTAGTGAGTTTATATCATCTGGAAGTCTATCTGAGGCAGCACAGAGGAATAAAGGTCTGTGGTGCCAGTTTGCCAAATAAGCTTATCCAGTTTGCCAGCTTTCTGCATGGAGGTTTTTCTTAGGAATTTTATTTTACAGGAGGACAGAAACCATGGAGCTAAATTGAAGTTGTTTAGAGAAACGAAGAAAGCCTTGAGCAGGCAGAGCTGTGGTGGGCAGCCCTGAATGCCAGCAGCCTGTGGGCAGCAGGGCTTGCCAGCCCAGGTCAGGTTTCAGGGCTGAGCTTTAGGCCAGTAAATGGCACATGCTCACTGTAATGTGAACTACTAAACTGTAAAATGCAAATCCAGGACAAAGCACTATATTGGAGTAGCCCTGAGGATGTGAAAGCTCTGTTTGCATACGTTTGCCAGGCAAGGAGGCGAGGTAGGGATCCTTGGGTGCTGTTGCAGAGCTGTGGGTCACTGCAGAGGTAGCGTGTGCAGCCTTCCTCTTCCCTCCTCCTCAGGAAGCTCACTACTGCGTGTCCCGTAAGCATTTTGCCAGTGAGCAGGGCTGTAAACTCCGTGGACTGCAGCCTGGAAACTACAGTGTCCGTATCCGAGCTACGTCACTGGCTGGGAATGGCTCATGGACAGAACCCACCTATTTTTATGTGGCCGATTACTGTGAGTTCATTTCATTTTCAGTATTCCTGATAGAAACCCAGGTTGTTTTGGGAGGATGGGGGTTTAGCCAGCAGCGCACAGAGAACAGAGGGGGGTCATAAAATACTGGCTATACATCTACTTCCAAGAAACTGAAATTACTTCCAAATGTGTGGCTTTGCTTCATGAGGTCTCATTGTGAGCAGCCGTGTGTTCTGTATCTAAAATAGCCTCTAGTTTTCTGTTTGTTCCACTTTATTGAAGGAGGGGGTGCTTTTTTTACTGAGGAAGAGACTTGGATTTCGGACCTGCATAATAACTCCATCTCTCTTTCTCTCATAGTGAATGCTCAGCCTAATATTGCTGTTATAATTGTGCCGATTATTTTTGCCATCATTATTGCTGGAATTATTGGAGCTGCTTATGTGCTTGTGAAAAAGAGGTGAGTGCAATTTTATCTTGTTTTCAGCAGAACAAGCAAAACTTCTCCCCAAAGCTTTTGTTTATCTTTTGGGAGTAAGTCTGTTTATTTTCTAATTTAGATAAAGGTTGCACCACATGAATTTCATTGAGGAAATGTTTTGTGCCTTTGGAAACTGGGGCAGTCTGTATTTGCTGCGTGCTTTGGGAATTAATCAGACTGCCTTCTAATGTGTCAAAGGCTGCAAATGTGCTGAAGAGTTTGTGTCTCTTCCAGGCAAACCGAAGGACCAACTGGACCACTCTACGCATCCTCTAACCCTGAATATCTGAGCGCCAGTGACGGTGAGAACAGTGAGGGCTTTCTGCACTGACTTTCTGCTTGGGTGGCCGCTGAGACAGTGCAGCAATATGGGATTGGCATTGTCTTCATGAGGTTTTCTAGTCTTACACACATAGTATCCTGTGGCAGTGCTGAAGGAGGCTGCTACAGAAAGGTCTTTCAAAAGATGGTTGCTCAATTCAGAAACATTTCCCTTTGCTCAACAGTCTATGTCCCTGATGAATGGGAGGTTCCACGAGACAAGATCACTCTCCTCCGAGAGCTGGGACAGGGCTCCTTCGGGATGGTGTATGAAGGAATTGCCAAGGACATAGTGAAGGGAGAGCCGGAGACTCGAGTAGCTGTGAAAACTGTGAACGAATCAGCCAGCCTCCGCGAGCGCATCGAGTTCTTAAATGAAGCTTCTGTGATGAAAGGCTTCAGCTGCCATCATGTGGTAAGCACCACGGGGTGCCTTGGATGATCAGCGAGTCCCATCACTAATAGTGCTTTAGTGCTTTCAGAGCCTGATGTTCAGCTGACAAAAGCAGCCGGTTTGTGGAACCAGTCGATTTAAAAGAGCTTTCCAGGTCATGTTCCATAAAATGCATCCGCCTGCATCATTTCATGTTTGCTCTTTCAGAACTTCTCAGCATGACAAGGCTTTGTAGTGCTGTTCTGAGCTCTTTTTCAGGGGTTTTGCCTTTCCTCCAAGCTCCCTTTTCAAGCTGGACTCTGCCTGGTGTGTTTGGACACAACCTTGAGGGAATTCCTCACTTATTTTCCAGGTTCGCCTCCTTGGGGTGGTCTCCAAAGGGCAACCTACTCTGGTGGTCATGGAGTTAATGGCACACGGAGATCTGAAAAGTTACCTTCGCTCTTTAAGACCTGATGCTGAGGTAAAGACAAGGAGAGATGGGAGCCTGTGGTGCAACGGAGTAACTTGATTCGAGGTTTACTCCTTCTTTCTTTATTGTAGAATAACCCCGGTCGTCCACCACCAATGCTGAGAGAAATGATCCAGATGGCTGCAGAGATTGCTGATGGCATGGCCTATCTGAATGCCAAAAAATTTGTTCACAGGGATCTTGCAGCTCGTAACTGTATGGTTGCAGAAGACTTCACTGTAAAAATTGGAGGTACGTAGTGTGTGACCAGAACACAGTTCCATGGGTCATGTTTGTGGGAAGCCCGAGACCCATGTGGCAAACAGAGATGATGCTCACTGGCTACCTCTGGAAATGCAGTAAGAATTGTACGGACTTTAGTAAGAACATCATCTCCTTCAGAGCCAGAGCAGCTTCTCTCACCTTCTCTATTCTCAAACCTCTATCCAAAATGTTTATTGCCTTTCCAGCCTAAGCTGCCAAGGGTTATCTCACTGTTCTTTGCTTTCATGAGAATTATGACAAAGAAGGTGCTCGGTAGAACAAGCCAAGCATTCATAATCCTGTCGTTAGGTCAGGTGCCTTTAAAAGTCATTTATCTTCCACAAGAACCAGTTTTCAACCCAAACCTTTTTAGAAATAAGTAAATACAACATCTAGAAGTAAACCAAATCCCCACAGTGTGGTGGTTTCTCAGACCTCTTTGAACTTATGGCCAAGGCAGTGGAATTTCAGGGCAAGAAGACCTCTGGTTTGCTTAAAGAGGATGACTAAAAATAATGTTTAGAATAGAGGCTGTCACTAAAAGTTTTAACTCTGGAGCCTCTATCGTGGCTCTGGAGAGGAAAGATGCAGGGAAAGGAAGATGTTTAGGATGTTGAACGTGAGATGAGAGATGACTGCAGGTTGGGCCATAGGAGGCTTGCTGAGTGTGTGAAAATAGCCTGGCATGAAAGGAGGGCAACAGCCATCTGGAGGTGTTGCACAGTAGAAGAGAGACGTTTAACACATCCCCTTTGCTCTTCTCAGACTTTGGCATGACCAGAGATATCTACGAGACGGATTATTACCGTAAAGGAGGCAAAGGACTGCTGCCTGTGCGGTGGATGGCACCGGAATCACTGAAGGATGGTGTTTTCACTGCTTATTCCGATGTGTGGTAAGTTGTCCTCTGCAGCCTCAGATGGATTCCAGCTCAAGAGCTCACAGTTTAGCACACAGAGTATAAATTGTGAGTTGCTGACTTCTTCAGAGTACAGCCAAACCAAAACCAGTTTGGAAGCCCTCTCCTTAAAAATACAGTGGTGTTCTTTTACACGTTCTCCAAAAGAAGACGTTATCAATCGCAGACCTGCAGGATGCTTTATTCTCACCAGGAGCCTTCTCTCTTCCTTAGGTCATTTGGTGTTGTCCTTTGGGAAATCAGCAGTTTGGCAGAGCAGCCGTACCAGGGACTCTCCAACGAGCAGGTACTGAAGTTTGTCATGGATGGAGGATACCTGGATCAGCCGGACAACTGCCCGGAGAGGCTGTAAGTACTAAAGCAAGGGACAACCAACCAAGCTGCACTCTTTAGCTAAAGTGTGGCCCGTGTGTCACCTCTTCTCCTCTTGTCTGGGGGGGAGGAACAAAACAGACTTCAGTGAGCAGAAACTCAACCAGTGTCATCCTTAGTGAGCCAGGAAATAAAGACCTGAACCAGCCTATCTCACTAGAAGGGAAATTAAACCAACTTGGACCTTACGTTGTGAGTACAGATTCAAGAGCAGGAAGTACAAAGGACAGGAAAAGCTTAAAATACAAGTAAGCACTGTATCAACTTGGCCAAACAAAATGTTCTTCCTCCACTCTGGACTAGTGGGTGGCAGTTTATGGCACGTGGCTACTGGGGCTGCAAGGGAGCATCTTGTTAATCCAAGGCCTGCTGAGGTTTTCTGTAGTTCATCTCTCTATAGCACATAAATAGTCTTGAGACTTACAACCACTTCTTACCACTCATTTTCAGAAATCCAGTGTTGGCTCATGAGGAGGGAGAGGCAGGAGAACACTGTGCTGAGCCAAGAGCTGATTATCATAGAATCATGCAATGGTTTGGGTTGGAAAGGATCTTATGATCATCTGGTTCCAAACCCCTGCCGTGGGCAGGGACACCTTCCACTAGACCAGGTTGTTCCAAGCTGTGTCCAACCTAACCTTGAACGCTGCCAAGGATGGAGCATTCACAGCATCCTTTAGCAGTCTGTTCCAGTGCCTCACAATTTTCACAGTAAAGAATTTCTTCCTTATATCCAACCTGAATCTCCCCTCTTTAAGTTTGAACCCATTGCCCCTTGTACCTCATGTCCAAGGCCTGTTCATTTCTGTTGCACGCTCATTGCTCTACCAAGAGCACAAGGCCAGGCTGGCTGCAGGGTTAGGGAGAACAGAGGGCACGGGTGAAGACAGTAAAAAACACCTCACAGAGGTTACAAACTGAAGCCAGACATTCTCCTGCACCGGGGCTAAGGATTATTGTGCTTACCCAGGTGCTCCCTAAACTGCTCCTGGCAGAGGAATTAGAACAGTCCTGTTCCTCAGTGTTTAACCTGAGCCAGGATGTTTGTCAGAAGGGTTTAAGGAGACACTGCTGAAGCAACGTGCAGCAGAGAGGGAAGGAGCCGTGGCTGGAACAGGGGATGCTGATAGTGACGTGCAGGTTCTGGTAACCTCACACCCCAGCCTGCTTCCAGAGTCAAAAATAAACATGTTTTGTGAATATCCTCCTGAAAAAAACCTGCTGTCCTGGACGTTTGTCTCTCATGGGCAGTAACAAACTCCACTTTGAAGCTTTATTTGTACTTGTAAGTTCGTTCTCCATGGTGTCTGATAACATATGACCTCTTGCTGCAGCTGTTCTTTTGGGTGGGATGTTGACAGGAGCTCTGTCCTCTGCACAGTCTCCCGTTTTCCTTGGAGCTTTAGGAGCTTTGTTATCTTTCAGGCAGAGTTCAAATTAAAATGGAATGGATTAAAAAGTTGTGACCTGGCTCTGTGTGTGTGTGTGTGCACAGAGAGCATGTGAACCGCAGCCCCGTTTCCTTCGGGAGCCAAGTTCAGAACAATTGGAGGAATTGGAAGGAATTTTTGATCTAGACAGAAACAGAGAAAAAGGAGCCCCAGGAGCAACAGGCAAATACAGAGATCCCATTAAAGGGGCTACAAGAAACCTGGAGAGGGGCTTGGGACAAGGGCCTGCAGGGACAGGCCAAGGGGAATGGCTTGAACCTGCCAGAGGGGAGGCTGAGATGAGCTCTTAGGCAGAAGCTCTTCCCTGTGAGGGTGCTGAGGCGCTGGCACAGGGTGCCCAGAGAAGCTGTGGCTGCCCCATCCCTGGCAGTGTTCAAGGCCAGGTTGGACACAGGGGCTTGGAGCAAGCTGCTCCAGTGGAAGGTGTCCCTGCCCGTGGCAGGGGTTTGGAACTGGATGAGCTTTAAGGTCCCTTCCAACCCAAGCCATGCCATGATTCTATGATAAACAACCCAGTTGGAGTGTTGAAAGAGTAGCATGGGGGGGTGGGCAGTCTGATGTGGACACCAACCTTGCTGTGTGCCAGCCCTGCCTACATTGAATTGTTTCTTCCTCCCCCTGACCCTGTGTTTGTCCCGATCTAGGCACAGCCTGATGCAGATGTGTTGGCAGTACAACCCCAAAATGCGCCCCACCTTCATCGAGATCATTGAGATGCTGAAGGAGGACTTGCACCCCAGCTTCCACGAGGTCTCGTTCTTCTACAGTGAGGAGAACAAACCTCTGGAAACGGAGGAGTATGAGATGGACTTCGAGAACATGGAGAGCATTCCCCTCGATCCCTCCTCGTACTCGCAGAGGGACAAAGTCCTGGGTCGGGACAATGGACCCTCCATGGCCCTCAAGGGGAACTATGAAGAGCACATACCTTACACTCACATGAACGGTGGCAAGAAAAATGGGCGGATTCTCTCCATGCCCAGGTCGAGCCCTTCCTAACGCTTCCCGTTTGGCCCAAGGGTTGCGTCTGCTTTTTTCCCCTCCACAGATCTCAGGACTCTCGTTATTGCTGCCACAGTGTATGACACACATCTATGAACTCGTCAGATTTTTAATCAGCTTATGATTAATACTTTATTATTGTCTTTCTTTTGCCAAGTTGACTGGCTGTCAGTGGACTTATCTGTGAACATAAATGGAAGAGGTTTCCATGGCTGCTGTCCCTCTGTAACCATGGTTTCAAAACAGGAAGCCACCGTGTACGTTCAACTGAAGGAGGAGCCTCCACGGTTGCCAACAAGAGACGTGAAACACGCTGGTATCTGAGCTACAGGGTGGAACAAAACTGCAGGACAGGAGCATTTCCAGTCAAATTCCAGGCTTTCAGGCATTCTCTTCACTACAGCTGAAGGATTCAACACATCAGACGGACGCGCCAGGTCCTCACATTGACCAAGAGCTGCTGCTTTCATACTTGTTCAATGGGTTAAATCCCAGGGGTGCGTGCGTTTGTGTGTGCAGTATATATATGTGGGGTGTATATGTATAGCAAAATATACACCTCTGGGGTTTTGTACATAAGTTTTCTATGTTCTCACAGAAGCTTTCCTCTTCTCGGAAGCGTCTGCTTCTCTTTTTTCCCATTTCCCTGGAGTGACTGAATCCCAAACAGATTATTTTTATACTGAGGACTCTTGGGAGTAGGTTTCCTCTCATTAAAAGACAAAAAAAAAAAAAAAAAAAAAAGAGGAAAATGTGCTGGGAGCCAAAGGAGCAGAAATCTGAGATTTGTGGGTACCTTTCAAGACCAAACGGAGTTGGAGTCCCCTGCCCTCTCTGAGAGCGGAGTTTTCTGTCCTTACAGCATTGAGTATATATATTGTTTGTTGTAACATATTTAAGAATATCTTTAGTTTAAGTTTTAACTTCATATAAATTATTGACTGTTTAGGATCCTTTCGGGGAGGGGATAATTTGGGGGATTGTTTGGTCTTAAAGTGGTCCAAAGATTTCAGAATGAACTAATTTTAGCCCATTACCCTTTTAGGAGCTACGAAGCACATGTTAAGTTTATACTTGACAAAGCTTTATAATACAGTTTCATGATTTATACAGTGCAGTCAGCCAGCTCCAGCTGAAGCCCTGAGATAAAGTAGTTGGGACTTCACTTGGTTGGTGAGGGCTGAACGACACCAGAACGTCCCCAAGCCCGAGTCCTGCTACCCCTTTGCCCCCACGTCCCTTGTGTTGCCTTCTGTGCTGCAGAAACAGCCAGCGAGAGGGGACGAGCAAGAACTCTGACCTTCAAAAGCGACACTAAAGCCAATCCAAAGCAGGAGAGCTCGAGGCTCTTGGCTCTGCACGTGAAGCAGGAGCCGAATGGGACTGTGGTCAGCTGCGTGCTGCCCATCTGCTGCTGCTCGGGCGTCTGGCCTCGTGCTGCCTGCGGACCTCCCGTGTTTCCCTCGGATTCCCTGTGTCCTGCCCAGGCCGCTTGCAGCTCTTCGGGATGTCAGCTTTCGTCTTCTGGACTGTGCTTTGTTTTGCTGCTGTTTGCATAAAAGACCGAGCTGGTCAGCATAAGGTGTTGGGAAATGATTGTGAAACTAAACGTGTCTTGTGGTGGTGGGGGAGCGTGCTAGCAGGGAGAAGTGCTAAAGCAAGAAGTGAAGATGATCGATGTCGCAGGCCCTTGTCATACAGGAGGTGGTTTGAAAAGGGGAGGGAGATGCTCAGTCCTTGCCTTCTCCTTCTGGAGAAGCCCAGGAGCTGGTTTGTGCTCTCTGCCAAGAGAAGACAAGGTTCTCGTCACCCTGTGAGAGTGGGGACACGGAGCTGGTGTTTGGCTTCTTATTCCAGCCTGGGTGGTGCTGCTGTTTCCTCCCTGTAAGCAGATGAAAGGGGAACCTGAGCCCACTCCACTGATGGGTGCAGCATCAGGGGAAGATGATGGGCTTTGTGCACCACCGTGAGCTGTTGGGCCTTGGTGTTGGTTGCATCTGGTCGGTTTGGACAAAAGGGGAGGGTGCAGGTTGCTCACAAGGTTAGGTGGAAGGCACATGGTCCAGCCATGGGGAAGAACCTTTGCTTTCAGAAGGCCTCGTTTACATTTCTTCTGCTTTACAAAGTAGTCACTGCTCAGCAGCTCTGTGCTACACGGCAGAAAAGAAGACATTCTCACTCTTTTCTAAGGAAGAGAAGTTTTTCTTAGTAGATTTTTTTTATTTATTTTAATATATAAAACACTGTAAAAAGAAAAAACAGACAATTTGTTTTCTTAAACACACAGAACGTGTAAATTTGTATCCGTAAACTCTTGGCAGGTGGATGTGGTTGGGATTATTTGTGTCCTGTTCTGGTGCAGTCTACCTCAGTGTTTCTTAAGGATCATTTTAATACGCACCTTTAAACCTGTTTAAATACTCTGGCCTGGGCCTATTGTGGATCAGGGAAAATCAGTATCAGCTGATTCCAATACTGGGGACCATTCAGGGAAGGGAAGGGGTAGGAGAAGGGCTCATCACTGATCTAGTGATGATTGACAGGAAAGGAAAGAACCGATTTACAGATTTGGATCTGATGTTCTGATGCCATCCTCTTAATCCTGTTATGATGTAAAACAAAGAGAGCAAAAGAGGCATTTAAATGTTTGGATTTTAGGGAACGGATGACCTAAAGGAATAGACTGTGTCCTTCTGGAGCAGTGTTGGCCAGTGTGGAGCTGGGACTGACGACCCTGTGCTGCTGGGTTGGGGTATCTCGGTCGCTGCGCACAGGTATGATGTGACCTCCAGAACTAAACCTTCCCCAGCATGTCCTTGTTTTGATGACCTTTTAAGCTGCAGCGATCCTCACTGGGGGAATAGAAGATCTTTGCTCCATAAAAACATTGGAACCATGTATTGGGTCTAGGTTTAACTTCCACTGATACTGGTTGGCCCACTGTGGACACGCGGTTTGTGGCACTCGGGTCACTGCACTGAACCCAGCGGTGCTTTGGATCCAGTCTGCGTGTAAGGCTTATCCCAGTCATCCTTCCTCCATTGTGCCAAGGGTGAGGAAGGGCGCGTGGTGCTAGTGGTGAGGATGCTGGGTTTCCCCTGTTTGAAGACAAAAACCTAACACTAGCGGTTGCTGCTGTGGCTGGTGAGGATGGCACTCACTCGCCTATAGAATTAGGAAGAATAAGTGAGCATCACCCGGAATGCCCAGCTCTCACTGGAAAATCCTTTACTCTCCGCTGGCAGCTGACACTTTGGTCTCTATTGTTGGATGATCCTCGCCCTGGGAATGCTGAAGTCCCTACTTGGATCTTGCTGATGCCTGTTCAGAGACACTGGGGGTTGTGTACCAGTTGGGATTGCACGTGCGAGACGAAACCACCTCTGGTGCCCGGTGTTGTGGAGGGCTACATCACAGGATGGTTTGGGTTGGAAAGGACCTTCAAGCTCATGCAGTTCCAACCCCTCCCATGGGGACACCTTCCACTAGAGCAGCTTGCTCCAAGCCCCATCCAACCTGGTCTTGGGACAGAGAACTTCCCCCTCGCAGGTTCAAGCTGTGGCCTCCTTTGTGCAGCTTTGTGACAGGGAGAGCTCCCCACGTAACCAGAACTTCCCCATCTCTCCAGCCAGTGAAGCAGGAGGCACAGGAGCCCGTTCCTGTGTTCTGCTGCATCTTCACTGAGCAAACATTTGAAGCCTGAGAGGGGAGAGGTCTGCACATTGAATTCAATGGCCGCTTCCTGAGCGCCTCTCGTAAATGTGGTACTTCTCGTGCAGTACAGTGCAGCATCGTGACGCTTGGCTGCTAGGTTAGAAACGTGTCTGTCTTGGCTGCTTGTAAATACTCTGTTGTGTTGTAAAATAGAAGAGCTAATAACAAACTCTGTGCCAGCCCTGGGTTGGGAAAGGTGATAGGAACTACGACTACACCACCACGAGGTATTTTCTGTGGGTCATAAAGCAGCTGTGTTGCTGTGGAAGGGGCTGCTTTTAGGATGCTGAAGGGTACTCTTCATTTATGGGTAGTGGATCTCGTTTCTCCTGAATTTGTATTCTAGCGATGGGACACTTTGCTTCATTTTAGTATGTTGTGTATAATGTTGGTATCTCTTTTGGAAAGATCTCCAAGTCGCTTAATGTGTTCCTGACCTAACGATGATGAAGGCAGATGGGAAAAGACAGGAGCAGGAAGGGTGCTGGAGTGGTTATTCTTGAGCCTCCATTTTAGGGGAAGGAGAGAAGCCATCGAGCTCCCTCTTCACATCACTGCGATACAAAGATGGACCCTGAGGTATTCCAGGCCCCTCGCTGCGAGCAGTGATTCCTCATGCCAAGACTGGAGCCACATACGAGTCAGGAAGTACAATACCCGTGTGCCATATGAAAACCTTCCTCTCAAAGGCTGTGCTAGGTGCTCCCGTGACCCATGTGAGATGGGTTCGGAGCCTGGAGCGAGCAAGAAGCTGCAGCTGAAACCCTCTGATCCTCTCGCTGGGTCCCAGCCTCCCTGGAAGCCGGCATGTCCGTGATGGGAATCCCAAACCCTCTGCCAAGGAGCCGCTGCCCCTCGTGTGATCCTGTGCGTGCGGTCCAGGGACGGGGCTGGTGGATGGATTGGAACGGAGATGTGGTTCCATGAGACACACGGGAAACCTGAAATAAGACTCGGTTGGTATTTGTGTGAACTTCACTGAATTTGGCCTTTTTCATTGCCTTCCGCTTGGCTCGGTGTTAACTCCGCTTGGATCCTGTTGCTGTGAGAGCATTAACGCGTTCAGCCCATTCTGTTCCTCTCGCCGCGTCGCGAGCGTCGCAAGAGCGATGCCCAGTCGTACCCTTGGCTTTTGGAGGAACTCAGCTGTTCAAAAGCAGTTCTAAAGCCACCGGTTTTAGCAGACCTGCTGTCGCCCGATGCGTTATTTCCTTTTAACACCAACCTGCTTGTCCTTCTCAAAAGTAAGCACTTACCCCTGCAGTTCTGGCAGATCTCCTGCAGCACAATGCAAGCTCTGAGGGGGCAGGCAGAGAACTGGCTTTTTAAATGGTGTATAATAAAGCTGGTATTAACTCCTGCAGCCTCGGTTTGTTTGGGGGTGTTTTTTATTTGCAAGCAGCAAAACCTCCCGGTTCGGGCAGTGATTTTGGTCTGAGACCGGTTTTCCAAGCGATGGTACTGAGCAGTTCTCTTAGTCCAGACGGTTCCTATGGGAGCGGGTCCATTCGGGAGCCCCTGGGGTGGTTCTGGTACCCAAAGAGGAACCAGCGGTAGAGCTTGAACATGGGCACAGATGCTCTCGCTTTGCTGAGTCCCAGCCCCTGTTAAGTCCCAGTGTCACCAGTAAGCTTGATTACCCAAGAGATCCGAGCTGGGCTCGGCACCAAAGCTCTTCTGTTAATGCAGCATCCAGCAGCACTTCCACCATCTTCGTGTCCAAGCGCTGCTCCCAGAACTGAGTCCCATGGAAAACTGGTGGATGGAGAATTTCACAAAGGCCACTTCTCAATCTAAAAGACAAAGTTGTTTCAAAAGGAAAAGCGTTGCCTTTTGCTTTAGTTTAGGGAATGGCTTTATCCCTGCAGTACCAAAAGTGGATTGTGTTTGAGGGCTGCATGGGTGGGGGTACTGGACATCAGCTTCATCAAACACAGCCGTAAAACCCCAAACGCTTTCCGCTTGCATGCAAGACGGTTTCAGTTACGTGGTCAGTGATGCTCTGGGGCGGTTTGGGGCTGTTTTCTTCTGTTTAACCTTGCTGCTCGCACTTTGCTCTGTGCCTGTCGAAGGCTCCTGGAGACAAACAGTGTGGCAGATAGCTCTGGTTTGAACCGAAAGGATCAAGCGGGCCAGGAGCTGCTTTTCAAGGAAGACAAAAGACACAAAACCGTTCCCCCTTGATGTGTTGTTCTCGGTGTTTCCGTAGGTGAGCCAAGCAGTGACGTGTACAGGAATATGGTCGGGTATTAAGGAGAGAGAAGCCTTGCTGTGTCAGACGATTGAACAATTGAACTGTTTCTATGAACACGCTGAATAAATGATCCAGGATAACTGTTCGGTTCGTGTCTCTGTCTGTGCAGCACCGAGTGCTGCTTTACTGCACAGAAAGCATTCAGTTGGTGTCTGTATTATATATATATATACACATAGACACATCTGCCACTGGAACTCCTCTGGCCCATGGCGTGGCCTCACAGGGGGTTCCAGCAGCCTGATGCCATCGGGTGAACACTGTAAAAGGGATTCCTTCCACCTGAATCATCGAGAGCTGCATCTCTGCTGTGACATGTGGAGCTGCATGTCTGATGTGTGGAGCTGCATGTCTGCTGTGACGTGTGGAGCTGCATCTCTGACGTGATGTGGAGCTGCATCTCTGATGTGACATGTGGAGCTGCATCTCTGACGTGATGTGTGGAGCTGCATCTCTGATGTGTGGAGCTGCATCTCTGCTGTGACATGTGGAGCTGCATGTCTGATGTGTGGAGCTGCATGTCTGCTGTGATGTGTAGAGCTGCATCTCTGACGTGATGTGGAGCTGCATCTCTGATGTGACATGTGGAGCTGCATGTCTGATGTGTGGAGCTGCATCTCTGCTGTGACATGTGGAGCTGCATCTCTGATGTGACGTGTGGAGCTGCATGTCTGATGTGTGGAGCTGCATGTCTGATGTGTGGAGCTGCATCTCTGACGTAACGTGTGGAGCTGCATGTCTGATGTGTGGAGCTGCCTCTCTGATGTAACGTGTGGAGCTGCATCTCTGATGTGACGTGTGGAGCTGCATGTCTGATGTGTGGAGCTGCCTCTCTGATGTAACGTGTGGAGCTGCATCTCTGACATGATGTGTGGAGCTGCATCTCTGATGTGTGGAGCTGCATCTCTGCTGTGACGTGTGGAGCTGCATCTCTGATGTGTGGAGCTGCATCTCTGATGTGTGGAGCTGCATCTCTGCTGTGACGTGTGGAGCTGCATCTCTGATGTGTGGAGCTGCATCTCTGCCAGAACGTGTGGAGCTGCATCTCTGATGTGTGGAGCTGCATCTCTGATGTAACGTGTGGAGCCAGGCTTCCCAGCCAGGCCAGGCCCAGCTCCTGCACAGGCAGTTGGAATAGCACAAGTTGGAGAATCGGCTTCATCCTGCTCCTGCAGACAAGCACCAGGAGCCGCCTCACTTCCCACTCTGCAGCAGCCGCTCTGGAGGTGCCAAAGCTTCCTAACTTGATCTCAGTTTGTTCCATGGAGGTTCGGTTCCCTCCCTGCTCGGCTGCACCCGTGCGAGCTGGGGCTCGCTGCTGCTCTCTTCCTTCTCTCCATGTTCCAGCACTCACTTCTTGTACCTGTGCCCTTTCCATTCAGCAAAAGCCTCCAGTGTGCTCCTGCTCCTCGGGATCACCACTGCCACGTCTGCAGGAGCTGCTGACACCGCAGCCATGGAGTTGTGAGGTTTCCCTTACTACTTCCTTCCCCATGGCTCTGCCCAGCCACAGTGTGCCCTGCTCAGCTCCCAGTCCTGCTCCCAGAGCCTTGGCCCTTCATGCCTTGGCCCTCCTGATGCTCTGCCCCTGTCCAACCTGAACACCTGCAGCTCTGCCCTCAGCGGACCTGGGAATTGATTGACTCTCATGTAATAAATGCCTATAAAAGTGAGCAGCGTGGATTTCTTGTTGCAGCAAGTGCAGGGGGCTCCTCACTGCATCCCTCACCCCTGTCCCTGACAGCTTCCCGTGAGGGTTTCCTCAGCCCAGGACTGGGATGGGCAGGGAGGGAGGTGATGGTGCTGATGCCCCTGAACATGGGATGCGGCGCTGGCCCTGCTTGACTGGCTGCCCCACACGGTTTGGGCACACCAAGGAACTCAGCTGGACCCGAGCTCTTCCCTAAGCCCATCTGCAGGTCTCTGACTGTGAGAACGATGAGCAGCAACCTGGTGTTTCAAGATGTTTTGGGGCTGCTTCTTGTAGCTGAGGCTTGTTCTCTGGGCATCCAAATGGGCAACATCAAGCAGAGCCCCACAACTTGACCTCGCTGCCCTAGGTTTGCTGTTGCGGAGAGGCTGCAGAAGCTCAGCCAGCCCCTGGGCCATTGCCCCACATCCCTCTTCCAGGCTGCGGGCACAGCTCTGCTTCGGTGACCCCCCAACCCTGCCAGACGTGGGCTGTGGGGCACGGATCTCCCCATCCATCAGCCGGGACAGCCCCATCTCTGATCCCAGTGGAGCTCTTGTGCACTTCGGGGAAATGAAACCTTAATTCCTCCTTGCTCTCACGGTTCCCTCGAGCACGGGGTAATCGCTACGGCTCCGATGTGAGCGGATCCTGTCCTGACTGGGGCTTGTGCTGGGGACAGTGGGAAGGGCTTCACCGGCGATTGTGCCCCTCACTTTGGGAGCTGAAGAGCCTGTGCCTCACCTGCCCGGGTGAACGTGGCCAGCACAGGCGTTCCTGTGCTCCGCTATCGCTTCACCCCAGGTAGACTGAGACCCGCTCGGCTTTGGGGTCTCTGCTGCCCAAGCTCAGCCCCAGAGGGCAACGACAAGGGATGCGCTAAGAGGAGCCCCGAGGCCTTGCAGCCGCGGGCAGGAGCCCGTGAGCGATGGCGCAGACCCACAAGGGAGCAGGAAGCCGTTCGGGGCAGGTTCCATCTTCGCAGCCGTCGCTGGTCCTGGTGGCTCTCAGGGTTCCTGCACCGGGAGCTTTGGGTCCGCATCCCCCCGGGTGCCTCTGCAGGACCCATCCAGACCACACCAGGGCAGGAGCTGAGCCCCGGGGCTGCAGCATGAGGGAGGCGGCTGCGCTTGTGCCATCGGGAAGGGGAAGTGGTGAGAACGTGGAGCCGGAGGCCCCTGTGCCGCTTCCCCCCTGAGCCGCTGCTCCTCGCCCTGCTCCAGCACCGGGATGAGCCGGGGCCGCGGGTGCCGGTGCACCGGGACCCTGCCAGCGCGATGCCCGCAGCCGTCGGGGTAAGTGGAGCTCAACCCAACAACCCCGGGGCTGTCGCTCATCTCCCTCCAAGGCCTGGTGAGGAAGCAGCTTGTGTGGAAGCCCCCGGTGCTGGGCGCGTTCAGCCTCCTCCATGCACTGGGGAGCCTCAGCCTGCAAGGTCGGGGTTTAATCCGGTGTCCCCCAGGGAGGGGGGGGCTGAACACGCTGCGGGTGCTGCCGGTGGCTCCACGCAGCCGAAGGCTTGCAAGGACGCCTCGGTGCTGGGCACAAAGGGGTCTGGGCCCCCCAAATCCTGCTCTGAACTGCCCAGCCCAGCACCGCGCACCCTGCTTATTGTGGAGGATGAAGCAGAGGGGATGTGGGGAGGGTTTGGGGCAGGCGATGCTGTGGGGTTTGTGGCCAGGGGAGGGAAATGCTCTTCACCACCGTGCCATGGAGGTGCCTGTGGCCGTTCCCAACCTGGCTTCACCACAAGCAAGGGGTGGGGAGAAGAACCTGGAGCCAGCCTGGGCTATGGGGCTCGTGCCAATGGGGAGCAGGGGCTTGGGGACCTCAGGGTGAGGAGTCTCATCTCTTGGAGCAGTTTGGAGGTAGCTCCCACCCGCCTCCATGTGCGGGAGAGCCGGGAAGGGCTTGGGGAAGGGCCCTTGCCAGGGGATGGGGACGTGCTGAGAGCTGCAGGACGTGAGCTGATGGGGATGAGCAGGGTCCCGTGCCTTCCCTCGCGGAGGCTCTGCAATGGCGCTTGATGCCAGAGGTGCAAATATCAAGTCCTCTGTGTTGAAGGTGAAGGCGATGCCCCTGCAGATCTGGTGCTGGCTTGGCAGGCTGAGAGCTGAGAGGCATGAATGGAGCAGGGAGGCCTTGCCGGAGAGGGGAAGGAGGTGATGGGGAACGCAGCTCGTGTTCTGCTTCTGTCCAACAGCCTCCAGCAGCGTTCAGGGCTTGCTTTGTGCCACGGGGCCACTCGTGTCCCCCCCAGCCCTGCTGCGGGGAGCCGCTGACGCAGGTGGGAACGCCAGGGACCAGGAATTCCTCCCTGGCCCCAGCTCCCATCAGCTGATGCTTCTGACAAAACACTTGGCTCCTGCGCTCCCCCCTTGGCAGCCCCTGGGCTGCCGCCTGCAGCGCTGCCTTAGACCTCACCGAGCTCTCCGCCGCGCTCTGAGCTCTCGCCTCCTGCCCGGGGTTACCCCTTGCTCGGGGCTCCCAGATGTCAGGCTCGGTGCTCAACCACTCCTGGCCGTCGTTCTCGAAGCGCTGGAAGAAGAGGTGGTCCTTTAAGAGAGGTAACGGCCTCGTGCGTGGGGAGCTGGGCTGCTGCAGGAGAGCCTGGCCCCAGCAAGAGGGCTGGGGTCCCCCGGCAGAGCGCGGCCGTGGGTGCACCCCTCTCTTTAGGGAGCACTGCTTGGGTGTTGGTTAACGCTTTTCCTGCCGTTTCGTCGTCTTGTCGAGGCAAAGAAAGGCTTTGAGGAGCCGGGTAATGGGTTAAACATCGGCCTCCTGGTTTTGTAATACAACTGGCTCCGTTGCTGCCAGCAAGCCGGAGGTGCCGGTGCCTGCAGCTGCCCAGCGAGGGCTGAGCCTTGTGTTGAGTTTGGTGCTTGAGCAGATGCTGGGGACAAGATTCCTCCAGCCCCTTGAGCAGAGCCCTGCGTTTGCAGCGCAGCCCCAGCTGAGGGGTTTGCGTGGCACTGCTTGAGCATCGCTGGGCAGGGCAGCAGGGATGGGGAATGCCAGCAGGGGTGTGAATTCAGTCCCAGTGCAGTGCCCTGACTTGGGAAGAGCGGCTTGAGAGCCCTGGGAAGATGTTTGCAGTCCTGGAGGACGTGGACGCTGCTGTCCCTGCCTGCAAACACTGCCCTCAGGCTGGTGCCTTTGGGTACCTTCATCTGTGGCGTTAGATCTCTTGATGCTCTTTATCCTTCGTTAAATTCACACCCCAAAGCTGTCTTCCGATATGGATGTGCAGGAGACCCAGATCCGAAATGAACGGTCAAAGGAAGGCTCATTCAGAGCAGGAGGCAGGGGCTCAGTTCCCCATAGCCCTGCTGGGGCATCCCAGTGCCGTGCTGGGGTTGTGAGGGGCAGGCTCAGGTGAGCCAGTCTCTAATGCATGAGCCAGCCTCACAGTGCTGGCAGGCACTGAGTGCTTCAAGGGTGTTTCGGTGGAGCCCTCTCCCCCTCCGCCTGCTCGCAGAGCAGTTTGTGCCCCTGGGGTTTGTGCTGCCCAGTGCCTTGGAGGGCATCAGAGGGGCTCAGAACCACTCTCATCCTCACCGGGCCCCTGCTCTCCTTCCTCTGCCCTTCGTGCCCCAAAGCCCGGCCCCGCTCGCAGCGATAAGGCAGCCGCTCGAGCGCAGGGTGTGAAGCGCTGGGCACCTTTATCTGCTCCCCTCCTCCCTCCGGAGCCAGCCCCACCGCTGCCACCCTCCTGCGCAGTGGGGCCCACGGCGGGACCGCTCCGCATCCGCTTCTGGTGCCTGCGTTACAGAGGTGGTGCCCATGGCCCCCGGTACCCGGCAGGGTGGGAGGTGAAGGGCAGCGGGTGCAGGGCCAGGAGGAGCTGGAACCGGTTGTGTTTCTTGCCAGCGATGCTCTCTGTGGTTTCCCAACGGCCTCTACCCCCCATTGCCAGGAAATGCCCTCACACCCCGGTCCTTCCTTCCTCTTGGGATTGCTTTCACGTAGCAGACCCGAGCGGTGCCTTTGTCCCGCCACGTTTGGGGTGGCCTTTCCCCCATGGGCACGCAGGGTGCTTTGATGTTTGGATTTGGTGAGCAGCTCGCATCCCTGTTTCCTCTGATGTTCCCTCTGCCAGCAGCAGCCAGGCTCCAGGGGCACCCTGCAGCGCCCTGCACCGAGCCCACTGAGGCTGGGCCACCGCTTGTGCCAGCACTGGGTGCATTGATGCTTCTCCTGCCAGGACCGCCATGGGCGCATCCCCAGTGACCAGCCTGTCCAAGGGGAATCAGGCGGTTGCAGGAGGGAGGTTTTGACTGCAGGTCCCAATTGGAAGTGTTCCGTTTCAGGTCCCTGTGCTCCAGTTGCAGCAGCACAGAAGTTTCCTTCCTTGGGACAAACCAGCTCGGGGGGGGGGGGCAGATCCCAATCTCCCCACAGCATCACAGCCCCTGAGGCTGGTCCCATTGCTGGTGCCTCTCACTGCTCCCTTCCTCCCTCCCCACATAGGAGCCCAGCCATCACGTTTTGCCTGCAGGGAAGCCCTGGCAAAGAGCAGCAGAGCCCCCCTTGTGCACAGGGACCGCTGCTTCCTCCCAGCTCTGCCCTGGGAATTCCTGTGCTGAGGCTGCTCCCTGCAGCAATAACCTTTTATGGTTCCCGGCCAGAGGCGAATTAAGCAACTGCAATACCTAATCTGCTTCGTGTCCTCCCCAAGCAAACAGCATCTGCTCTCGGAAGGGTCATTTCACCATCCCAGCTCCAGTGACGGTGACTGCTGCCAGCGCCTGGGCAGCTGAGGTGCCCCGTCCCCTTCACCACCGCATCGTGGGTCGATGGAGCATGGGTGCAGTTTGCCTTCCTACATGGGCGACCACCTTGATCTTAGGGATGTTCAGAGCCCCCCCTTCCTCCCTGTGCGTGTCCTTCCTTGCTCACCGCGCCAGCACCTGATGCCTGAACGTGTTTTGCCCCTGCAGCAGCATCCCCTCAGCTCAGCTCTCCCGGTGGTGCCAGCCCAGCATCATCCGGCGGAGGTGTCGGACGCAGGGAGCCCTGAAGCGTCCCCTCTGGTGCTCGCACATTGCCTAAAATGGTCTCCCCATGGCTGGAGCCCCGCGTGCTCCTCGTGCTGCCTCCCTGCTCCCCGGAGCCCGGCTGCGCATCTCGTTTGTCGCTGTTGCACCGCGGTGTCTGAAGCCTCCGGGCAGGACCGAAGTCCTTTGGTGGGCCTGGAGGGGGTCTGCTGCCTGCAGCCGATGCCTTGGCCGGCTCCTGAGCACAGGGAATGTTTTCCAGGCCTCCAAAGAGCTGACTCTGGTCCAGGGATCCAGTTCCGAGCTGCAGCCTGGAGCCCGGTGCAGGCCCAGAGCAGCCCTGGCAGGATGCTTGGATCCTGCTTGGGAGGAAAAAGCTCTTTGGCTCAGCTAAAGCCCAGGTCAGGGCTCTGGCTGCTGCCTCCCAGCTCTTTGATGCCTTCTCTGTGGGCAGTTGCTGCTGCAGGGGATGCTGAGAGCAGGGAATCTCCTTTTCCTTCCTTCCCTGGGTCTGCTCTACCTTAGCCTTCATCCCAGGCTGCTTTGGGGGGCTCTCAGTGGCTTTTCCTGCCCGCTGACACCTTTGCCTGGTGTTTCCCACAAGCTCCTGCCAAAACCTCTGCTGCTTCACATGTGTGTTCGCTCCAAGATGCTGATTTTTGATCACAAGCCGAAGCGAGGCAATGCAGGGGCATCTGTGGAAAGCAAAAGGTGCTGCTCAATAGTCTGCCCATTGAGCATTCTGGATGTGGCTCAAGGACATCCCGAGCATGAATTTGTCTCTCCATGAACAATGCCTTGTGAAGTGGATTCTCCAACCTTGCCGGAGAGCCTGTTTCAAACTTCCCCTGCTCTTAGAGCTCAAAACCCCTTCCTTAAAGTAGTGCTTTCACAGACGCTTGCTTTCTCTATTATTCATAGACCCCCATTATTCGTAGACCCCCAAGGAGCATTTAAACACCCCAAATGCTCCTTGAAACCCAAACCCTGGCACAATCCAAGGAACAAACCTCCAAACCCTCCCGCACGTTCGCTGCTGCCTTCTTCGAGCTGGCACCGGGCAGTTCCTGGCTGCATCGCACAGCACTAAACCCCATGGCAGGATGCGAGGTGTCCAAGAGTGTGGTTTCCAACAGCATCTTCCTCGTGTTCATGGGTTTATACCTGGCTTTCCTGGAGCATGATGGCTTTCTAGCAGTTTCTTGCTGATACACTTGCTCCCAGCCTCTTGCTATTGTTCTCTGTATCTTCAGAGACCCACGCCTGGTGCTTTGGCCAACAGCCTGGCTGTTGTCCATCCGCCTCAGCTCTGTGTATCCCGAAGGACTCAAAGGCCTCCTTGAGCCATGCGATGCCTTAGAGATCGTGGCTCAGGTTTACCGTGTGTCTCGTTCCATCGCAGTGCGCCTCAGGCAGCTGGACCACGAGGCAGGTCCAGACCTTTGTTTGCTTCTCAGTGGGTTATCAGATGGTGTACGGCACACTCAGGTTCCCACTCCTGTGGGGGGAACATCCACATGAGTGAGCGGCACCAGGAGAATGATGTGCTCGCACTATGGTGTCACGCTCACGTGGCTCCAATCTGGCCTCCCAGAGCAGCATCCTTTATTCCTTACAGGTGAAAATCAAATCGCTGTCAGTATTTTTACTCATAGATTTCAATGTCAAGAACAGCCCAAACCAGTGTTTTGAACAATGTGTTCAAGAAGGGGCTTAGCTCTTCTCTTTCACTGTACTCTGCAGTACAGGACATGCTGCAAGGGGCTGGCTGGGATGCTGCAAGCCCGGATTGAGGGATGATGCTTGGGAATCCCTGCACCAGATCCCTGCACAGTCAAGGCTGCCGCGGTCCTGAGGTTGCCTGGCAATGCCTGTCTGCGAGGGGCAGGGGAACAGAGGGCATGTGGAGCATTTCAGTGCTGCCCAATGTCACCCGTGGGTGCCTGATCCCACATCCCTCCCGGCTGCCTGCTGGGGCCTTCTGTGTCTTGCAGGGTCTGACTGCAAGCCATGCTTACGGGAATTCACTGACCGCAGCACCCCTCCTTTGGAGAGTCACAGCCCCAAAAGCTTCCTCCCCTCCCTGACTGCCGAGGATGACACCTTCTGCACCAGCATGGCTGAAGAAAAGGCAAGTGTCCCCTTCCCTTCTGCTGCCTCAGTGCGAGGGTCAGCAAACTGCATGGGCATATTCGGAGTGGTGGAGTACGGACGGGGGAAAGGAATCGATCCAGATTATCAAGCAATACAAGGTTACATTGCTTTTGCTGCCGGGGAAAACCATACCCATGTGCTTCCTATTGGTGCTGGGGGGAAGCTCGGGGTCTGGAGGCAAACTCCACACGCTCCTGTAGCAAAGCGAGCTGGTGGGGCTGGGCCAGGTTTGGCTGCGAGGTGCAGTGGGGAAGCGCTGCTATTAGAAAGCCTGCTTGGAGAAACCCAGCTGCAGGCCTGGCCCTGCTGCTTGTGCATGCTGCTTGCCATGAGAAGGGAAAGAGAAGCAGCTCTAGCTTGGTGTCCCCTTCGCATCCTCCTGCATCCCTGCATCTGAGCGCTAAGCTGGCACTGGCTTTGCAGGAGGACTCCTCTTCCACAGAGCTGGATGTCCCCGCAGCGGACTCGCACAGCAGCACTGAGGACCTGCTCTCAGACTCGGCGCTCCATGGCACGGAGTATTACAGAGACCTGGGGCTCCTGAGCCCGCCGATCGCCAGCACAGCACCAGCAGCACAGCCAGAACAAGCAACCCGGGCTCTGCCTGCCCTCAGCCTCCTGGAAGAGGGACCAGTGGCCGTGGATGTTGCTTTTTCCAACCCCGTTTCGTGCTCCGTGCGTTACGGTGAGGCTGACTGCCGCTTTCTCCACAAAGGCCACCTCTGGCCCTGTGCAGCGCTGCCAGAAGATGGTCCCAGCACTTCGCAGGGTCCTGCAGAGCCAGACAAGGAGCTGGAGCTGCAGGAGGCCGAGGAATCCTTCCCTACGCTGGTGAGATCCATGTCGACCTCTCGGAGGCACAGCTGGGAGAGCCCTGTATCACCCGTGGACTGCAAGCGCAGGTACAGCAGCACCGCGAGCAGGATTGGAGACGTGTGGTCCGGTGATGCTGTGGGAGGCTGGAATGATCGCATTGCTCTGGGCTCCAGCTGCTGCTGGGTGGTCTCCATCACTGTGAGCATCCGCCAGAGCAGCTATACATCTACTGCTCACGTTGGGTGGGATGGGAGGAACAGATGCTAAGGAAGCAAGAGGCTTTAATGTCTCCTTGGCAGCAGGAAGACCCCTTTTCCCGGTCCTTGGGTGGGAAAAGGATCTCTCATTTGGGGAGAGCTCAGTTCAGTCTGGAGGGAACCTTGAACGGCATCGGCCACCCTGATGCTCCCCATCCTCTGGCTCCAAGGGAACTCTGCCCATCCCAGAGGGATTAAGAGAGCTCTTACAAACCCTTGTTCTTGTCCGTGACTCGCCCTGGGGGGGGTCTGTGCCTGCAATCACCGCGGTCTCCTCTGGCCTCCACGTGGCCGCAGGGATTGGGCTTTGTAGCACGATGCTGAGCGCTGGCTGGGAGCAGTTTCCAGGCCTGGCATCGCTGCTGTCCTGTGCTCCTGCCACACCGGTGCCTTGGGCTCCAGGTTCCCACAGGGATGCTTCCCCTGCTGACAAACGTATTGATCCGCCGATGGCTGGAGTCAGGTGCAAGCCAGCAAGGGCTATTTTTATGTCTCCTCCTTATAAGGCACCCTAAAATCAACTCATCCTGAGATCCTGGCAGTTCTTTATCAAGCCCACAGGCGGGTTCTCAGACCTCGTGTTGCTCATTCACAGTGTATGCTGTGTAACAGGCGCAGGAGCAACGGCGGCACAGAGCGGCTGTGGCTGTCAGGGGGTTCAGTCCCCTCGCTGGGTGCTTAAACACAAGTGAGCACGGGGCCAGGGAAGGGGAACACTCCCCATGTCCCCTAAGCAAACGCTTCCTGAAGGCTGTCTCTGGCAGCAGGGATGAAGCAGCAGTGATCTGCAGACACAACCCATGCACACAGTAAGATTTTCCACTGGGCTCTATGCATCCTTGCGCTCCAGTGTTGTTGGCACTGGAACAGCACTTGGCATCCAGGAAACTGTGGGCCACTGGGGGAGCTGGTCCACCCCTTCCTTCCCAGAAGAGGATTTCTTTTCCCTTCCTCGAAGCTGGGCCCCGGTGGGAGCAGGGGCTGTGATGTGATGCCCCAGTGATCTGATGGATGACAACATCTGCCATTTCTGAAGGCCCAGAGGGACTTGCTTGGGGCTGCAGCTAACGGGGCAGCAGCTATCAGGCAGGCTGCTGTCTCAGGGGTTGCTAAGAGAGCAGGGAGAGCCATCCAGCACCAAACATCCCTGCTGACGATGGAGCTCATAGCAGCCACAGAAGCCGTTTTGAACAGGCTCAGGTCTTGGTGTCCAGGCTGATGCTTCCTGGTGCGGGCTTCTCCTTTGTGCGCCTGCTGTGGTGACCCTCCTTGTCCCAGTTGCATGAGCTCCTCAATGGCCAGCCAAGGCTAGGACATTGCAAGGGCCCTGCCATGCCCAAAACAAGGGACTGGCTCTGCTAAAGTGGCTTGTTTCTCTTTCCTGGATTAGGTTCAGCCTGGATGCCACAGAGATGGGCAGTGACGCAGAGCAGGAGGACATGGAGAAGGGGACCCCGTCCTGCCCGCAGCCTCATGTGTCCCTTCAGCCGCCCAAAGGGGAACTGGAAGCCTGGAGCAGCAGCAGGGGTAGCACGGTGATCAAAGTGGAGATAGAACCACTGCACCTGAGCCCCACGGCCAGCCCTGGCTTGGAGGAGGTGGTGAGTGTGCGAGGGCTGCGTGCGCTGAAGCCGGCATTCCCAGCCTTGCCCCTTGCCAGCCGTGCCGAGCCCCAGTGGAGGTTCCCGTGGGGCACAAAGCACCAAGGGCATCCTTGACTTTTTCCTTCTCCAGGAATGCGGCAGCAGCAGGAAGAGACTGAGGTCAAAGTCTGTCCCATCAGCCGCTGAGGCGGCTGTCTCCCTGCAGACACCTCGCAGCCTCAACCCTCCTCTTCCAGCTGCGGAAGGTCGGTATAGGCTATAGGTACTGCATTAAATGAGGGCTTGTGATGAAGATTAAAACCTGGAGATGGAGCCTCTGCAAGCCTGCACTTCCTCACCCTCCCCTTCTACAGGGTCCCAGCAGCTCCTGAAACAAGGCCAAGCTGACTTTGAATCTGATCCTGGCTTACAGGACAGCCCAAGCTTAGACGTGCATATCCCCAGCGACACATTGCCCTGCAACCTCTCTCTGGCTGGTGTCTTGATCACTCCCGACTCGCACAAGGCAAAGATGCTTTCCTAGGCACAAAAGGCACTGCTTCATCTGCCCAGGTTTAAATGTGCCCTTTCTTCTGTGCCCCAAAGAATGGGGCAAACGTGGTCTCTGCACAAGGCCCCTTCTTCCAGCGGTGCCCTTACCTAACCCACCGTGCACAGCTGGCAGGGACAGGCTTCGGGACAAGGCTGTCGGCTTCTGCTTTCTGCACTGGAAGCTGAAAAGCCGTAGGCAAACAGAGGCACCTTTGCTCCTGTAAACTGCATTTTGGCCTTCTCTGTGCTGCTGGAATCCGTTCACCCGTGAGGAGCCCCAGAGCAAAGTGCTGAGACTTGTTAAGAGCCTGGGAAGTGGAGGGGAAGCTGTCACGGGGAGGGTCTCTGGGGTGGCACCAGCTCCTACCCCCTAGCAGCAAGCAGGGTCCTCGGAGGTTTATGTAATACAGACTGCAGAAGGCAGGGGTAACACAGGAAAGTGATGCAGCCTTTGCCACCCTCACAGATGAGCAGTGCAGCCTTTCCCTCCCTAACTGCTCCCATCACTTCTCCCTCCCCACTAAAGGCAGAGTGGGAGCTCAGCAAGATTAATGGGGTCCAGTGACATAGCTTGCAACACGGTGCAAAGAAAGGCAAACCAGGATCCCTGATGAGAGTGTTTTGTGTTCCAGCTCTTCAGCCCCCTGCCCTGGAGATGCTGGAGAAGGACCACGTGTCCCCAGACCATGTGTAGGTATCGTTAGTCCTGGTTGTCTTGAGTATATCTGAGCTACTGGAGATGCAATAGCAAAGGAGATCCCGCTCCATGCTGGGGCACAGCTGAGGAGTTGGTCATAAAGCAGCACCTGATGATTTGTGGAGTGCAGCATGTCTTTGCAAGGACATTTTCTAACCCCTTGCTTTTCTTTTGCCCCATCCTTGGTAGGCTAATTGTCCAGCAGGTACTTCAGGAGCTGAAATATTACCATGGGTAAGTGTGGCTGGGAGAGGGATATGCATGGGGAGGTCACCGGTCTACCTAGGACGCACACACCACTTCATCCCCTGAGGGGCCAGTCCCTGGGGTACCAGAATCACTGCATTCTTCCAGTGAAACCAGCATAGAATCAGGAGGAGAGGTAGCATCGCACGTGCCTCTCCTGTAGCTCTTAACGTGCTCCTGCCCCATCTCCCGCGATGAGCCTTTCTGCAGACCCAGAAGTTCTGCTCTTGTGCCCTTTGCTGAGGGTCTGATGTCTTTTCCCCACACAGGGCGAAGCAGAGGGCGCACGTGCGAGAAGGCAGCGATTCCTCCCAGCAGAACCTCACCTGGTTTGAGTTCCTGTCTAATGAGTAAGTGAGACAGAGGGTAACCCACGCACCTTTGATTCCCAAAGCGGCCTGATTTGGAGCCCACCTCCATAAAGCTCCACTGCCCTGCTAATACTGTGTGCAGGGTAGAAACATAGAATCACAGTTAGGGTAGGAAAGGACCTTAAGATCATCCAGTTCCACCCCCCCTGCCATGGGCAGGGACACCTCACACTAAACCATGGCACCCAAGGCTTCATCCAACCTGGCCTTGAACACTGCCAGGGATGGAGCATTCACAACCTCCCTGGGCAACCCATTCCAGTGCCTCACCACCCTGACAGTAAAGAACTTCTTCCTTATATCCAATCTGAACTTCCCCTGTTTTAGTTTTAACCCATCACCCCTTGTCCTGTCACTATAGTCCCTAATGAAGAGTCCATCCCCAGCATCCTTATAGGCCCCCTTCAGATACTGGAGGCTGCTATGATGCTGGTATCTGCAGTGGTGCAGCCAGAACTGGGGCCTTGTTGTGCACGACACTGAGCAAAAAGAGACAGCCTCAAATTACACACATAATTGGACATTTCAGCTCCTTATTTGCAAGTCTGCAATGGCAGGACTGATGCTAAACCAGATCCTCCAGGAGATAAAAAGCTCAGAGATGGGGTCCTAAAGTAAGGCTTCAGGTGAACTTCATCCGTGATCTCCCTGAGCTGGGCTTGGCCGGTTTACTTCCCCTTAGTTAAGAGGTTTCTGGTCGTGTTCCAGGAATGAGGACAGTGGAAAGAGCGATAAAGCAGAGAAAGGCACGAAGGTGATGCGACGCCTGAGTTCCCTGCGGAGCCGAGTCACTGGGTCCTGGCAAAAGGAGAAGGTGAGCAAGAGATGCTGGATTCAGGGAAGAAATTGTTGAGTTCTTCAAACAACAAAAGGGATCTGCCCCAGGGACCAGCAGTGTGGCTTTGCCTGTGCTGTGATGCACTGGACAGGGTGATCCCTGACTCTCAGCCCACCTTGCTCCAGGGCACGTTCTGGCTGCTCTCCTGCTCTCTTAGCACAAGTTGTGCAGACCAAGAGAAGAGCCCTTTGCTTGGGTGACTGCCTGGATCACTCAGTGTGGCAAGGAGGGGAGCCTGCAGGGCCCCATGGGCTGCAGTGCCGTGTCCTGCTTTTCATCAATGGACCAGAGGGACTGGCCCAAGCCTTAGGAAGGCATCTGGGAGAAGCACTGCCACCCCAAAGGCTCAGGCACAAAGGTGCCCACTGTACTTACAGGGAACGCGTGGGCAGTGCAAGGGCTGTAACAGAGCTGTGGGGTTTCTTTTCTCTCCTTCCAGGGTAAGAACAAAGAGCAGCCAAAAGACAGAGAGAAGGAGAAAGAGCCAAAGGAGCCGAAAGAAAGGTGGAAAGAGATCAATAGGCACCAGCTCGTGCCAGGGGTCTTCTCCAGCTGCACCAGCTGCTCTCTGTGTGCCAAACCCCTTGTGAATAAAAGTGCTCTGCAGTGCCTGAGTGAGTATGGCTCTGGCCCAGCCTGGCTGCACCCCGCTCCCCAGGCTCCCCTCTGGCGCTGCCATTCCCCTGCCCAAAGCAGCCTCTTGGCTTGCTTCCCTTTTCGCCTGGCTTGGCTGTACCCCGCACCCTGCTTGGCCTGGCTCTTTCTCCACATAGTCAAAATGAGCTCGGAATCCTGCCTGGCAATAGTTCACCCTCCTTTTCTTTGGCCACTGGACCGTTTCCCACCCCTTTCCCCCAAGGAGGATTCCAGGTCCGCTTTTCCTTTAACAATTCCTATTTTTCCTCCACAAAGCTCTGCTCCCTGCTGCCTGAGGGAAGCTGGATCCTTTTCACAGCTGCAGTGATAAGTCAGCTCAGCATCTGGCCTATGCACAGGCACAGGGATCTCTAGAGCATCCAAACCTTTATTAACCAACACAAAGCGGTGCCTCCCAGCACCTGCATGGGTGAGATTGTTGCTTTCCAGATGTAAGCTGCTCCTTTGGTAGTGTGCATGGGACTCTGTCCTCCTACCACATTCACTGTGGCTTTGCTGCACGGCTTTGGCTGACGGACAAAGCCTGTCCCTCCTCTTTGGGGCAGGTACTCAGAGCACTGAAGAACATTTTAATTCTCAAAGGGTTGTCTTTGGGCAGAGAAAATCTCCTGGAAACGAGCTCTTTCTCTACCCTGCATCCTCAAGCAATGCTCGCTCTCCAGTAAGAGGGTCTCAGAGGCAGTTAAGGTCAGTAAAATCTTCTTGGGACATAGAAGAACTGGCTGCCCTTGGACATGTGGTATGAAAAGCCTATTTTGCCTTCAGGCTGGCTGAAGGGGAATAAGAAAGGAGCACAGCTAATAGCCCTTGGCTGTTAGTGAACGTTTTGCAGGTGTCACAGCAAAAACTAGGAGGCAGGGAGCTGAATAAGAGCAAGTGCTGTGTGGATGTTTAGAGATAAGCCAGATGTTACAGGAGGAGGCAGAGTTATGCCTTGTCGATCCTGCCTGAGGAGCCTCCTAGCAGAGGCTCTGTTTGCGGTCCTGCACGCTGCTGTACATCTAAACCTGGGAGGATACAGATCTTGATGCCCAGAGCACCAAGAGCCTGGAGCCGTGCTCAGTGTGGTCCTCTGAGGTTATTGCTAGTGTGAGCGATTCTCCTCTGGACAGCTGCTATGGAGATCTGTGGAGTGTGAGGAGCTGGAGCTAGCTGTCACAACAGGAGAAAGGCTCGTCATATCGTTAATCCTAATTGCATGGGGATTGCACATGAGTTATTGCAACTTCGACCTTGTTTCTCAGCCCTTCGGTGAGGAATCTGGGCTCTTGACTCTTGCTAACATTCAGGAGAAAACCTCCAAGGTGGCTGAGGATCTGTTGTGTGCGACATCTCCTTTGGCTTTCTGGGGGGCTCGGGCATGTGCTGCCCAGGCTGAGGCGGGAGCTCCTTTTTGCATGTTCCCTTTGCACTGTCTTGAGCTGAGGCTCACCAGTTGGGCCGGGTACTGAAGATGTTCATTGAAATCAATGTCCTGTCTGTGGTTAGATCCGGACCGGGACTTGCGTGGCAGCCGTTAGCCTGAGGGGTGCCTGCATTTGGATTATGTTGGGATGAAACCTTTGCGAGCTGCTTCTGGGTTGATCGTTACCTCGCTGGCTCCCCTTAGTGCAGTTCGGAGCTGTGTGGGGCTCCCGAAAGCGAGCTCCAGGGCCACCGTGTAGCCACAGGGGCACGTTCACTTCTCTGATGCGTGATGTTCTCATTCACACTGGTGTGTGAGCTGCTCGGTGGGGGCTGTAGCTGCTGCCAGGACATGTGGCTGCTCCTCTTGTTTTCTCCGCACGGACTCGCATTTCACCATCCGTACCCTTCGGTGCTGGGCCAGCTCTGGGTCCATCTCCTGGTCAGGTGCTGCGGGTTTTATCTCCGGGGTGGTTTTAACTGCAGCACCACCACGCGGTACAAGACAAAACAGACTCGGAAAGAGAAGACAAGAAAAGGTGGTTAAAGAAAGGGATGAGCAGAAGCCAGGGGCAGGAGGCATGGGGAAATGACTGGGAAGCCTGCGGTCTTTCCACTGTCAATAGACACAAAAGGTCTGGTAGCTTCCATGGCTGTGATGAAATAGAGAAGCGAGAGCTCTTCATAAAGTAACAGCAGGAGGAATTCTGCTTTTAGCTCAGGACCAGGAGTCATTGCTCGTGCACGTGTGCTGTGAAGGCGGGCAGCCCAAGCAGCCCTGAACGTGGCAGCTCGTTTCCCTCTCCCACCCGATCCCTCCCATCCATCCTCACACCACGCTGTGCAGTCAGCCAGGGAAGGAGGCTGTGGTATGGATGCAGGAGAGTTTCTGCAGCTCCAGTTTCCGAGTCTCACAAATGTGATGTCTGGAGCCCGGCGGGGATGAGAACCAGAGCGGAGCGATTGCAGGCACTGGGAGCTCGACAGCAGTGGCCACCCAAACGTCACTGTTCTGTAAACTTTGAGCTGTGAGCCTCTAGGTTTATCGTTCACCTGGAAATGGAGAAAGCTCCTTTTGAGCCTTCGCTGTCAAGCGTGGGGAAGGTTTTGTGTCTAAATTAATCCTCTCTTATAAACATGCTTCTAGAGTTTATGCAGCAGGAGTTAGATGAGTCCCAGCACAGCCCTGACAGGAGGAGAGCTCTGTGCCATGGAGCTGAGCCAAGGATCTGCTGTTGGAATACAGATGGCAGGAGGATTGCTTCCCTCCTAGAGACTTGAGCTTGAGCACCGGGGTAGAGGTGGGTCTTCTACATCTTTTCATAGCTGAGAGTTGTATCTCTAGTACCCTATGAGGAAAACAGGGAGGTCAGATGGACCAGACTCTTCCAAAGGAAGCCTGTAGCCACAACGAAAGCGTTTGGCAGGCTTCAAGTTCTTCTTTAAGAGAAGGTGCTCAGTTTGATGAATCCTAATACTGGTTATCCCAGACACTGGACTGTCCACTTGTCCTAGGCTGACCCTTGCTGGCTGCATCAGTATACAGTGTGATTTATAACAGGTTGCTGTAACAACCAGCCTCCAGGACCCGTATGAGGCACGTTGTGAAAGAGGTCTGGAGAACCATTTCCATTCAAACAATGGTTCTGTGGGTAGATGGAGGACACGGCTCTCTGCAAGGCAAACATCCTGCACCGTGCTGCTTGTTGTGTAAGGAAGGGAGGCCACAATGGCTTTCGGTTTGGACTTCAGTCTGAAATTCACCTCTCACTTGGCACTTGTGCCCCGATGCTTTTGCTTTTAGTATTCCCAGAGCAGCACCAATAAGCTAATAGGGGAAGGAGAGTTTTGGCTTTGTAGTAAGCAGGAATTACTTTTTAACCTGAAAATTTCTGCTCGTAGCCCACCCCGAGTCCTGATAAATCGGAAAAGCAGCAGGGAACCTGGAACTTTGCATTTCTGGAGAGAGATGCAGCTGCCAGAAGGCTGCTGTGGTTGGGGGGGAGAAGGAAGGAGAAAGGCAGTTTGCTTGCTGTAACACGATGACAGTGACAAATGGACTGGGAGTCCCACTTGGAAGAGGCTTTAGAAGAGGAAAACTGATGACTACGCTATTCTCAGTGCTCCTTTTCTGCTTTTTCAGTTTCTTTGTGTATCTGGGCAGTTCTGCCTTCACCTGAACATCTCCACTGTGCAGCTCCTTGCGTTCCCTCACAAAACCTCAGCATCCTGTACACTTGGCTGCCTGACACTAACGCACCTGCAACCCGTTCAGTCAGAACTCTGCTGTTACTGCAGAACGAGACAGGATTAGAAGGTCGGTGCGCAATGCAAACCTCGCTCTAAGCTAGAGCCTTCCAGCTGGTTCCCGTGCCAGGCTTTGCACTGCTTTTGTGGAGATGCCCTGGGGGCAGCAGCACAAGCACAGCGCGTTCTCTCCGTGACAGCTGTAGTTGGGCAATCTGCAATGCTTTGCTTTTGTATCACAGCAAAGCCCAAAGCTTGAAGTGCCGAGGTTTAACCAGTCACCAGTTGACAGCTGTTTGCCCCTCTTTAAGGACTGTTTCCCTGTAGTGCTGAAAGGCCACAGTAAACTGGGACCGAATTGGATTTAGCTCTGTACAGCAGCAGCACAAAAGGCATCAGTTCTGAATAGCCTGCGACTATAAGCCAAAGAGGAGAAAGAAATCAGCTGCACGGGTCCCAGCGTGGAAGCCAGAGACAAGATTTGTCCCATGGTAGGCTAGGATTTGAGCCCGTTTCCAGCCCAAACAGCAGCAGGTTCTTTCAAAGCAGCACGGGAAAGCCAGGAGGTGGATTTGGAAAGGGCGGCGTTGTTTTATAGCCGTGTTCTACGCCGTGTTTCCACGCTGGATGTTTATGATCTAAAGCAGATGGACCCGCTGTCAGAGCTGTAGGCCCTCGGAGGGAAGGTGACATGAAGGGGGCCTATAGGGATGCTGGGGAGGAACTCTTCATTAGCGACTGCAGTTATAGGACAAGGGGTAACGGGTTCAAGCTTAAACAGGGGAAGTTTAGATTGGATATAAGGAGGAAATTCTTTACTGTCAGGGTGGTGAGGCACTGGAATGGGTTGCCCAGGGAGGTTGTGAATGCTCCATCCCTGGCGGTGTTCAAGGCCAGGTTGGACAGAGCCTTGGGTGCCATGGCTTAGTGTGAGGTGTCCCTGCCCACGGCAGGGGTTGGAACTGGATGATCTTGAGGTCCTTTCCTACCCAAACCGTTCTGTGATTCTATGATTCACGCTAAGCCCCGTGCACTGCGCAGCACGAACCGCGTTAAAGCTGCCACTCGGGATGCTACAGCCGCCCCCCGCGCTTGTGCTCCGGCGGCAGCCAGGCGCTACCGGAGGGCAGCTCCCCCCCCCCCGGTGGGACGTTGGTACCGCCCGGGGCACGGGACGGGGCTGGCGGCTCCCGGCTCCCGGGGGCGAGTCCACTGCACCGCGGGGTGGGGCAGGGACCCTCCCGTCGGCGGCGCGCAGGCGCGCACCCGCTTTTCCCTTCTGCTTCCGGGACACGGAGGTGTTTCCTGTTGCTGTGGCGGCGGCTCCCGGGACCGAGAGTGCACCCGGCGGCTCCCCGGGGACTCCGGTAAGAGAGCGGGGTGTCAGCGCGCCCGCCGGCGCCCCGAGCCTCGGGCCCTGGCTCCCCCGCTGCGCCCTCCCCTGCCGGCAGCGGGGGTCCCCTCCCCGGCGCAGTGCGAGGCCGCGGCCCCCGGTGCCTACGGCGGGGCAGCGCCAGGCCTGTGCTGAGGGGGGCTCGGCGGGGGGAGCCCGCCCCGCCGGGGTTACACAACGCAGAGCGGGGAGGGGGGGACGGGACACGGAGTTTTGTCGTCCCTTCCGTGACCGAGCCCTTGGGGTTTGTGGCTGTCCCGACGGGAGCAGCTCCAGGTTTAAGCAGGGGGACAGGGTTGTGAAGATGCAGTCTTCGTCGTAGAAACCCCTTTGGAAGGGCTAAGGAAGGAGCTGGAATAACGCCGGGAGCGTGAGGGGGGCAGGCTGGTGAAGCCGGTTGGCTTCATGCGACAGCTCGAGTCTGAGCATCCTTAGGAGGATGATCGTGGGATCCTGTGCCTCGTCTGCTTGGTGGTTGCGTGCACAGCACCAGCGCTGCAGCAGCGGGAGAAGTCTGGGAAGTGCGTGGAATGACCTTAAATGTGTTAATTAAAATGAAAAAGGTGAGAAGTTCTCCTTGCCCACAGTTGTGATGATTGACCCGTTTTTAATATTCCACAGCGCTGGCGGATTAGGGAGAGGAGCAGGAGATGAAATCAGACTGGAGGTGTAGCTCGTGTGTGCTGGAAAGGGAAGCCTGGTAGGAGGTAGGAGTGGTGATGGATTTTGGAGGAAGAGAGGGGAAACAGGGAGTGATTCAAACAAAAAGCTTGGTGAGACGGCCCTGGTGCTGTATTTGGGTTTGCTGCTTTCATAAAGAATCATAGAAGGGTTTGGGTTGGAAAGGACCTTAAGATCACCCAGTTCCAACCCCCCCCCCCTGCCATGGGCAGGGACACCTCGCACTAAACCATGGCACCCACGAAGCAATGTTTTTGAATCCTGTTTGGAGATTTTGTGCTGTGGCTTCATTACTGTAGCATCTGTGTCAAACCAAGCTGCTCCTCAGTTCTGTTCTCACTCCCCTTTTAACAGAGACTTTTCCATTTGGCTTGCTTGCTGTATTTCTTTATAGAGCCCAAAGGTAATAGTTTCTCTTTGGTACGATAAGAAAAAGAACCCAAACCCATGGAGCAAGGCTCTCAAACAGGAGCCACCAGACACTGTGTGTTGTAGTTCCACCTAATGTTTACCTATGAAATGTTTTACATACCTTTTATGATGGTCATAGTTGCTGCTTCAGTTCTGTAGCGTTCCTGGAGAATGGGGGAAGGGTTCAGCAGGAGGGAACTGAAATGGCACTGGGATTGCTTGTCGGATACCATGTGAGTTTTGCCTTGCGTTGTTTAAAACACAGAAGCATCGCTTGTTCAGTTTGGGTTTCTGTGCTTAAAGGGCCACCAGAACCTGCAGTGCTGGGAATGACACAACCCCACCCCCCTATCCGTCCAGCTGATATTTTGACAATAGAACCAGATCCAGGGAGAAAGTAATTATAGGTTGTTTTGGAGACAGAGGAATGCTTTAACAGGGAACTGAAACTTGATAATTTAGTGGTGTTGCTCTCTTGCGCAGCCTGGCTCTGTCTCAGAATGTGAAGCATCCCATCACCCTGCACCCTTCCACTTTGGGGTTTCTGTCTCTGTGTAATTAGGCAAATTAGCAAAACAAGTAAACACCGGTCCCCAAAGCCACTAGGACAAAGTTAAATCTGCTCCGAGATTCTGGAGATACCTGACCTGGATTTACCGAGTACGCAAGCTTCACGTTCCCCTGAAGCTCCTCCTCCTTCCCGAGGAGGTTGATCACAAAGGCACCCTGCTTTTTCTGGAATGCTGTAGCAGTTGGAAGTGTTCCTCAGCTGTTGTGTTGTGTGTGTCTATGTATAAATTCAGGGCTTGTATTCTGTATTATTCATATGCAAGTTGTTTCCTTTGTCAGCTCAAGAGAGAGGAGTTACTTGGTATGGTGTAAGGGTGAGGGAAGGGGTTCTCTTTGATCCCTGAAGCATCAGGTGTTTGAAAAACAGGCGAATTATTAATTTCACAAGAAAACTATTTAGACCCTGGTGCTTTTCTGTTGGTTGGATTTAACAGGTCGTGAATATATCCGTCGCATTAAAACAGTGCCTGAATTCCTTGGATCATTAGAATCACCCTTAAAAGGTGTCCCTGCCTGAACTTAGCTCTGTCATTTGAAAACACAAAGCCCCCCATATATTTGAGGGGTGGGAGAGGAGCGTTAGTCCCATTTTAGATTAATCATAACATACCTGTCTTTGTAGTTGTTTGCAAATGGCCTCTCAAGAGTTATTTTATTGGGCAGTACTGTTCCAGACCAAAGGTCAGGGTCATAATACTCATAATATCTGGTGACTCATAGATTTGTCCTGGAATCCAATTCTGGAAGACATTTGTAGGACATTGCCAATGTCTGATCCACAGGGAGGTATTCCAGCTGGGGGAGAAAATGTATTTGCTTGCCCTTTTCCAGGGAGGTTCATTGCCCTCTTGCATACTGTGGATCAGGGTTATGCTCTTGGGCATTGTAATGTGTTGTCCAATAAAATGCTCTGAAGTTGTAAATTAGTCTCTGTGAGCCTTTGGGGAAGCATCTCATTAATAAGGAAAGGGGGTTTTATTCTACCAAATGTTAATTTTATTGCCCTCAATGGTGAACAGGATCTTTTATGATGTTTATGAGCCTCTTAAGTACTTCTTTGCTGGATGAGGCCCGTGTTTCAATTAGTCTATCAATGAGCAACGGGCCATCGCTAGCACTAGCCCTCAGAACCCTTCAGAGGCAGTGACTGTAGTAAGAGGATGTGGGATATTTAAGCCCAGAAACAACCAAGGTGGGTTTGCTTAATTTTCATGTGATTGCTTTTGTACCTTTAGCTCTGATAGTGCTGGTCCTGTCCCAGTCCTGTCAAGGTAACCCAAATCCTTGGACCTTCAAGGTGTGTAGGCAGTTTAACTGGTGTTCTCATTGCTTGAATGAAATCCTTTGGAGGATCTGTTTTTCCCTGCCATATTACTCTTATTGCCATTCCAGTGAGTGATTGAGGGAGGAGAAAAGGAAGAGCCTTGGTAGCTCCTAGTAATAATGTAATAATAAATATATATATAATGTATAGAAATCATATAATGGTAAATACATATATAATATAAATAAATAAAGCTCATAATAATAATATACTACTAATGAAATACCTGGAAAGGTATTTTTCTCAAACTGTGCCTCTCCAGTGTGCCAACATAACTGTCCATTTCACTGTCGTACCATCCCAAATTCCTGATCAGAATAAGACCAGATGCTACCAGTGGCTGATGGTACATGCAAAAATACTTTCCCTTGCCAGTTTGGAGTTTCCCAATGCTTCTTTTCTTTGGATGCCTTTCTGAGGTTAGATATTTATTATTTCTATATCCCTCTCACAACCCTTTATATGAATCTCTGCTCTTAAATATCAGCCTCAATGTGTGCAGGTTCCCTTTGCTTCTTCACTGTCTTCATGCTTCTCTTTGCTGTTTTCTTGACCCCTGCAGTTCTCTAATGCTCAGCTCAGAGATGCTGGTCAGAAGAGTAAAGAGATCTTACAAGCCAAAAAAAGAAGGGAAATTAAACTCACAAGTATTCAAAGCTTGTTCTCATCCGTAATCGGAGAGTGCTTGGTTCAGCACTGTCTGCAGCAGTGGTTGAATAGGGAAAGCCAGTATATTTTACCAAAGGAAGTATGCTTGTAAAACAGGCTGATTCTTCTGGCAGTTTTCAGAATTCTCTTCTTATGTGGGCAAAAATAATGCCCCTGGAAGTCATTCAGTTCATTGCATTTCAAACAGTCTCTTAGAGAATCAAGTCCTTGGGTTTGGCTGCATTTTCATGAGGCTTTTCTGTAGCATCTTCCTGTTTTCTAGTATGTTCTCTCCCGTTGTGTCAAGAATCTTTCAGCAGCATAGGAAACTATTAAGTATGCCAGCTGAGTAAGTGAAAAATGCCTGCCAAGAGGGATATAAGCTGTTAAGTTTAACAGAGCAAGTGTCTGATTTTAAGATTGAAATACATTTTTGAGTTGATATCCCTTTTGCAGTCAGCATAACAAGGTACCCAAGCTTTTGAAGTAGAGAATTGGTCCTACTGATCATTAATGGGAAAAGAATTACCAGATATAATCACTGAAGATAGGTAAATGTCAGGGAATGTGAATGTCTGGTCCCTCCATTGGCCTGGTCTATCCTGAAAGGAGCTTGGTTGTGAGCTCGCCATGAATCCAGCCCAGCCTGGTGTCACGGAGAGCCTTTTCTTTTTCCTTTTGCATGGTGATTTTTGTCCTACAGTTTGCTCCTTTGTCTCGGGAGGAAAGGGCTTTCCATTGTCAACAAGTTGTTTGGTGCTGAGGCACGGCTTCATTTTCTGGTGATAGGTGGAGGCCTTATCAATGCTGAAGTAGCAAATGTATGTTTGTTATTCTTTACATAGCTTTAACAAGTGAGGAGTTCCGATACATTTCTGTCACGCATTTGCAGAGGCACGTACATCTGAAATTAGATCCAGTGCCTTTGGTTTTGTTGCATGGGGTCTGGTATTGGTAGAAATAGTACAAATAATGGAGAAGTTATGGGCAATGATTGGTTTTGGGGACATGTTTTGTGTGGCAAGCACTCAAAGTGCCACGTTCTGCTCTTACCTCCCACCCTTGTGGATGTGGCAGAACATGGGGTCTGTGCACTCAGTCGCTGTCTTGTTCTACATCTTTATTGCTTTATTCGTGTTTAAGGCCTAGTGAGCATTTTGCTGCTGTTCTCAGTGGTTTAGTGTAATCAGGGAAAACAGAAGTGAGCATTTCTCTCTGTTAGCCGGGAGCTTCGAAGCAGATCACCAGTCTTGGCGCCAGGCGCGGCGGATGCTTGTGTTTGGATGTAGAGACCTGAAATAGGTCTGTGCTTTACACATAAACACGTATTTCTCTAGCAGATACCATATTCATCTTCCCAGTTTTGTTCTATTTCTCTGTTAAGGAGCACGTTTAAATACACGGGAAGAAATAAATCCTGGTCTCCTTTACAGCCTGAGTTGCTGGTGTCCTGGGTCTGCTTTCGATGAAGGATCTTATTTTATAGATGGGCAGAAGGACGGCAGAAAATATTTGCCACTAGCAGTTGTCATCCTGTTTTCTCAAGCAGTAGTTATTATGAGGGGAAAAAAAGAGATTAGATTTCACTATACTATTAATGGGATTATGCTTTTGGGGCTGCTTTAGTTCATCTGCAGACAATTCCTTTGTGAAGCTAGAAAAGTGGTGATGCACTGATGATGGGAATGCTCTGAGGATTCTGTGGTGCATTTTGATCTTTATTTACTGTAGTTACTTCAGGTCCTACCGATACTCTATGGAGAAAGGCAGCTATTCCTGTGGAGCCAAATAAATGCAGCTCTTGAACGGTATCAGTTTTGACTTGAGAGACTTGGAAATAACATTTGCAAATAAGAGGAAAGCAGTGTTGTGGCTGAGCAAAAGTTAGGCAGAATACTGTTAGTGCAGTCAATAGCATCTCTTTGGGTTTGCATGTGTGGATTGTATTATCAGTTGTTCCGAGCCTTATTGGAAAAGCTTGAGCATTTGGTGTAAAATGAAGAACAGGACATACACAACAAGGATGCTCACTGAAACACCAGAGCTTTCTCTGCATCTCTTCCAAAATTCCATCTTTTCCTGTATCGTTTTTCCTTTCCCTAGCTGGGAACGACAAGAATAATTTCAGTTTTGTGTGTGTTTCAGATTGTGCAGTGAATGTCCATAAGAACTGCAAGAGTTTACTGGCTGAATGCAGCAACATCAGACCCAAGGTGGGGTTTAAAGTTCGTTCTTCTTTTATAATAACAGTGCTTCACAATTTAGTGTGTTTTACTTTACAGCAGTACAGAATCTTGCCCTGCATCTTCAAGACATCAAAGGGCTGTTAACTTGTCATTATAGTAATTTATGACGGTGTATGTAGGGAAACTAAGTGAAATGTATTGCTGCTGTACTGAGTATCACTTAGCATTGCTCATGCCTGTCAGATCTGCAACTAACACAAGAATGCTCATTTTCTGAGAACATGATTAAATTCTCTGGGACCTCTGGATTTTATGCACCTGTATTTTAATATGTTAAAGCTGAGGGGTGGAGGGGAGTTTGTTTGTAACAGTTGCCTGTTATTTAGAAGCTAGGCAATGAAGAAGTGATTTTGGTTTTGAACTCTGGCTAACTTTATATCTTGCTAAGCTATTCATTTGTTATCTGTGTCAGCGTGGTGCCTGTGATTGCAGTCAGGTCACAGGTTGGGCTCAGATAGCTGCTGAGCTGCCTTTTCTTTGTTATTATTATTATTATTCTGGTATTGGTTTCAAAAATAATTTCCTTGCCTTATAACTAATTACACCCGAGGGAGTTTGAGTTTGGTTTAACCTGCAAGTGTTGATGATTTCAGTGACTAATAGCAGATTAGGGAGTACTGTGAGCGGGGGGAAGAGAGAGCAGAGCAGCTGAAACCTGGGCAATTAGAGGTTAGAGGAAGTGCTTTCAGTCACTGGTGATATAGAATGTAACTCTTGAGGGCAGAAATGGTCTTGTGGGGGTGTTGATAAATACTTTTAAAGTGCTCTATGCGTTGTGCATTTTCCTTTTAAACTGGAAAAATTCACTTGCTCTGATGCTTCCATTTCCACTCCTTACCATCTCACAGACTGTAATGGTGTAGTCAGCCCTGACAGACCACTCCTGAAGAAAGCAAAGAGGCTGTGGTAGTACACATGATGAGGACTGAAGTCAGGAATGAGACCCTTGAAGTGAAACAAGCCTCCCCAAAAGCCATTCATTACAGACCATAGAATTTACTTAATTTCTTGGCATCTTTGATAAATTGTATCTCAATGAATTGCAATATCTTGTGTTGTAAGACTGGGAAAGTTGTACAGGTTACCAAAGATGCAGTTTTAAATGGGCAGTCTAAATTTTGGTTGAAACTGGCTGGGTTAGTTTCATTAGTGTTGCTGTGAGCTAAATGGCAACAAAGCATAGGTAAAGACTGTGTACCTAAAGGGTTTGCTTTTAGTTCATAAGTTATTTATTATTACAGCTTGCATTCAGTTGGAACTTCACTCTTTGTTCTATTTCATCTGATCTCTGTTTGATGGGATTTTTATACAGTGTTAATGTCTATAGGGCATTTGTCTGGAATGTGAAAAAATCAAAGCTGTCACCGTGGCAAAGCTTTTCTACTTTCAGTACACAGCTTCACTCGCAGTTAGTGCTGTATGGTAGAAAGAACAGGATTCATTTTGGACTGAAAGTTTGGTCTGGATGTGTAAGAATATTGTCTTTTTTTCCTATAGCAGAAAGATTTGCAGCACAGACCTTCTGGATCTCCACAAAGTTCGCCCCAGTGCATTTCCCCAGGTTTGTACTAAAGAATGATTTCTGTGCTCAAGGCTTATCTGTTCGATTGTATTTTTTTCCTTTAATATGTTTTAAAGGCTATACACAGTGTGTTATTGAGGTATAGAAAAGGTCTCTTTTAATAAGATGGCTTCATTTTTTTTCCTATTGGGAATGGCTCAGAGGCTCCTAGCAATCTCCTGTGTGTTTTTATCTCTTTATCTTTTTATTTTTCTTTATACCTTCTTGCTGTGTAACCTCAGAATATCACGGTGAAAAGGGATCAATAAGCTCGTTTTTCATTGATTGTCTATTCTCTGGCCTCTGAAAAGACTAGAACTGTGAACTTTGTTTTACATCAGATTTTCATAATTGTCTATTTAAAACTTGCCTGCAGCTAGTGGTTGCTAGAAATCTCTAAGACAAGCTAGCACTAATGGTCTGAACAGAAATCTTTGTCGAAGCAAAGTGGGAAAAGACATCTGGGAGGAAAAAAAGAGAGGAATGAACAGCTTTATTGCAGCATAAGCTTTGAAATAGCTTTTTGCTGCTGGAAAAGACCATCATGGTCACAGGTGTACTATTCCAATAGCGTTCTGATTTTTAGATGGGATGAGGTCTGCATTAACAGAAGAGGCTTTTTGGCTCTGGGGTGATTGATTGTAACCAGAGCAGAATTACTTTCTGCCTTGCAGTCGATCCATTTGGTTGCTTTGATGGCTGTAAGAACCACAGCTGACATGAATGTCTGAGTATTACTGTATGTGTTTCACCTGGTTTTGTTAGGTATCATCTGACTTGCATTGCAAGGTGTCCTTTGTGAAACAAGGGTAAGAGGACAAAGAGTTAGTGTTACAAGAAGACAAATGGCTGTTTGCCTTACCAAGAATGCTTTTGTGCATTTAGGGGAAAGTGCAGGGACAGTAGGAAACAGTAAGGATTAATGAAAATAGGAAAAGTTGGCTGTAGGGCTTGTCGTTGAAACAGCTCTGTGGTATACAGTCTGGTCTGGTTTGACAGCTTAACAGCGATCGATGGGGACTCTCAGCAGTGTGCAGACAGTGCTAATTGAACTCAGAAAATGGCTTTTTGCTGGTGCACACTCTGCTAGGCAGCCAGTACTTGTTTTCCATGCTCAAAACCAGAAACTGGGAGGTAAAGGAACAGTTGATAGCATGAGCATTGTCTTTACCTGCGGGGTAACACTGCAGAGTGCAGTGTCCAGCAGAAAAAAGCCAAAGAAAGGTATTGTGTCCATGTAAAAGAGAAATACAGTTTAAGAAAGCTGTAAACTGTGGTGTTTGTGTGTGTCCCCCATCCCTCTCCACATGTTTTGCCTGTGGGGATTTTTAGAGTTGGCCTTTCATTGTGAAACAGATCTTTATGTTCTTGGCTTGTAAAGCACAGCAAGAGAACATGATGGCTGAAGATTTCAGTACTTCCCCAGATAGAAATGGAAGGACATTTATTATTAAGTCTTTAAGAAAACCCCCTTTACAAATCTTTCTGTTAGTGTCCACTAAATTAGTGTCCTCTTTCCGTTGGAGCTCATCACTTGGAGAGGATGGAAAAGGACTCAGTTTACCTACTTGTTGTGTTGTGCTGTGTTGATAGCCAGGAGGTTTCAAACCCAAACAGGTTTTCCAGCAGGAAAAGCTGCAGTGATAATTCCTGATATTAAATATCATTCATGAAATCTCCCTTGCAGCCCTAATACGATTCTATTCAACTGTTTCAAACATGAAATGAAAGACAAGGAGATGTAAAGTATGGGATATCAAGAAATGTGGAAAAACCCGTTTCATGAAATGAAGCATGAATACCTTGGTTTAGCTATGTTTTGTTGAGCAAGGCAGAAGTGGAAGGAGAGAGAGCTCTTAGTGGAGGAGTGAGACTGAGAAAGGGGAACTTTTGGGGATAGGTAAACACTGGTGTTTTTACAGGAAAAGGTGTAAATTGGTGAGCATAGACCTTGGATGGAACTGCTGACCCTCTCGAATGGCTGCATGGTCCTGAAGGAGCCTCCCAGGCACAGGACTGGATGAGGAGTTGGGTCTGGGGGTAAGGCAGAGGCTGCAGTGGGCTCAAGGATCCATGAGATCTCTTCCACTCCCATGTCCTTAAAAGCACTTTGGAATAAGGGCAGCTGCAGACCTTGTCAGTGATAAGTTTCAAAGATTGGCTGATTCTTCATCTTTGACTTCCCTGTAGTTCCTGTCTTAAAAGGATGTATTTTGTCTCCTGTTCCTTATCATTCATTACAGACATTAGTGCTAAATAATTGTATCCATTTTTTAGAAGTCTATTACAAGCTTCCATGTATTGTGTAAGAGTGATTAAAATTTCAAATACCTTTCCAGTTCACAGTCTGTCTAGATTTTAAAAAGCATTAAAAAGCTGCAGTATTAAAATTAAATTTAGCTCTGGTATCTATTATGTGCAGTGTGTGTGTGCTTGCAGATAGAAATCACTGTCAGGCAATAAGCATTGCAAGGGACTTGTGGTTTTGATGTGAGCTCAGATTTTTCTTGTTTGCCATGAAATATTCTGTGCCCTTATACGGTAGGGTGTGAATAATTGTGTGTAGGTTCTGGTGTTTTACTAAAGGAGAAGATACTTTGCAATTTCCACACTAAATGGGCACAGTAGGGACCAATTTCCTGCACTTCAGACCTGCTGATTTAGCCAATACAGTAAGTTAAGTGGCAGCTTTACATTTCTAGAAGGATCACAGGTAGTATAAAAACAGTGCATCTCTGGGGCCACTTTACTGTGCCAAGTCTGAGGGCAGCCAGGAGTGAGCATGGGGAATACAAATTCAAAAAGCAGCGGCAGGAGCAATACAATTCCTGCTCATGCCGAGCTCTCGTTTTGTGGTTCCTTTTCAAGAAAATGGAATGAGAATGTTTTTTTGGACAACGAGCTCTTGACATCCAAGATCCTGTCTGTTCTCCGGCCGCACTCGGAGCGGGGTCTGCGAGCAGGAGAGCTGCAGTGTACGCCTCATTTCCTGAGTACCAATTCGATTTTTGCCTCTTTAGCCACTTCTTTGAAGGAGCAGCCCCGGAGCCTTCTCCTGGGACCTGATGGCACCCCAGTCCTATCGCGGAATCTCGGCATGACTATCGCCCAAAGAGGAAATTCTCAGTCTTCACTGAATACTGCTGGAGCTGTCAGTAAATTTGGGTAAGTAAACTGCTTCTCTTCCAATTCATCAGCTTCTGCTGTTGTCGTGTCCCCGGCCCCGTGTAAAAAGAAAAACAATTACAGAACTAAAGCAAGAATTCACATTGATTTTTTTATCTTTTTTAGCTCAAAAGAGATTTATTGAAATTTTAATTCATTTCCCTCAACAGTAAGCGTTGCTGTTGTTTAAATCGCCTTGTCTTTAGTCCCCCTGTACTATATCACAAAAGAGGTCATGTAAAATGGGGCACAGTTTGGGTGTCTCTGCCTAGATTATGGCTTTCATGGGTATATTTGTCTTCAGACCTGATGCATTTCAATAATCTGAGGTCAGTTATTCTAGGTTGTACTAGTTCTGACTAGTGTAGGAGACAGCAGTGGCTGCAGTTGCAGGATACCTTGATTAAAATAGTAGCTCTCTGCTGGTTTAAATAGTTGTTTACTCTTTATGTGCCACAGTTAAGCTCAGTGCAAGAGCCCTTTGTACTCTGAACTGGCTGTGGCTTGTCACCAGGTGATGTCTTTTCAAAATGTCATACCTGCAGTTGCATACTTGCTCATGCTGCTTCGATTAAAACTGTAATACTTCAGTGATGGACTTGCTAAATGGATTTGACTGTTTTAAGTCAGAGTGCAATGCTAGCTTTTATCTATTTAAGTCAATTGCACTAGAGTTTAGGAAAGAGGTTAAAGTGGTTGAATTTGGAGGCTTTTTTCTTTGTCAAGCAACTTTAATGTTAATATTCTGGTTTGATCCCTTGGTCTAATTTCTTTGGCCATTTAGACTGATTTCAGGAGACATGGATGAAGGGGATTCAAGCTTTATCAAATTTAAGCAGACTTCAGATGACGTTGTCTCACTTGCACCTTCAACAGCAGACACCATTTTTCTGGAAGGTATGAAATTTCTGTGCTTTTCAGGATTTTTATGTGATTTCTTACCCAGTCTTAAAACAGCACTGAGATGGTTTTGTGAATGGTGGTAATGAGGGATCTGGTGGGAAGCAATTTAATAACAACTGAAACTTAATGTGCTTTTGGTCTAGATGCATATTCTGTATCCCTCCGAAGTGAAATAGAAACAGATGCTCATGAGTTTGAGGCAGAGTCTTGGAGTGTTGCAGTGGAACAGTCTTATGCAAAAAGGCAAAGGCCAGACGTTAAAAACAGGCAAGATGTCATTTATGGTAAGACTATTTGTTATTATTGTGACTTCTTCTATTTCATAATGCCACTGTTTTGAAACAAAGCAGAAGTCCTTTTTATTGGCTCCCATTTTGACTTGTGATTGAAAACTAGAGTGCAGATTTTCAAGTCTGTTGCCTGTCGCAGTGTGCACAAGTCCTCCTGTTAATGATTTTAAGCAACACATAGTTGTCAGCATGCCTATGTAAGCAGCTAACCCCAGCTCTACAATTAGGGAAGAGCTCACCTGCAACTGGGGGATGCCATTAAATAAGTAGGGTCAGTCACTGTTTGGAGGGGAGATGATCAGAGCCAATTTGGGAGCTTCACATCAGTAATGCAAAGACTGTGGTGAAGAAGGAGGTACAAAAGGTGGTGGCTTTCAGAGCCTGCTCTGTTCTGTCTCACTAGTCACTGCCCAGCAGATAAATGACTTCTGATTTGTGTATTTCTCCTTGCTCAGAACTAATTCAGACTGAAATGCACCATGTTAGGACACTGAAAATAATGCTGAAGGTATACTCGAGAGCCATGAGAGAGGAACTGCAGTTCCCAAATGCAGTTATCAACAAGCTCTTCCCCTGTGTGGATGAGCTGCTGGAGATGCATGGGCAATTTCTGCTGCAGTTGAAGGAGAGACGGAAGGAATCCTTAGAAGAAGGCAGTGACCGAAATTATCTAATCCAGAACATTGGAGACCTCTTGGTAAAACAGGTGTGGATTAAATTCTACCACTATTAAACTTCTAACAAGCTAACTGGTGGGCTAAAGTTATGTAAGGATTGTTTTAATAATTTGTTTGACGTTATCTTCCCAGTGTAATGTGTAAGCGTGATTCCCAGGAGCATATCTGGTCACAGATAATACGAAATGATCATTAAATGTTCTTTGGGCCTGTGCATATGCATGTTGTGGGATATGCAGCTGGTTTTATCTCTGTTCCAAAAGTAACATGACGTGTTCCTGGTGTCCATCCCAAATGTGGCTCTCCTGCATTTAATGCCAAGCTTCTAGGTTCTGACCTTTTAGAAATGCAGTGAAGATCCTTTGAACTCATTACAGCTTTAGTACTTATTCTAGTACAGAGTGGATGCAACTTCCTTCCTATATCATGACCATTGTTTTCCCCTTCACCATTTAGTCCTCAGTCTTTTTAAGTGCAGAGCCCCAGAAATCCTTTTAAAAATTCTTGTAATGACAGCTGCCATATTTGGTTCTTGTGGTATTCCAAGCTCTCAGATGTCACACTGCATCAGTCTCCCATTTCTGATACAGAAGAAATTGAAATACTGAATAATAAACACCTTAGAAATCACTTACCATAAACCAATGTTCAACCTTAATCTTGCAGTGGTGGTAGGTTTACTCTTAATGATTCATGTTTTTTATTCTTATCTTTCCGATTAGTTTTCAGGTGAAAATGGGGAGAGAATGAAGGAAAAATACGGTGTGTTCTGTTCTGGACACAATGAAGCTGTTAGTCACTATAAAGACCTGCTCCAGAGCAATAAGAAGTTCCAAACCTTAATAAAGGTAAACAACAACCAGAAGTCTCCCATTCTGACTGTGCAAAATATACTTGACCACTTTAGATCTTACTTTGTACTTGAAGATCCGTCCAGTTTGAATGCACCTTGTTAGAGGCAGATTCGCATTAGTTGATAGCTTGATTTTAGATCTTTGATAGCTTGATTTTTAGATCTTCGGAGCTGGGTGGACACAGCACCACCATTAGCAGGTGTGACATTTGAGGCAGGCTCTCAGGAGCACACAGGACTGGGGAATAGAATATGTATGTAGACCTTAAAGCTCATCGAGTTCCAACCCCTGCCACAGGCAGGGACACCTTCCACTAGAGCAGCTTGCTCCGAGCCCCTGTGTCCAACCTGGCCTTGAACACTGCCAGGGATGGGGCAGCCACAGCTTCTTTGGGCACCCTGTGCCAGCGCCTCAGCACCCTCACAGGGGAGAGCTTCTGCCTAAGAGCTCATCTCAGTCTCCCCTCGGGCAGGTTCAAGCCATTCCCCTTGTCCTGTCCCTGCAGGCCCTTGTCAAAAGTCCCTCTCCAGATTTCTTGTAGGCCCCCTATTCATGACTATCACTCACTGCCATGCTGTGTGGCCATCTTTGTAAATTGGCTTGATAATAAATTCAGTCAGTGATAAATGCTGTTAATGATCAACTATGGAAAAAGCAGGTACTCTTGAGTCAAGTTTTGCCCACTACATCATCTTTCCAAACCCAGAAAATTGGCTCCAGGGTGGTTTGTTTGTCTGCTGTACAGTGTAATGTGCAATTAATAGGAAGGGCTGAAGAGACACAGCCAAAGTAGAAGCCTGTAACCTGAGCTGCAGATGTCATTGCACAGTCTTAAGTATTCACATTTTCCAGTCCTCAGTAAGTGACACCGTGTGAACGTTCCAATGTAGCACTATACTTACAGCTCTTCTTAGCTAGGAGTCATTAAAAGGGAGAACCTTTTACTTTCAAGGAGCTAAGTAAGTAACCAGAGTCTTGAAATACATCGCCACAGTCCTTGTAAAGAGAGATCTTAGTACTGTATTCTACTGCCAGAATTGTGCTGGACCTGTAGCCAGACTGACTAGTGGCATCCTGATGCTTTACAGTCTTCCCTTTCTAAACAGAGCTGTGGTACTGCAGAGGAGCCTGCTGGTGAACATGGGGTCAAAGAAGCACTTAGTTTAGTCATAGAATCATAGAACAGTTAGGGTTGGGAAGGACCTTAAGATCATCTAGTTCCAACCCCCCTGCCATGGGCAGGTCATGGGCATAGTCATTATTGACCTCGTTTGGCTGTTAGGTGTGTTCGGTCTGGTTTCAAAACTCTAGTACTTTCCTATGTATTTAGGAACTGATCCTATTCTAAAAGGCAAACAGCAAATAGGCAGTCAAATAGTTCAGATCCGGAACTTTCTCTGCTTGGCTCCGGATTTAGTTAAGAGTAGTTGAAAATAAAACCCAAAATATTTTCCAGTAATAAAAGCAATTGTTTTTTAACATTATCAGGAGTTTTGCTTTAATAAAAGAGGTGATGCTAATTTGGTGATGCTATGCCTTGTCATACCAAAGTGCTTTGAGACAGAAAATGTGGGAATGGTGAGGCGAGGGAGTTAGGAGAGCAATATATGCACTGGGTGTGATGAGTCTGTCTTGTTTTCTAGAAAATTGGGAACTCTTCCATTGTGAGGAGACTTGGTGTTCAGGAGTGTATCCTTCTGGTAACCCAGCGCCTCACCAAATACCCAGTCTTGGTGGAACGCATTATTCAGAACACAGAAGGTAGGTGTAATCATTCCTGGAAGCCTCACAGTTGTCTGCTGCTCCTTCTCCTGTGTTTTGCATGTCCTTTCCTCAGCCAAGGAGGGACAGGGTGGTACTGCCTGTTCCTGCTTTCTCTCTTCCTCGTTCACTGAAGATGCTGTTCTAGATGCAGATCCAGATCGGTGTCGCCTCATCAAGCACTGATTTTTAAGTCTGAAACCACAAAACCATAGCAGTTTTAAGTCTGTCGGCTCATTAGAGATGTAGAGCTTTAGGATATTTTGTCTTTTACTTTATTTTTAAACAACCTGTTAGGAAATAACTGTTAGATGCTCAGTGCAGAACCTTCCCATTAAAATATGTTTAGCTGCTCATATTTGTACATTCCAGTTAAAAATGCAACCCACTGACTGCTACTCTTTTCTCTTAGCTGGAACTAGAGATTATGAAGAGCTGACCCAGGCCCTTAGTTTAATTAAGGACACAATCACTCATGTAGATGCCACAGTAAATGAGTGTGAGAAGGGGCAGCGCCTTAAAGAGATTATGCATAAAATGGAGCTAAAATCATCAGGGAAATGCAAGAATGGGCTTTTCTTCCGGAAAGATGACATGGGACAGAGGCGGCTTCTGCTCGATGGGATGCTGTACTGGAAAGCTGCATCAGGGAGACTCAAAGGTAAAGGGCCAGGAAGGGGGAAAACACGACAGAGAAACAGGCTTTTCATTTATTTTTTTTATGTATATGTATTTTTTTTTAGTAACTGTTTATTACTGATCGATGGAGTATAAAATGACAATAATCTGCTTGTTTAATGGGATATTGGAGGAAATAGCACTTGTTCTATTCTTGGCTTGTCCAATAAGCATCTCTGTAATGGTGCATAAGTTCCTTATGCTGCTTGCTTATTATCTGTCTGATCTGCTTTCCAATTCAAGAGGGAGGTCTTTAGATAGATGACAAAGCTTTGAGTCATACTGACTTGGTCTCCTGTGGAAAGGCATTATTAGCTCTGCTTCACAACCCCATGACACCTTCATTCTGCATAATTTCTGTTTTGCCAGAAAATCAAACCAGTGTCCACCAGTGAATATTTTAACAGCTTCAGTGCTCAGGTGGTCAAGAAGAAGCTTCAGTGGCACATAAAATGCAGCCAAGAGTAGGTGGTGCTGCAGAGGGCTGCAGTTCTAGAAGAATCTGCAGTTAAGGGAGACACATTCCCTCATGAGTGTTTCTCTCAATGTGTAGGATGCCTCTGTAGGTGTTCTCAAGCTTTAAATCAAGCCATTTGTATTGTGCTGGTTCTGCATGACTGCAGCCTGTCTGTGGACAGCCCACGTGAGAGGAAGTAGCAGACCCACTCTTGCAGATGCTGATGTGCTGTTCCCTGACCCACAGGCACTTGAAGTTAGGTGGTTTTTCAGTCTGGACCTGTGTTTCTGATTTAAAATCTGCCCTTTTTTTTCCCCTCTGTTGTTATTGTAGATATTCTGGCAGTCCTGTTAACTGATGTATTGCTGCTCTTACAAGAAAAGGACCAAAAATACACATTTGCATCAGTGGTAGGTATTGTTCTCCTTATTTAATACATTCACTTAGAGTATTTATGAAAGTGACGGTAACTATGCAGGAAATGGAGATATTATGGGGTGGGGGGTTCAAAAGGAAAATTAAGTAATAAACCAGCCAGCTATTATAGAATCACTTTTTCTGAAGCAGTTCTGGTACTTGTTGAATCCCTCACACTGTCTCTTAGTGCAAAACAGTGTGCTATTCCATCAGCCGGCTCCAGCCTCCACATCTCCTGTGGTTTTCTGGTGCCCTGAGCCTGTTCTGAGGTTCACTGCTTCTCCTCTTGTGCTGTGACTTTCCCTTTTGCTGAACTGTGTCATATATGTTAAACATACTAGATCTGTGCTTTGAAAGGCACCTGCAAATGAGGTCTGCTTCTGTTTGCTAATGTGCAGGGAAAGAATCTTCCATTTCGGTGAGGGATGTGGTAAGGTCACGGTAGGCTAAGATTTACTGGGGGCAAAGAACTTTCCTGAAGTAAATGGAGTCAGCACTAAATGCAAATGTAATTACTGCAGCACTCTAGAACACTCAGTGGATTCACTTGCTTTTCTAGGGCATTTCCACAGGTATCCTCAGAGCAGTAAATGGTGGACGTTTTGTCCTGATCTACTTCGGTTATGGCTGTAATAGCACCAGTAACAGAGAAACTATTTTATGTAATTGTTTTCTTGGATATATATTTTCTTTTTTCAAGACATCAACATTAGAGCTGAATTCTAATGGCAGAAGCTATTTTGGTGGCCCCAGGGCTGTAAAAGCAACTGCTTTTCAAATTACCCTTCTTCTAATGCACAGAATAGGGATACTTTCACAGATCAGGATGGCTGGAAGTCGTTTCCTCTTGAGCAGCATTAGGTGAATCTTTGACCAGTAGTTCATTTTATGACATTGACTCTGATAGATTAATTCTGTTTTCCAAATTCACCTGAGGTATGAGCAGAAGAGCAAGTTCATAGAGGGGAAGAAACATGTTGTTAATGTAGTGTCTTGACCATCATGGCTGTTGTAGCTTACACTGAGGCTAAAGCATTGCTCCCAAGCAATAAGAGCACACATACATGTTCTTAGGCAGTGTAGGTGCTCTACTGCAGGGTCATGCCCTGGCTTATATATATCATTTAGCTGCTTATGACAGTCCCCACAAGCTGATCTCTGCTACATGGTGGGTTTTTTTCCCCTCCAGTAACGTGCTCTACAGTTATAGACTGATCACTTCTTTGCATCTTTGTGCGTATACAGTTCATTTGAAATTTAGATATCACTTCTCCATAGATAAATCAAGTGAGGGGGGCACATGGATCTGCTCAGTGATTCTGTTTTTCCATTGACCTCTGTTCATGGCTTGAATTGCAGTACAGCTGCTCAGAGGCGTTGGCAAAACCAACCCTTCCTGATGTCTGTGCCACAGCTCGGTTTTCTTCCCGTCACTCTAGATTATGCTGCAAAGGTGCAGCAGTTACGAAGAGCTAGTTTCTTCTGGGGAGGATCTTTCTAGGCTTCATATATTGGCTCTGTGCTGTATGAAGCGTAGAGAGGTTTTCAGTGACTAATATCCCTCCTGTAAATCTGTTTTCATTGCAGAAGACAGCTAATCCAGTTAATCCTTAGCTATACAGCAGTGCTGTCACCTTGTTTTATTATTCACAGGGCCTGACAGCAAGCTGTAACACCCCTGTGTTATGATTTTATTTCCTTTGTAGCTCACTTAGAACTTCTGTCACTTCCTCTTGTTCTCTTCTTTTACCTCACACATGTCATTTTTGTTTCCTTTTACAAATGTTGGTTTTGTCTCCTTTTGAGCAACTTTTTTGACTTCTGGGACCCAGTGGGAACCATTGGGTGTTTAAATTGATACTTGCTTTGATATTCAGTCAGGTACCCAGACATCTTGGTCATTCTTCATTCCATGTTTTCATCTATGATTGATGAGAAAAAAATGGCAGTGTCAGAAGTGTCATAGCAGTAACATTCCAGTGCTGTGTTTTATGGGCCTGGTGGCCCAGTAAAAGCAGAAAGATGGGGGAGCTGGGAAGCACAAACCCTAAAGAGCATATACAGTGTAGTGCAGTAAACTCTCTTTTGTTTCACAGGACTCTAAACCACCAGTTATCTCGCTGCAAAAGTTAATTGTAAGAGAGGTAGCGAATGAGGAGAAGGCCATGTTCTTAATTAGTGCTTCCTTAAAAGGACCAGAAATGTATGAAATCCACACAAGCTCGAAAGAGGAGAGGAATTCCTGGATGGCACACATCCGCAGAGCTGTAGAAAGGTAAAATCATCATTTTATGAGATGATAAGAGAGCAGGAGGGCCTGACTTCTGGCTTGTTTGTCTTCACAGGTCTCATAGATGTAAATTTATCACAGAACTCCATTTGACTACCCCTCAGCTTTCTCTGTAAGACTGAAACATGCAATTTGCTTTTGTGTTCTTTGGGAAGAAGCCAGCCATAAAGTTGCAATAGAAGCCAGCCACAGTCTTTATTCTGCTTTTCCTGAAAAATAAACACAAAATGTCACCGATGTCAAATGTAACAGGGCTTTGGATAAGGGAGTTAGATTTGACATGCAGGATAAACTATACACCCTAGGCAAAATCTTGAAGGCGAATCCTGAAATGGCTTTAGGTTATCTAATGTGCAAGTCAAACACCTCTCTGTTTCCTCCTTTGTACAGCTGTCCTGATGAAGAAGGAGGAACATTTAATGAACCTGAAGCAGAGAGGAGGCTGGCTGAAGCCAGAGCTGCTAAGTTAAAAGATTTTCAAGGTAATGACTTAGTCATATATTCCATGAACTGCTTCTCGGCATCATTTGTGATTGATGACTGTCTTACTCTTTTATCACATGATGTGATCAAGTTTCTCCTTCATAAGTCTTTCAAGGCAGTGCAAGATTATATAGAAATAGTTAAATAAGTCAAGCTTTGTATGCTCCATGAGTTTACACCTTAACTGTTAATTGTATCTCAGCATTTGATGCCTTGACCATGAAATAAATAATAATCTCCCCAGCTGAACGCTGTGCTCTGACAGTGGTTAGGAACTGAGTTTGTTTCTTCCTTCAGAGCGTTTGAACATGAAGGATGACCTGATTATGCAAAGCCTAACTGAGAAGCAACAGATATATCTAGAAATGTCTGAAATGATTGGGTTTGAAGACCATTCCCAAGGATCTCGATCTAGGCTACTGCTTCGGGGGGATATCCCAGAAAATCTGCAAGGAGAAGCAATTTTGAAGTCAGCTGTGACAGAAGGTAAATGCAATGTGGGAATGGGCATGCATTCACTCGGATGCAGAGGTGGGGGTAAGCACATAGGGTCCAAGTCCTGAAAATCACCCTGTAAGAACATAATACTTCTGTGTAGCACTGTTATAACACTGTTCAGAGTTCCTTATTCTCAGAACCAATGTGCACTAGGTAAAGTGCACCTGTGTGTTTAGATAGAGGATCTTCTCCACCGTCTGGATATTTTTAAGGATCAGCCAGTGGAGTCTGTTCAGGTGGGTAACTGAGTGCTCTAATAATACACCAGTTCTGAAATATTATATGAGGGTTAGATATTAAAAGAGCCTATCTAAAGGTAGTATCTTTAGACAAAAAATAAGCACAAACATATCTTTTATTATGGAAAACAAACCAAAACAAAAATTGAAAGAAAAGAAAACCCAAACACTCAAGGCTTGATAATCCCAACTTGCAATTAAGGAAGAGGTCATGTTTATATAGGCAATATGAGCAGCCTGTCTTAAAGAGCTAGTCACAAAGGAAAATTCATCTGTACTGCAGGAAGACTCTCAGACTGCCTGATCTTTTCATGTACTTGATGGATTAAATGTGTTTTAACTTGTTAGCATGATGCACTTGTCTTGCTGTGTAGACATGGCTATTTACATGAGATGTTCTCCTCTTTTTGCAGCTGAGAATCTCCAGAACCTTATCTTCACTCACTTAGGCAGTGGATCCTGTCAGCCTGAGGATGGCTCTGGGTTAGGACTCCCCAGGAGAGCAGAGACCTTTGGAGGATATGACAGTAGTCCCTCAATCTCAACTAAAAGTAAGAAGGGGACCGTTTGGCATTCTTAGCCTTTCCTGGGTTACTCTGTACTGAAAATGAGATAAGAACAATGAATTAAGTGAGGCCCTGATATAAGGAAGCTTCACCAGGCTCTAAAAGAAGGAAAAGGTCAAATTTCCAGCATGTGGCATTAGCATGTTGTATCTTTTACTTCCGATACCAACACTAGGGAGCAGAGTAGGGCTCTTAGTGGTGTGCTGAGGGCATTACCTTCATCCATGCTCCCCAGTTACCACAGTTCCACACAAACTTTAGTTTTGTTTAAAAAAAAAAACCCAGAACAACTGGGAAATGTGAATTCAGCTGCCTGCTTTTATTACTGAATCAGGAAAGTTTTTCCATTTCCTTTTGTATCTGCGCCGTCACTAAAGTGATACTTTGGTTAGAAATGCATGTCACTGTTGCTGGCTCTTCCACTTAGGATCAGCATGGAGCAGCCATGCAGTTGTATATTGGTTATAACATCAAAGTCACCTTTGTTTTCTGCTTGCTTTGTTCTGCAGTGAGTTTTCAGAGGTGCTGGTGTAGGTTACCCCTATTCCACTCTCCTTTCAGGTGGTAATTTTAGGAAGAACAGTGGTGGTGACCAGAGGCAGTGGGACTGGAGAGGCCCTGCAGTAAGCTCAGATGTGCAACTCCATGACCTCCCTTCTGATGCAGAAGAAGCATCTCAAGCTGTATGTTGGGCTTATGCATGATTTAATTGTGTTTCTTTATGATGTTCTTTATAATAGTGGTGCAAACCAAATCTTTTATCAAAGTTAAAAGTGATGCTAAGCTGGTAGGGCTGGCCTGTAACAGAGCTATGTCAGTCAAATTACTAGACTCTATTAAGGGTGTTTAGTGGGGCTAGTTGACAGCTTAGCACTTGAGAGGCATGGTAATTTGGTTTTATGTTTGTTGATTTGGTGCTGTACCATTAATGCTAGCTTTAATCACCATGCATCGGTTCCAGCCTGGCCTCTGATTTAAGTGCTCTTGTTACATGTCCTTCGGTGCATGGGAGCAGTCTCTGCTTAGCAGTAAACCTGTTCCCTCATGAGATGAACCCTTCCAACTTGTTCTGGCAGTGCTACAAAAGCCCAGCAAGTGCCTCAGATACTGTTTTTGTCTTTTTTAGAGTGATGTGACAAGGCTGGATGACAGCAGTGGCTTTCAGCCCACCATAGAGTCTCAGGTACGTTACCTCTACTATGAGGAAATGGCAAATAGCTGTATTATAATAATGGCATGCAAAACCAAACCAACCAAACACCACCAAAAAGCTCAGTATTTTTAGTGTCTGTGGAAGCACAAGCGCATTAACAGCCTGTACCTTATGACTCTAACGCATTATGAATGCAGAGATAAAACTCCTGTTAGAAAACAAAGATGGGTTCTGGGTATGTAGACAGGCATTTCTAAGAGCTGGCCAACTACTTTTCTTGCATCTTTGGAGAGATTGCATAATCTCAGCTTGCTGACAAAACATGCCCCTGAATCTCCCATGAGTGCTGTACCTGTGTAGTGATTCAGTGCTGGAGTATGAGAGGAAGTGATCATTAAATAGCCCACGTGAAGACAACTGGTGATGAAGATTGCTCCCTGGAATGTCAGGGAGATTTGTAGGGTGCTGATTCACATCTCTGCAAGGACTGATAGACTGCCATTCATTGTGCTGGCATATTGCTCTCTTGGCTGTTACTGTATTAGAGAACTCTTGGAGCCACGCTTCCGTTGTGTGGGGTTTTGTACAGACACTGTTGATTATGATCACTGTTGAAAAAGAAGTCTTATGCATCAAACAAGAGCTCTGTTCAAGTGTCTAATGTCCTTTTTCCTTCCCCTACTTCCCCTTTTCTTCAGCTTGTCCAAAGGATACAAACACTGTTACAGCTGCTCTTCAGTCTTCAGGTAAATCACTACTTACTGTAGAATCATAGAATAGTTAGGGTTGGAAAAGACCTTAAGATCATCCAGTTCCAACCCCCCTGCCATGGGCAGGGACACCTCCACACTAAACCATGGTACCCAAGGCTCTGTCCAACCTGGCCTTGAACACTACCAGTGATGGAGCATTCACAGCTTCCAAGAGGTTTGTGAGGCAGTACTGTAATCAAATTTATGCAGGTGTGGAGAAGAACTACCTTAAAAATATCCCCTAAAGCTAAAGTGAGGGGCAGAATTTAATCAAGAAAACACACACTGTGTGTGGTGTTTTGAAGGAAGTGTAAGATCTGTTGTCTTAGGTAATTATTTCCTTCTTCTTGCTCACTTAAATGCAATTCTTTTGCTACTCTGAATTCCACCTACTCATTTCCTCTTAAAATTTTGGATACACACATCTATGTATGTATTGTTTTTACTCTAATCATCAGTATTGTGACTGATTGGATTCAAAGTACTAATTATAGGTGCAAGAAATGTTAATTTTGACACAAGCATAACTTACTTGCTTAGCCATCTTCAGTATCATGTCGGTCACAGTGGGCTGTACAAGTCGGAAGTTAGATCTGCTCTTAAAAACAATAGTCTCTGTGATTTAATCTGGTAGAGGGTGTTGTCTTGTGTTTAGCTGTTCATGTGTTCTGCACCCGTGTACCTTACAGTGAACTGATTTCCCCTTCAGGCCGTGATATCTCAGCAGGACAGCTACATTGAGATGCAGCGAGCCACCATGGTAGACAGGGAGAAGCAATATCGGCTGCAGTCTACACGAGGCAATCTCCTGCTAGAGCAGGAGAAACAGCGGAACTTTGAAAAGCAGAGGGAAGAGCTGATGAATGTACAGAAGCTTCAGAGCCAGCTGAAGCTGGAGCAGCAGCGCCTGGAGCGCGAAAGGAGTCGGCAGCAGAGGGAATTTGAAAGCAAAGAAGCTCGGCTGCAGGAAAGTGAAGAGGGGACTCGGCAGCTGAGGGAGAAGGTGAATCAGGAGAGAGAAGAGCTCGAGAGGCTGCGAGAGGCCTATCAGCATGACCTCGAGAGACTGCGGGAAGCTCAGAGGGCAGTTGAGAAGGAAAAGGAGCGTCTAGATCAGCAAAGGAAGCTGAAGAAGCAGAACACGGTGTCAGGCACGTTCTCCCCAGAAATGGGACAGGTGAGGAATTTGCTTTTCTTGGGGTTTTGTTCCTGTTAACCTGCTTGCTTCTGAATGAAGGTTGTCCCCTCTGGCAGCACTAACCCGTGTTTGCTTGTCCATAGAATCATAGAATAGTTAGGGTTGGAAAGGACCTTAAGATCATACAGTTTCAACACCCCTGCCATTGGCAGGGACACTACACACTAAGCTGTGTCACCCAAGACTCCATCCAACCTGGCCTTGAGCACTGCCAGGGATGGAACATTCACAACTTCCTTGGGCAACCTGTTGCAGTCCCTCACCACCCTCACAGAAAGGAGCTTCTTCCTTATATCTAACCTGAAATTCCCCTGTTTCAGTTTGAACCCATCACCCCTTGTCTTATCACTACAGTCCCTGATGAAGAGTCCCTCTCCAGCATCCTTGTAGGCCCCCTTCAGATACTGGAAGTTGCTCTGAGGTCTCCACTTAGTTTCTCTTCCCCAGAAGAGAAGCTTCAATCCTCATGGCCTCCTCTGGACTTGCTCCAACAGCTCCATGTCCTTCTTATGTTGAGGACACCAGAGCTGCACACAGTGCTGCAAATGGGCTCTCACAAGAGCAGAGTAGAGGGGCAGGATCACCTCCTTCAACCTGTTGATCATGCTTGTTGTGGTGCAGCCCAGCACACAGTTGGTTTCTGTGCTGCATGCACACTGAAGCCGGCTCATGTTCAGTTTCTCATCAACCCAAGTTTCAACATGTTCATCATGTTCAGTTTCAACACCCCCAAGTCCTTCTCCTTACCCTGCTCTGAATCTCTTCTCTGCCCAACCTGTAGCTGTGCCTGGGATTGCCCTGACCCAGGTCTAAGACCTTGCATTTGGCTTGGTTAAACTTCATAATGTTGCCATCAGCCCACCTCACAAGCGTGTCAAGGTCCCTCTAGATCCCATCCCTTCCCTCCAGGGTATCAACCGACCCACACAGCTTGGTGTCATCAGCAAACTTGCTGAGGGTGCACTCAATCCCCCTGTCCATGTCACCAACAAAGGTGTTGAACAAGAGCGGTCCCAACACCGATCCCTGAGGGACACCCCTTGTTACTGGTTTCCAACTGGACATGGAGCCATTGACCACAACTCTTTGCATGTGGCCATCCAGCCAGTTCTTTATCCACCGAGTGGTCCATCCATCAGATTGATGTCTCTCTAATTTAGAGGCAAGGCTGTCGTGTTGGATGGTGTCAAACGCTTTGCATAAGTCCAGGTAGATGACAACAGCTGCTCTGCCCCTGTCCATCAGTTCTGTAGCCCCATCATAGAAAGCCACCAAGTGGGTCAGGCAGGATTTCCCCTTAGTGAAGCCACGCTGGCTGTCACCCAGCACCTTGTTGATTTTCATGTGCCTTAGCATGCCTTCCAGGAGAATCAGCTCCAAGATTTTGCCAGGCACAGAGGTGACACTGACTGGTCTGTAATTCCCTGGGCCATCCATTTTCCCCTTCTTGAAAATGGGGGTTATATTCCCCTTTTCCAGTCATCAGGAGCTTCACCTGACTGCCGTGATTTCTCAAATATGATGGACAGTGGCTTAGCAACTTCATTCGCCAGCTCCTTCAGGACCCGCGGATGGATTTCATCAGTTCCCATGGACTTGTGCACATTCAGGTTCTTAAGATGATCTTGAACCTGATCCTCTTCTACAGTGGGCCCAAGGTCTTCATTCTCACAGTCCCTGCATTTGCCTTCTAACACTTGGGCGGTGTGGTCAGAGCACTTGCCAGTGAAGACTGAGGCAAAGATGCCATTGAGAACTTCAGCCTTCTCCAAATCCAGGGTACTCAGTTCTCCCATTAGCTTCTGGAGAGGGCCTGCATTATCCCTATTCTGTCTTTTGATTGCTGCATACCTATAGAAGCCCTTCCTGTTATTTTTCACATCCCTTGCCAGATTTAATTCTAACTGGGCCTTAGCTTTCCGGACGGTGAGTGTGAGGCTGCTCCTGTCTGTCTGTAGAGCGCTTCATCCAGAGTCCCCCTGATCAGGCAGTCTGTAACAGATCCCCACAGTGATGTCCCCCGTTGCTGTTCTCCTTTTAACCCTGACCCACAAACTCTCTGTTGACTCCTCATTTGTCCCCAGACAGAGTTCCATACTTTCCAGCCTGTCACTGGCATAAACAGCAACTCCCCCTCCCCATCTTCCTGGCCTGTCTTTCCTAAAGAACCTATAACCTTCCATTCCAATACTTCAATCATAGGAGCCATCCCACCGTGTTTCTGTCATGCCAGTGATATCATATCCCTGTAGCCATGCACGCATCTCTAATTCTTCTTGTTTATTCCCCATGCTATGGGTATTTCTATAGAGGCATCTGAGCTGACCTCCAAATAAAGGCAACTCATTGGCTGGAGCAGCTGAAATAGCTCTGCATTGCCCCAAGCATTTATTACAGGTGCTGGCAACTGACTGGGGGCACTGGGATGGATTGATGCCCCTCTCCCCAAAACATCTACTTTTGACCACTATGGCAAGTTTCCTACCAAAGCAGCTCTTCCCTTTCTTTGTCAGACCAGCTCCAGCAGCTGGGCTTCTTGAGCCATCATCTGAAACAGCTGGTGGTGGCTTCTGCCAGAGAGCTCAGAACTTGGTAGCTCCCCAGTGTCTTTGAAATTCCACCCAGACATCTGGTAATGAGACTGTGTTTTTTTTAAAGACAGAAACAGAAAAGGAGTAATTTTAGAACGTGGCAGACCAAAGCTTTTTTTTTAAACACAGGAACCACTCTATTGCAGGCAAGTGATTGCAGAAGGTCTGCTCCATTGGTAGCATTTTGTACAGTTGATTTCTAAAGCCATTTCTTGGGTTTCAAAATGTGAACTTTGGAGTTGTCTGAAATTGGTTCATTTGTTACTGTCTGAAAGTCCTGCTTTTTCTCCATTCTATCACCACCTAGTGCAGTCTGCTCTTGGATTCCTTTGTGTGGTGTAGTATTAAGCAGTCTGGAGCTGCTGAGGTTCTTTTCAGTGTTCAAGGACTTAAAGTCATGCTCTTCCCTCCTTTTGCCACCAGGTTCTAGGCTTTGTCTAACCTGTTATATTGTTTACTAGAAAGCACTTAATGCTCTCAGGACTGAGGGCTGTCCCTCATTGTCGAATCTGAGAGGGTAAAAATACCTGTTTGACTTAGAATGCCTTTTCCTCTCACGTAGAGCCAGATGCTAAGTCATTCTGTTAGCTTCAACGGAGAAGGGGTGGAACCATCTGCCCCCCCCTTCAAAACCTCTGTGAGAGTGAGCGTCTCCGGGATGGATTACCTGGAACGGCCGGACTTGGTTCGCAGGGACAGCACCACGCTGGAGAATCGCCCTGTTCTTGCACTGAAGAATGAAGTGCCAATACATCTCCTGAGCGCAACTAACCAGATACAGAAACCGGCTGCAGTCCAGCAGCAGATTCCTACCAAGCTGGCCACTTTTACAAAAGGAAGCAAAGAGAAAGGGGGGAAGAGCAAAGCATCTCATAGGACAGACAGTTCAGGTAAGTGTGTTTAAATATGCTTCTGATCTCTGCCAGCATCTCAGGCAGACGGAGCACTGCAGCGTAAACCTCTGGCTACTCATGTGGCACCCAGAAATGAATATGCTACACATTGTTAATGTCCTTATTGCAGTAAGTAGGATCCTAAGATCCTTAAGAGTTAGGGGTTGCACGTGTAAATCCTTAGGAGTTACATATATGTGCTATTGAAATTGGAAGTACAGCCCAATGGCATAATGCTGAAAATGGAGTTCTTGTAATCCAGCAGGACAGAATGATGGTGAGCGGTTATAAACCCAGATGGAAAATCTTCATGCTTAACTGTAGTGTTAAAAGAAAATAGCAGAAAAAAAAAGAGAAAGCTTGTTCTGCATGAGTGAAATGTTTTAAGCTTTCTCACTCTGTCCAGAGTTGTAATGACACTGAATGCAGTGCCTTTCTTAGTGCCAGTCAGCTGTTAAATACAGATGTCCAGGCCAGAACTGAGATCCTGTGCATGTTGTAGAGTTGAAAGGGGCTAATTTTGTCACAAACAGAAGCAAGAAAAACCCAGTCACCATGTCATAATGAATTTTCTGCAGCTAACTGCTAGGTACTAAAGCAGTGGTCTTTGCCAATGACAGACACAGTAAAACCCTCTTTTTCTTTACCACTTTAAATAGCCTTACTGCCAGCATAGGAGAATGACCTGGAATTTTAAGTTACAAAATTGTCTTTTTAGCCTTGTGTAGGATTCAGCCTTGGCAGGCTTACACTTGGGCCTACACTGCTAAAGTGACTCAGGGCCAAGCCTGTCCAGGGAGGGGAGGGGGAAAGTCATTTGCACATTGCACATCTCTGTCTGTCCTGCCTAAAGTTTAGTGCAATTGCAGACTTGCTCATGTTTTTGCACATAAATGAAGCCTAATAACCTCTTACCCTGAATACCAAATGCTGGTAAATGGGAAAATAAAGCTCTAATACCACATCTCCCTGAGTTCATTTTTAATAGCTCTTACCTAATGATCTCTGCAGTGGAAATGCACTTAATGGTGTTTTTCTGTAATTTATATGAAAGGTATAAAACACAAATACATTGCTCTCTGCTCTCTCCTGAGCATTAGTGGGATGCATGCTTGTTATGCCCATATGGAGATCTTACAATAAAATGGAACAAGACTTTCTGTACCAGAGGCAAAATACTGTGTATTGAATTTGGGTTTTGTAACGTGTGAGGAATGTGTACTGAGAAGAGGGGCTCTTTGGATCCAGAGTAACTGTTTCATAAATTGCTTTTATTGTTGAAATTAAGAAACTGAGAGGCCGTAATGCCAGAATCAATGTATTCTGCTGCTGAGCAGCTGTGAGACAGATGGGGAGCAGAGACAACAGTTCATCACACTTCTGCATGTTAAAAGTAGCACAAATAGCCATTGTAATTTGCATGCTAGGGACAGATGGGGAGCAGAGACAACAGTTCGTCACACTTCTGCATGTTAAAAGTAGCACAAATAGCCATTGTAATTTGCATGCTAGGGACAAAGAGGTTTTTTCCCTCTGCTGTGCTTTATAATACTAGGGTTTAAATCTGGGGTTGTTAGTAACTGAATTACAAGTCCCCAGGGAAGAGGAGAGCAAAAATGCTTGTTGTCTAAACAGCTAAAGAGAAAATGTAGGTAACTTGCAACAGGAGCACCAACTCTTTATGATAGAGCAGCTGCCTTGGATGCATGAAGGTATCAGCACAGTGGGCCCCAGCGTGGACTAGTGGGACTTGTGAAGTGCTGCTAGCCTCAAATGCTAACTTGTAAAATGTTTTCTTTAGCATCCACTGATCAGAAGCAGCTGCTTCCCCCCAGGCTTGTTGGGCGAGATGAGGGTGTCCTGAGAGGCAGACGGTCAGCAAGTCCAGTCCTCCCGAGCAGCCAGGCCACTGCATTGCAGCCAGGTATGCCCTGACCAACTTCCATGTCCATGAAGTGCATCGGGCTCTCTGGGCAGTGTCATGACTATGTCTTCTTCCACTTTTCCCTACAGAATTTTATGGCCCTACAGATGCTCAGCCAGAAGCACTTTCATCTGCCTCAGCGAACCTATTCAAGCCCAGTAACGTTCCTGTTCAGACCCTGGTGACCTCTCAGCCGAGTCTGTTAAAAGTGCAAGATGATACCAGCAAAGAAGATGTAATTTTCTTCTAATTGTTTCCATTTAAAGATTGATCTTCTGACATAACTGTTTCAAGAACTCAGGCCCCAGCGTGCACCGTGACAGAGACCTGACATGGATGTCTTTTCATCCCTACCCCGTTACTACTAGCAAGGACCAGACCAGGATTACTGTCCTACTTTGTTGGCTTCTCTGCCAGCAGCTCAGAATGAGGGCACAGTGGTAATAATTGGCTTTTAAATTCTCCAGACATGGAAATGTATTGACACATGGCATGGGTGTATAAATTTCAGAGCCTATTAAAACACTGACGTGTATTGTAACGTGCTCTTTTTGGAGAATGTACACTCTTTGTGGGCACCATCTTGTAAATTGTTAGAGTTGATGTAGAACCACCCAGATTTTACTTAAGAAGTTTTAATTGTTGGCCCCAGAATGGCTGCAGATTTTTAAATCTGTTTTCACAGGTTCGTGGTCAGTCATGGGTTATAGTGATGGTGTGTTGGTGACTGGTTGACTAACCAAGCCAGCCTCCTTGCAGCCAGGCATGACCCACATCGTGATCCCACTCTGTTCCTTTAGTGCATTCAGCGGAGCACGTGCTCAGTGGGCAGGTACGGTGGAAGAGAGAAGGTAAGCTTCTAAACAAGAGTCTTCAAGGGTCAGGAGCTCCACCTGCTTGTGGATGAGAAGGGTTGGATGTGGGAGGATGCACAACGGTAACGAAGAGTTGGACTAAACGCACATTTCACTGGCCATGAGCTTGCATTGGAGTACCTGTCTCCTTGGAGACACTGGGAGAGAGCAGCACAGGCTCCCAAGCGAAGGTCCTGAGTTGGTTCAGAATGAACTTAGAGACTTGGATTTTGTTCTTTGCTGAAGACATGGACAAGAAGTGGTCGAATGCAGTAATTTATTGTCTTGTTTAATCCTGAGGTTTCTGCATCTTTTGTTTGTCTGTTAACTTGTTGGGACTTCAAGTACTAGAAGATATCAAAGCTGCTGTTGCTGCAGAGACTCCTCTGCAGCCCTGTATCGGGAATGAAGGGAATAAGAACGGTTTGGGTTAAAAAAAAAAAAAAATTAAGATTAAAAATTAAAAAGAGAAAAAAAATAAAAGTTAACAATAAAAATTAAAAAGAAAAAAAATAAAAACAAACCAAATCTCAGCTAAACCTGTGTTGGTTTAGCTGCTTCCAGCTAAACCAGCTTTGATACCTCTTGTTAAATGGGTCAGTTCTTAATCATGGAATGAAGGGTGAGGACATTGTGTTCTGCTCAGAAGGCATTTCATTTCCCTTTGTAGTAATTTGCACAGTCATTTTGTTGTATTACTTCACTCTCTATCTCAGTTCTTCATTACATGCATCACCTAAGGATGTGTATGCCAGTATATGTTGGATGTGACTGGTCAGATACCTTGTGCACGGGAGAGATTCTTTAAGGACTGTGATTACAGAATTAAAGAAATGGTAGCTCAGAGCTTAAATCTGGGGTTAATGCTTTTTAGAACATGATTGGTAATGGGTTTTGTCCTGTGTTGAATGTTGGTTTGAAGTGGTTTTCAGCAGCAGTGCATGAAATGCTGGTCAGTTCTCCATCCTGTGGAATGGCAATATGTCAGTCTCCTCAAATCATTGATGCTGTCTCTGTTGTGATGTTAAAAATGTTCTTTAAGGCTGTAACTTAATTTTGTTTGAGAGTTTAAAAATGATGTCAGTAGTTACAGGGCAATAGCGCTGTACATTTTCAACAGAAAATGGAGTTTACTTTCAAGTGATGATAATTTCAGTTATTGTCTTCAGGAAAGAAACTGAAACATCCAGATTTAGTGTTCAGTGTGAGAAGCAACGAAATCCAGAACCAGTCTTAGGGAACAAGCACTCCCTGCTGTAACACTTCTTGGGCTTTGAGGTCTTTTTCTTCACTGAGTGGTGCTGGTATAAACGTGAAGCAGTGCCACTGACTTCAGTGAGAGGAAACTCCAAACCGTGTGACTTGTTACCAGGCTGGTGACGTTCCCCATCAAGTTATTACTCTGAAACTGGACACACTTCCCTGTAATACCAAAGGGAAATCCTCAGCATTGTAGAATTTACACTATCTGGCTGCATTTGCAGCTAACAGTATGGGGAACGTTGTGATTTTTGCATTGCTGTGATACAGTGGTGATGATGGTTAGAACATAGTTCTACCCTGTATTCATTTATAGAATCCTAGAATCAACTGGGTTGGAAAAAGACCTTGAAGATTATCAAGGCCAACCAGTAAAAGTCCATTCCTAAAAGCAAAGCTGGAATGGAGGGGAATTCTTCTTAAAATTAATCTAACTTCTTGTCAAGCCAGTGTGTGAGCTCCAGCAGCTCTATATAGTCTATATATAGGACTGGCTCCAGGCATCTCTGATCCCATCTCATTTCTCCCGTAAGCACGCAGCAAAGAATGCACAGATTGTTCCCTCCTTTGTGCTGTGGTTTGGGCCACTCCTAGTGAAAACTCAGTGCCCCCATTGCCTTAAATTACCAGGTTTTCAGGAGTGTTAGCCTAAAGCTGAGTGGAATAAACCCGCTCAGCCAAAGAGGGATGTCGCTGATCGGGTATTTGAAACTCATCTTTGGAAGCATTTATTTAATGTCATTTCTGCCTCTCCTAAAGTTTGGGAGCGAGTGTTCTGGGGACTGAAGGGGTTGTTTGGCTCCTTCCTTCTGTGCAGTGGGTGGTCAGCTAGTGACCAGTGACATCTAGGAAATGAAGTCTGCAGCGAGGGCGCATTGCTCTTAATGTTTTAACATGAACGTAACGCTTTCCATGCTCGCTGTCAGAGTTGTGGACCCAGGACTGTTACAGGCTGGGCTGTTGGTTCAGCACCCCACAAGCTCCTTGGGATATGGGTCCTCAATGTGTAACTGAGAAACTACCTGTAAAGTCATCTGTCCTCAACACACATGGCTGGCTGCAGCTAGCTTGAGGACAACTGTTTTCACCCTGAGCAGGGGCTGCATCTTCTTTCCCTGGGGTCAGAGTCAGTGAAGTGCCATAGCAGGTATGCATGTGGCTTCCCATTTGGTACCATACCCAGCCTGGAGAAGGCTTTAGAATTAGCAAATGCTGTGATACGTCATTGATGCTGTGATATCAGGTTGCTAGTGCAGAGCTTACCGTAGGAGAGTGTGGTAAGATTGTTTGTCTAAAGGTGATGGAAACACGTGAAAGTTTATTCTTTAAATGAATAATGGGTCATCTCTTCTGCAGAAGTGAGTCAGTGAAGCCATTGAATCACTGCAGGTGAGTGAACCAGTCCTGGACTCTTGTCTTCAAATCTCATTCCTAGGAAAATCACTCTTCTAGGCAAATTAGTTTGCAAAATACTGCTGTGTCCTGAGCTCAGTAACCTGCTACTGATCCTGCGTCACCTCCTTCCCATCTGACTTACTCCAGATAAAAGGTTCCTTTCAAGTGATACCTGAGGATGAGACACTTCAAGATTCTGTGCCTCCCAGGTGCCTTTTGGCTTCTTGCTGAGCTGGGGTGTGGAGGAAAGGACAGCGCGAGCTTTGAACTGCTGCCGCCTTTGCTTTGTGTCACAGCCTTAAAACTCTGGTCATGTTTGTCATTTAATGTGGTGATGTTGCAACGTCAAGGCTGTTGCTGTGGGTCCGATTTTCAGCTTTCACTCTGGTGTAAAGGAGGCTTCCTCCTTCCCTCCCCAGCTGGAGTATGGGCATTGCGTATTTCAGGCTGAGGATCCCTCCGTGCTCACTGTGTGTGTGTTGTAAATGCTTTCCTAGTTTTTCCCCCTGTGCTCCCTTGTGGATCGTCGTCGTGGCATGGCCCCCAGCTTGAGATCGCTCGTCATCCCCCCGCGCGATGCTTGCTCACGAGGTAGTAGCATCCCTGCACATAGGAGTCCTTGCAAATAATCTGCGGACGGTTTTGTCGTTCTGAGTAACTGCATCCATGGAACTCGGTGTTTGTCAGTTGCATTTACAATGAGAGTTCAAACTTAAGCTCGGAAAGGGTTTCAAAATCCCTGGTTTGTTTTCCCTTCTACTTTCAACTCTGCAGAATAGGAGCTGAGGCTCCGCGGTGCTGCTCAGTGGAGTCCCTGCGTGTTGTGCCCCTGTGCAAGGAAACTTGGAGCGTTTTGTTGTCTTCCCCAGCACTTCTTGCATTTACGAGGATAAGCAAACAGGTTACACATGTGCTACCCCTGCCTGACCTTGCTGAAGAGGCGAAAGAAAAGCCTTTTCCCTGCTCTCTCTTTGGAGGCCAGACCCAACATCTTTGTACCCACTCGTGGCTCCATCAGTTCATCAAATGATGCTCTGGTTCGGAACATTCGTGCCATGTTTATAAATCAGTTTTTGTATATTTTTGTACTGAAAGCAATTGGAGCACTTTAGGAAAGTTCAGTTCAAATCCCATTTCTCTCTGTACCTGGAAGGGAATCGCTCATGTAAGCAGATCCTGTCGGCATAACTGCATCTCACTCGGAGCTGTGAACTCTTGATGCTCTTTCGTCTTAGGTCTGGTTTCTAGGCCCACCTTGCACTGTAGAGATGTACTAACTGATCATGGTCCGTGCTTAAATTGACCCTTTTGTTGGGGAAGCGTTTGGTTTGGGGTTTTTTGGTAGGGTGTAAACAGTGTAAATAATTCCTTTCCTGTTGATACTGCAGCAGCCCCATCTTTGTAGTCTTTATTTCATTTGTAAAGTCGATGGTTCAGTGTTACTGTTCTGTTGAATTGTGCACTCCTGATGAATTGTTAACTTGATCTTAGCACACCAAATGATGATTTTTACAACGATCGCAATGTTTCTCCACTGAAGGATTTCAGAGCTGCAATAGGACTGAAACCAACTTCTAGCAATAAAAAAAGAACATTGAAAACTGACTGCCTCTCTCTGTCTATATTTGTCATCATTCCCTTTGGACCGAAGATCAGAGCAGCAGCCACCTCTCACGTGCTTCTCATTTCCTGCCCTGCACAGAAATAAGGTGCCAGATGAACAGAGCTCCTGATGCTTTTCCAGAGGAGAGGAGGGAGCACAGGAGGTGCTAAGGGGAGGATATGAATAGCTGTGGCCCTTGCCAGCAAAGTAAGCTCCCTTGGGAAAAATCAGCTGGTCCCAGAATGCCTGAACTCAGCATAAGAGTGAATGAACCCAACACGCTGCTTATATTAGCATGTAGGTGCTTTGCATGGTGCCAGGCTGAGACGTGCCTGGCTCTGTCCCAGCCGCTATCGGCTCCCGTTTGGAGCAAGGCAAACAGAAATAGAAACTTTCTCCCTCGTGCTCGTGCCAGTTTGGCAGCGCTGGCTCCCAGCCCCATCCCATCGCCTCCGGCTGGCGCAGCGCTTCCCAGCCCCACAGTCGGCAAGTTCTGTTTCCTGCTCCGATCCCCACGCAGGAACCTCAGCCTAGAGCTTGACCAGAGGCAACCCTGGGGGGGGAGACGGGGAGAGCTGCGACTTGGAGCAGTGCTCCCCAAGGAAGAGGTGGGATTCTGATCAGCGGAATCCTGCTCCATAGCACTAGGGAAAACCCTGAGCTGGTTTTGGTGCCGGTGGTGCAGCGTGCCAGGCTCTTGGCACAGCGCTGCATCTTTGTGTCTATCCGAGCATCTTTGGAGGCCCTGTGTTCTTTGTGTGCCGGAGGCAGTCGGATGCAGCCTGCGTTTTCAGTCTCCAGAGTATGGGTGACATCTGGGCTGCAGCATAAACCGGAGCTCACTTGGGAAGACACAAGTGTTTCCCACTTTTCCCACTTAACAGGGAGTAACAGGCTGATGTGAGCGCAGGTTTGACGTGTTTGTGTCAGCTTTTGCTTGCAATTCCTTTAAGAGTGGATTTCTTCCACCTGGTTCTGCCCTGCTCCATTCCCCAGGAGCGGAGCAGCCACTGGAGGTCCCCATCTCTGTGCCTTGGCAATCTGCGAGGCAAGCAGCTTCATGTCCGCATCTAAACGTTTGTCAGCAGGCAGCAATGGAATCCAAGTGATTTCCTTTGGGACAGCTGAGAGGGACAGTCCGGGACTGAAGTTCTCCCAGAGCAGTGAGTTCGATATTCTAATTGCACTGGGTCCTCCTGCAGCCCTTATCGTGTGTCAAAGCAGTAGGAATCATCTCCAGAAAGTCACAAGAGCCAGGATCTGGGAGATCCCTGAGACCTCCCGTATGAAGACAGGCTGAGAAAGCTGGGGCTGTTCAGCCTGGAGAAGAGAAGCTGCGTGGAGACCTCATAGCAGCCTTCCAGTATCTGAAGGGGGGCTATAGGGATGCTGGGGAGGGACTCTTCATTAGGGACTGTAGTGATGGGACAAGGGGTGATGGGTTCAAACTGAAACAGGGGAAGTTTAGATTGGATATAAGGAGGAAATTCTTTCCTGTGAGGGTGGTGAGGCACTGGAATGGGTTGCCCAAGGAAGCTGTGAATGCTCCATCCCTTGCGGTGTTCAAGGCCAGGTTGGACAGAGCCTTGGGTGCCATGGCTTAGTGTGAGGTGTCCCTGCCCACGGCAGGGGTTGGAACTGGATGATCTTCAGGTCCTTTCCAACCCAAACCGTTCTGTGATTCTATGCTCCAGGGTTAATGTGGCCACAGGGCATCCCTGCAGCACAGATTCCCAACGGGAGCTGCCCAGAGCTCAGCAGGGGCAAGTTGAAACCTCGGGGGCAAGGATTTGCATCTCTTAGCGGTTGGGTGCTGCTGCAGCCGCGGGTGTTCAAAGGCCTGTGGGTGTTCCTGTGTTCGCTTTGGGTTCCTTGGGTGCCTGCAAACGCCTCCCCTGTCACTGATAACGCTGTTGCTGTCTGAGAGACGCGTTCTTTGGTGTTCACAAGCAGGGCGTGCGAACAGGACGGTGCCTTCAGAGCCCCTGACTTGCTCCTACCGGTATCCCCGCAGCTCCGCCCTGCCTTGTCTGGCTTTAGGATCTGGAGCTAATTAACCCGAAACCCAAAGCACTTTCTTTCTACGTGGCTGACTCATTCTGAGGCCATGGGCAATGCCCAGCTTTCTGCTAAACCTCCCTCTTTCATGTGGGTGAGACGAGGCTGATGGTTCCCATCCGTGCAGCTGAGATTCATCGGCAAGGCAGATGCTGGAGGACAACCGTGCGCAAAGGATATCGGCTCCGGAGCGCGCTCTGACAGTGGGAATGTGCTGGTTTCTGCCTTTCCCTTTCCTCAGCCTTCTGATTCAAATCCGGTTTGTGTCATCCCAGCGATGGGGCCAGCCCAAGGCTCGATAGATGAGGGATGTGGGGCCTGCCCTTGTGCGGTGCCTTCATTGTTCGCTGCTTCTGGGCCCCTGGGATCTGGCAGGGGATAAAAGCCAGGGTCTGGCTCAGAGCTGGCAGCGTGTGACACACGGTCCCTGGTGCTGGGCCACTGCTGCACACAGAGGAGGCTCAAACAGGGCAGGGATTGCTTTGTTCTGGGGCCCCACGTACACAGGAGCAGCACAACGTGGATGTGCCTCTTCCCCTGCCCGAGTGGTGGCTGGTGCCTCTCCGCTGCGTGGGGCACAGCACGGTGCTCAACCTGGAGCTCTCCCAAACGGCTGCACGTCACACACAGAGCTTTCAGGGGGGTTCGGGCAGGTGGATGTGTAATGTCCCTTTTACCCCCGCCACAGCATCCACAGTCATGGCCAAAGGCACACCGTGTGTAGCTTGTGCTTTGCTTTTCCTTGTGCTTTGCCATGGGTTGTCATTGCAGCAGCAGCACATCCTCCAGTGCCTTGCTAGCTGCGTGGTGGGTGCACTGCAGAACGTCGGAATGACCCACACCAATGTGAGCCAGAAAAGGGAATTTCTCAGTTATTCCTGTGCTGGTTTGGGGGTTAACATCCCTGTGTATCCACAGTGGAGAAGGGAGAAAGGCTCTGTGATGCCTTGGCACTCCGGCAGCAGGGGATGCTCAGCAGAGAGCACCCACCAATGCAAGAAGCAGTATAGCTCTCTCCAAGTCAATGCATACATGAGTACGTTGTGGCCAGGAGGGATGTGGGTCAGCCTGATGGTTTATTTCCCTGGCTTTGGGGGCCTGTAGGCTTTGTGTGAGGAGAGGAATATCCCATGGGACAGCGATGTCACGCTTGGAGCCTCCCAGTGCCCACGTGTGTTGCCTCTCCCAGATGTTGTGGGCTGGGGTCTAGCTCCTGCAGCTGGAGGGATGAGGCCACAAAGTGGGGTTCTGGGCTAGGAGGAGAGGCCTGTGTTGAGGCTCTAAAGGAATTCTATTCATTCTGCCCCAGTAACCAAAGGAACCCCCTACACCAAACTCACCTGCACCCCCCTTGGCCTAAACCCTCCGGCCCCAGCGCCGAAGCAGCGAGCGGCTCAACGCAGGGAAACATCGAACCGGGGAAACAGGTCTGTTGGGATGACTTCAAGCACGCAGAAGGTGTTGAGATTGCCCCAGGGGTGCTCCCTGCTGGAGGAGCTGGGGCTGGAGGGACACCATGGGGGCTCTCTGCCAGATGAAGGAGGATGAAAGGGATGAAAAGCAGCTCTGCCTTTGTTGCCAAGCAGTTGGGAGCCACTGTGGAGCAGCCCAGCCCAGGTGTGCTTGAAGTGCTGGTTTTCCAGGGCTTGAAGTGAGGAAACAAACCAGAGACGCTCCCAAAGGCCCAGGGCTCAGCTCACAGGGCTGCAGATGCCAGGAGGGTGGCAACAGGAGGCAGATGGACCTAGAAGCGCCTTTGTCCCTGGTGCAAAAGGTGGACGTGGCTGGGAGCCAGCGTTTATTGCTTGGCAGCACAACTGAACCAGCTGCTGCTCAAACGGCTGCGGATGAAACCTCCGCTCCCCTGCCTTGCCCAGCAGTGTTGGACTTTGCCCAATGCTCAGGATTAGCTGTAGGGATAACAAAGGTGAAGCAGCTCCAGGCTCTCCAGCAGCGATGGAGATGCTGCCCTGCTGGCTTCTAGTCCTGCGCTGTGACTTTCCTCTGGGCTGCAAGCTTGCTTCTGTACGAGGCATGGCCAAGCTGGGAGCTGCCCCATGCTCCAACTGCTGGGTCATAGAATCCCAGCCTGGTTTGGGTTGGAAGGGACCTTAAAGCTCCTCCAGCTCCAACCCCTGCCATGGGGACCCCTTCCACCGGAGCAGCTTGCTCCAACCTGGCCTTGAACACTGCCAGGGATGGGGCAGCCACAGCTTCTCTGGGCACCCTGTGCCAGCGCCTCAGCACCCTCCCAGGGAAGAGCTTCTGCCTAAGAGCTCATCTCAGTCTCCCCTCGGGCAGGTTCAAGCCATTCCCCTTGGCCTGTCCCTACAGGCCCTTGTCAAAAAGTCCCTCTCCACATCTAAGAGGTCTTTTCCAACCTAAATGATTCCATTCTGCTGCCTGCGGTGCTCCAGGCTGGGTCTGCAGGGCAGGCTGCGGGCTCCTCTCCCCTGCAGCCTCCCGTTGGCCTCTGCACTGGTGGCGAGGTGATGCAGTGAGGGCAGATGAAAAAGGCCCAGCCTGGGGCTGAAAGTGACTGGGGCATCAGGAAGGAGCATGGAGATGAAGTCAGTGCCTCCGCTTCAGCCGCCCGCAGCAGGGCAGCTCTTCCTGCCACTTCCTGCCTTTCCCCAGTGCCACTGATGTATTGAGCTCTGGAAGCGAAGAATGGATCGCACCCAACCCCTGCTGCTGCGGTGAGGCAGTGGCACCTTCCCTCTGACCATGCTCATTCTTGTCTCCTGCCTCCCACCCATAACAGAGCCTTCCCATCCCAGCCACTGCTGCCATCGCCTGGAGCACACAGCCCTCGGGGCAGGAGCAGCAGCGCTTCCCCGCATTCCTTTTGGCAGCGAGGAAACCCAGCTCTGCAGAGGATGCTGCAAGGTAAGGGCAGAGAACAGCTCAATCTTTGGAGCTTTAAAGAGATCTGTGTGCCCTTCAGAGCTAGGAGGCAGCACTGGAGCCTTCCCAAGTCCCATATGACAAAGATAAGAGGAAGATCTGAGCCTGTGATGGCTGATGGAGATTCGGACTCAAGCAGGGAATACTTTGCACTCTTTCCCTCGAGTGTGGCTGGGAAACCTTGCTGCTGAAGTAGAAAGACAAGGGACACAGTGGGGTTTATTCACGTTTATTGAAGCAGCTCCAGGCTGAGCAATGAACACACAAACTGCTCTAGATTCACACAGAAAGCACAGAACCAGCCCATGGGCAAAGCACTGTCACGTGTTAAGGCATCTGCAGGCAGCAGCGCGGTCCAGAGCCTGCTGCCAGTGACTTAGGAGCTTCCCGAGTCCATCCCAGTACCACTTAACCCAGACCATTCCTCTGGTTCCTCCTCTGAGCTCACGCGGGTGAGGAGAAAGCTTGGAAACCTTTTGCTGTTCCCCTTCCCCACTGGGAACGAAGGGCATTTACAGAAGCAGCTCAAAGCCGAAGCCCTGAGCCCTGCTGATGCCAAGGGGATCCACGCAAGGGTCAGACTCACCGGGTAGGAGGAGGCTCCTGCTGCCCCTGCCTTCTGCCTGGGTCCTCGGGCAAAATGAGCTGTGAAGCCTGCAGTGCAGAAGGGAGGATGGGGAGAGCAGTGTGTCAAAGAGAACGCTACTGCAGCGGTGTGATGGCTGCTTACTGCCCTCCGCACCCCAGAGTTTTCTATAGCTATCATGGGGTATTTGATCACGTTAAGGAAGCCCATTTGGGTAACACACCTCTTGCAAGGGGGAAAGCAAAAGCCCTGCAGGGATCTGTGATTCTCTGGCACCTTTTCTGCCTTTAGAAAGGCTTCATTCCAGCTGCAAACTTTTAAAGAGTTAATGGCTGGGTTGCAGGAAAGCGATGGCATGAAAGGGACACCGGGGAATAATTAGAAGCAGAGAAACCCTGTGTTTATATGCAGACAGGGCTTGTCTTACAAACGCAATTACCGACCCTTCTGGGACCAAACCCCAGCTATAATCTTGTCCTGGCACCAGCTCACAGCCCTCACGACCCGCAAGACATTTGGGTGCCACCAGCAGCTTAACCATGGCACCAGGAGGAGGAGGAGGCTGTGCTAAAAGCAGCCTCCCATGGCACCACTGGGTCTCCTGCAGGCAGCTCGCCTCTCGCCCAGCGCCTGAGGAGCTTCCTGCACCAGGGGTGACACCCAATCCTCCTCACAGACAGCATTCCCCAGAAGCTTTGCATAGGCCAAGACCCAGTGGAAGGGCTGGGATGCCAGGTTAAGTGTCTGTTATTAATACTAATCTTCTCCCCGCAGCGTTTCAGCACCTAAAGAGACGTTTGGTCTCGCTCCTGCAGAGCTTTACATCAAACCACCAGCCCGGAAGCACCTTTCTGGTGCTGATGCTCCGTTCCCTACAACAACTCCAGTCCCAGTCCGGTTCCACACGCACCTGCCCCTCAGGGTTCACCCCTTGCGCAGCACAGATTGGAGCTCTGGGTTGATGCACACCTATTTACCCCCCAGGTCCTTCGCCACGCCGCGCCTCAGGCGGACAGGTACTTCCAGGTGCTGATGAAGGCGGTGGGGATGAGGGAGTAAGGCACCGTCGTGACGCTGCTCCACGTGTCGGACGCTGGGTCGTAACAGTCCAGCGTCTTGCAGCGCTGAGCCCCGCAGTACCCCCCCACCACGTACAGCCTGTTCCCCGAGGCCACGGCGCGGCAGCTGATGCGCTTCGCGGTGACGTCCCCAAACTTGGACCACTGGAAGGTGTCGCTGTGGAAGCGGTACGCGGAGCTGGCCGAGAACTCCGTGTCGCCGCCGATGACGATGACGTGGCTGCCCACCACGGCAGCGGCCGTGTACCGCCAGGGCTGCGGGCAGCTGGCGGGCACCGACCAGCGGTTCTGGCAGGGGTCAAAGCACTGCACCTTGGGCAGCTTCTCCTGGTTGGCGCTGGTGCCACCGAAGACAAACAGCTTCATCTTGGCTCCCACCACGGCGGCGTTGCTGACGCCTTCGCGCAGAGGAGCCACCAAGGACCACTTGTCCAGCTGCGGGTCGTAGTGTTCCACTTGCTTGAGGGAGACGGAGGGGGAGGCCGGGAAGGCGCCGCTGCCTGCTGTGTGCCCCCCCACCACGTACAGGCAGTGGTCCAGCTCCGCGGAGCCGTGGCCAAACCGCGCCACCAGCATGGGAGCAGCTTTTGCCCACTCGTCGTGGAGGGTGTCGTAAACCCAGACGTCTTTGGAAGCGCCGTTCTCGGAGCCTTTACCGCCGGTGATGTACACCTTGCAGCCGATAGCGCAGGCGCTGCACTCCTTCCGAGGGCTCGGGATGTCCGCACGGGGAATGATCTCGCTGGTTTTGTGATCCAGCACGTAAATCTTGTCGCACATGAAGGTCTGGCCCCCCAGCAGCAGCAGGGCCTGGCTGACCTTGCGGGGTCGGGCACAGCAGCCCGTCACCAGGCCGTCGTTTTGCAGGATCTTCATCTTGCATCGGACGGCGTCAGCCACGATCTCCTCTCCCAGCTTGTGGCTGGTCACCAGCTTCTCGCAGGCCACTTGCTTGCGCAGGTAGGACTCGGGCAGCAGGGCCAGGCGGACAGAGCGCAGCAGCTCGGGCAGAACTTCGTGACGCCGGGGCAAGTCGTAGCGGATCCAACCTATAACAGCTTCATAGACCAACGTCTCGTCCTCTACCTCCAGCTCTTCGCTCTCCACCAGCTCCAGCAGCTTGTCCTTGGGCAGTCGCAGGAAGTCTTCAGTCTTGCAGAGCGAGGTGAAGTTGGCCAACGCCATCCTCCAGGAGAGCTCCAGCAGCCGCTCGCAGCAGTGGGCATCGGACAGCAGCAGCATGTTCAGGCAATTCCCGGGGTAGAGATTCTTCTCCAGAAAGTCAGCCGAAGCCTCCCGAATATCCTGGAACTGCAGCATGTCCCCGGCTTCCAGCAAGGACTCGGCGTTCTCCTCGTTAATCAGCACCCGCGCCGAGTAGGCATAGTCCAGCAGCAGCTCCAGCACCTCGGGGTGGAGGGAGTCGTGGAAGTTCACTTCAGCGTCTCTGCTCTCCTTCAGGCCCCCGCTGAACATAGCCTCGAAGTAGCGGCTGCAGGAGGCCAGGACAGCCCGGTGGCAGTGGAAGGTCTGGTTCCCCGCACGCAGCACCACGTCGGTGAAGAGGTGCCGCTTGCGGAGCAGGTTGAGGTGCGTGAGGAGGCTGTCGGCGTGGCCCGGTTTGTGGAAGAGGTGGATGTTCATGGAGCCGGAGCTCGAGCGGGATTTCCGGTTCTCGTGGCTGCTCACGGACATGGTGCCGAGGCCGCTCCGCCAAGGGAAAACCGGAGTCAGCGCAGGAAGCACCGGGACGGGCGCGGGTGTAGCCGGGACCGCGGTAAGCGCACACCGGAGGGGGGGGGGGGGGGCGCGCACCGCGCAGCCCGAAGCGGGCACCGGGCGGTCCCGGACCAAAGGCGGTTGCAGGGCACGGCACCGGCGGGACCCGGCAGTGCCCGCTCCCGGTGCCGCCCGTCCCGTACCTCGCTCCGCTCCCGCCGCTCGGCTCCGCCGCCGCCGCACCCCGCCGCGTGGCCGCCCCGCCGCAGGCCCCGCCCCCGGGCGATGGAACAGCCAATCAGCGGCCGCAAGCGCTCAGCGCTCGCTCATTTATGAATGGGAGCCGGGGACTGGCGTGCGCATGCGCCGCCCCTTAACCCCTGCGTGCCCGGCGGCAGCGTGTCCGGACGTGCCCCCCCCCCAAAGCCCCGTTGTCCGCCCCGCAGCAGCGGCGGGGGCCGGGACCCTCCTCAAGCCTTCTGCAGCCCCGGTGATGCCGTAACTGACCCCCAGCTCTGCTGCCAACGGCCCTTGGATCTCGGCTGCTTGCTTGGTCCCTCCCAGACCCCACCATCATCCATTCATCCACCCATCCATCCATACATACCATCCATACCATCCATCCATACCATCCATCCACCCACCCATCCACCCAATCCACCCATCCATCCATGCATCCATCCACCCACCCACCCATCCACCATCCATCCATCCACCCACCCATCCACCCAATCCACCCATCCATCTATCATCCACCCACCCATCCAAACCATCCATCCAATTCATCCATTCATCCATCCATCCATCCATCCACCTATCCATCCATCCCATCCATCCACCCATCCATCCATCCCATCCATCCATCCACCCATCCATCCACCCATCCACCTATCCATCCATCATCCATCCATCCACCCACCCATCCATACCATCCATCCTTCCATCCATCCACCATCCATCCATCCCATCCATCCACCCACCCATCCATACCATCCATCCATCCATCCACCATCCATCCATCCATCCATCCATCCGTCATCCACCCACCCATCCAAAACATCCATCCAATCCATCCATCCACCCATCCATCCACCATCCATCCATCCATCCAATCCACCCATCCATTCACCCACCCACCCATCCATCCCCCCACCCACCCATTATCATCCATCCATCCACACTTAGGAAGTGTTTTCCTGAGTGCAGCAAAGCAGGAGCCGGGTTGGACTGATGGCCACAGCAGAAAAGAGGAAAAATCACCCAAAAAAGGCAGTTTTGGGGAGGATGGGGTCTGTGTGTGCAAGCGCTGCCAGCGCTGCCCTGGGGAGGTGGCTGCAGACACCACAGGGGCTCGAGTGCTGTGTGCCAGTGCTGCTGCTCCACAGAAACACACAACTTTTGGAATGACCACGTTTTGCTTTACCTTTGCTTTCTCCTGCACTTCCGAATGGCTCAACATGGAAGCGGGTGAAGCAAATGCACTCGGAGCAGCGGAGAGGGGCCCTTCTCTGTGTTAAAATTGAAAGCGTGGTATAGAGTTTTATCATTTTGGTATCAGAGATGTATTTGGGGTCTTTTCAATCTCTGTAGATCCCACACTGAGCGGGAGAGGGTATCCAGGAGGAGTAGCTTCATGAGGTTAAGGATCTGAAAAGAGAGAATCTGATTTCTTACTAAACCCCATGAAACTGCAGCAGGAGCCACTGCAGGGTGACAGGAGCAGGCATCAGCTGCAGCTGTCCCTGAGCAGGACCCAGGCACAAGATCTGTAAGAAAAATAAACAAGTTTCTTCCTGTTTGTTCTGCCTCCCCCAGCCCCAAAAGCTGGAGATCTGACAGCAAACCGGGAGCAGAGTCAGGAAGGCGTCCTTGGGGTGCACTGCAGGGCAAAAGTGCAGATAAAGAGCAAGGACAGGGCGAAGGATAAGGAGTATCGAGTCCTCGCTCTGCCCTTTGGACGCAGGCAGGAGGTAGTTTCACATGTCTGTTCCAAAAGCAACACCACAAAAGAGGAGGTCAGAGCTCCTGGCTGCAGGAGCACGAGCTCCACACACACTCAAGCACAACCTTTGTCCAAGGCTGCATTTTCCTGCTGCTTCCTCAGGTGCTCCCAATTCTTTTGGTAAGCTCCCACAGCGCAAACGTTTCCTGACGCCCAGGCACCACTTGGAGCTTTCTAGAACCAGGTAAAAGCACATTTGCCGGGTTATCAGGAAGGAAGGCTCACTCAAGGCCGACTTTGAAGCATTCATCTCGTTTATTATTGGCACCACCTAGAAATGTAACTGTAAACCTCATCTTTGCACGGGTTTGATTGGTTCTTTGAACGGGAATTAATACACTCGCTGCTGCCACAGCCTGGTGGAAGAGCTCCACCCGGCGGCAGTCCAGCAAGGCACGGCTGGAGGCTCGGCGCAGCTTCTCCTTCACCCACGAAGTCCCAACTTCCGATATTTCTCCTTCAGGAGCAACACGGACTCGAAGAAAGCCCCACACGGCTCCCAGTGGTTATTTCCTTCCCCTCTGGCCTCCACAGAAACACAACCAACACAAAATAACAGCTGGCTCCTGTTTCTGCTGGGGGCAGCACTTCTGGGCTCAAACACTGGAATATTCGATGGAGAAACTCCCATGATCCAGGTCGCCTCCCAAGGCACCAGGCTCAGGCTCACAGGATCCAGCTCTCGGAAGTTTTGTGTTACAGAACCGTGGCTGGTTTCCCTCCTAATGCTGACTTTGTGCGCTTTTAAGTGACAGCGAAGACTGGAGGGTTGTGTTTGTCTTTTGGGACGGAGGACGGAAGGATGGAAGTTGTTTTCCCTGTTTTCCCTATTTTATCAATCATAGATTTTTTGATTTGTCAGAGGATTCACCTGAAAGATTTCTCAATAGAGCGATAACAATCATTAGCTGCAAACAACCCCCTCTGTAATAGACATCTTGATTACAGTCCCACTTACAGGATGGATGAAATCAATCACTGCCTTCCAGGAGAGTTAAAGTGCACCCTGCCTCACTAAAGGCATCTTCACCAGGTAAAAATTGGGCTCCTGAAGCTTAATGATGGTTTAGGCAGCTTCAGAACTCCCTCCTCTAGAGGCTTGGTAGATACCTATCAGGGAAGATACAGTCCCCAGGAGACCAACTAACCATGGAGGAAACCTTCCAGCCCACAGAAATCCTGGAGGCAGCCAATGGATTGCATTGGAGAGATCTGCCCCTTGTGCAAGGATGCTCAGAACTTCAGCCTTCACTTGGGCTTTCACTTCCTTCCGACTCTGAGGCGAAGGTGTCCTGCTGGAAGCAAAAGTAACGTGAGGATTGATAGCCCATCATGTATTAACAGTTAGCGACAGCTCACAAATGAGAACAGGCAGAGCTGTGTTAAATGAGCTGGATGTCCAAGAAGGGCAATCTTACCCATTGTGCTGCCTCAGCTTTCTTAACTGGCACAAGACTCTGAGGGATCTGAAAACAAGACAAGAGAGTTATCTCCCCTGTAGCAAAGGGGAGGGGGTTTTCTCAACATGAACTGTATCTGTGAGGAAGAGCACCCTTCTACTGCTTGGAGGGCCATTCATTTTATCCTGATTAATCAGAGAATCATAGAACAGCAGCTTGGAAGGGAATTCAGGGATCATCTGGTCCAACCTGTCTAGGCAAAGCATGACCCCAACTAGATGGCCCATCACCAAGCCAAATCTTAACAGTGCCCAGCACTGGGGAATCCCCCACTTCTGGGGGAGATCACTCCAATGGCCGATTGCTCTCATGATAAAAATCTTTCCTCTTGTGTCCAGCCAGGGTCTCCCTAAGAGTAACTCGTACCTGTTACCCCTTGTGCTTTCCATATGACTCCTTGTAAAAAGGTAATCTCCATTGTCTTTGTAGCCACTCTAACTACAGGAACACAGTGATAAGGTCTTCCCTGATCCTTCTTTTCCCAGGGCTAAACAGACTCACCTCTCTCAGCCTTTCAGCACACAGCTGCCCTGTCCTTGGATCATCGCTGTGGCCCTTCTCCAGCCCATCCACATCTTTCTCTGGTATAGCAGGGACCAAACCTGAGCCCAGGATTCCAGGAGCAGCCTGACATGCGTTGAGTAGAGCGGGACACGCTCCATACCCTGCCCATCTCCTTCCTCCCGCCCCCGCATCCCACCTTACCGGAGGATACCCAGGAGCAGGGACAATGCCCAGAGCCCCATACTCAGCGTCCACCACTTCTGAGCACGGGCACGGATGATGCCGGCGTCGGCGGCCCACGCGACGTGCTCGCAGGGGTAGTACAGCTGGTTGGCCACGTTGCAGAGCACCGACAGCGCCCGCACCAGCCCGTCCTCGTCCTGTGGGGAGCACGGGGGGGCGGGGGGGACACGCACTGGTTCCTGCGGTGGGGCCTGGGGGGAAAGGGAGCTGCCGGTCCCCCCCGCGCTCACCTTGGGGCCCAGCCCGTAGCCGCAGCTGTAGCGGAGCATGGCGAGGTCATCGAAGAGGCGCAGCGCCGTGCGGCAGGCGCTCAGCTCGGCGGACACGGCCAGCAGGCTCCCGGGCAGGCCGGACGGGGAGGCCTGCGGGCCGGCCAGCGCCCCGCCCGCCAGCTGACAGCCATAGCAGAGCGCACGGACCTGCGGCGAGGGCGGGGGGGCAGAACCCGGTGAGGGGCGGAGAACCCGGTGAGGGCCCCGCCGCTCCCGGCTCTCCCTCACTCACCGCCCGGTCGCGGCCCCGGTGGGTCTCCAACGCAGCGACCAGGCCGCTGAGGGCGCTGGGCGCCATAGCAACGCTTCCGGGTTGTGACGTCACGACGCGCTGGTGCACGCCGGGAAGCCGTCGCTATGGAGACGCGGCCTAGCCTCCGGAGCGAGGCGTTGTCGCCATGGCGGCCTGCGCCGTGCCGCTGATCCCCGCGCCCCTCACGGGCCCTGCCTTCCTGAAGGCGACCCATGCCCGGCTGGGGGATGAGCGCTGGGCGCTGGGCAGCGCCTGGAAGTCGCTGTCTCACACCCACTTCCCCCCGCGCTGGGGGGTTCACAGGAGGTCTCCGGTCCCGCCGCCCCGCAGCGGGCGGGTGCTGGGCTCGGCCTGGGGAGGCGGGGACCCCCGCTCGGAGACTCACCGGGCGTTTCCCGAGCGGCCCCTGCGGGCCGCGGCCCCGGTCGTGCCCCGGGAGCCGATGATCCGCATGCACACGGACCCCCGCATCTGCGTCCGCACCTCGGAGACCAGGGAGCGCTTCTGCCCCCAGCCCGTCGCGAGGAGAGCCGCCGTGCCCACGGGCAGGGGTCGGGAGGACAACGTTCCCTGCGGAGACAGGGAGAAAATCGGGCTCCTTCCGTCCATCTACACCACCTCGTACCCAGGGCATGAGGTCCAGCCTGCTGCCAGGCCGTGGCACTCGCACAGGAGTAAGCTGCTGTACCCCGGTGCTGCACCGGCTTCCTGGGGGTCTGGTGCCTTGGTTCAGGGCTACACCATATCGGGCTGCTTTGCTTTCTCTTTTAATGGCTGTGTAAATCACTCTGATGCTCGTAGCACAGGGTGGCAGCACTCACTAGAGCCCCTCGCCAGCCAAGTTTTGGCTGCAGAGCCTTTCTTCTATGCTCGCTGCATCCTCACATGCTGCAGGATTCACACCAGAGCTGCATCACTTCTGAGGTGCCACATCCATGTGCTGCAGTGTTGTGGCTCACCTTATTGCGGCCTGGCGTCACTTACTTTGCCGTTTCGTTATAAGAAATAAATTCAGTAGTACTAAAATGCCATAAGAGCAGCTGCCTCAAGGCTGCAGTTTTAATAGCATTAATACTTCCCATATAAAATAACACCATTTCCCCTTCTGTCTGTTTGGCAGGATGTGATCCCACTATTAAAGGGGATGGACAGTCCTATTACCACAGTTCTTATCAAGCACAGTTTAAGGGTGAATGGAGTCCACCTGCAAAGCCAAGTGAAAAGGTAACAGCACGATTTTGGGGAGGACCAAGACACAGTTAAAGGACAGCAAGTTCTCACATTGAATTCTGTCCTGAAAGGGGTGGGATCTGTGCAAGTGGAAACCAGATGGATGGAAAGACAGGAAGGAAGGGGAAGTTCAACAAGGCCAAGTGCAAAGTTCTGTATTTCTGTTGGGTTCCCTTCAGCGCACGTCTATTAAATTTGGGGATCCCAGAATCAGTGGATCTATGAGTGAGCAGAAACATGCCTACAGTGCCCCAGACAAAAGGACGCACAGGTATCAGATGGAGAACCTAGTGGGCATCCTCAGGAACTGCTCCTTCTGGTGGACACTGCGGTTTAAGCACCTCCTATCTGATCTCTTGCAGAGCCTATGACAAGGAACATGCCGCCTCCCAGATCCAGCACGTAAACGTGCAGCTGGGGGATGGTTGTACCAGATTCTCCACCTCAACATCCGAGCAGTTCCCAGTATACAACGTAGGTAAGGCAGGTCTGTGACACAGAGTCAGCTGTCAGTTGTTCAGAGCCTGGATTGCTCCGACACCCTTCACTCTTGCTTTTACCAGAGCCTGTAACTATGGTCCACCCAAACCAGTATGCCTCATCCATCCCCAGAGGTGATGAAGACCCTGAAAGAAACCGAGCATTGGCAAGCACTACTACTACACAGCTCTCCTACCCAGAGGTCTGTTCCCAGCTTTGCTGTGAGGCTGTTTCTCTGTTGGAGACCCTCTCTTCTTTTATGTACACTACTCTGGCACCTAAAGCCAATGCTGTTGTTCCTTCTCCCTTCCCTACACAGCCTGTTTCTGTTAAAGCAGCTCTTGTGTTCCCAGACTGCCTGCCGGAACCTCCCCGCCAAGCCTGACCTGCTGCTTCACAAGCACCCAACCAAGCTCTGCCTGGGAGATGAGCATCCAAGCTCCCGTTTGTTCAGCACAACGCAGCAGTCAGACTATCAGCCACCCCAGCAGAGCGAGAGGGTGGTGGCAGACAGCAGGAGCCACCGAGAGAGCCACATCCCCTTCAACTACCACGGTAAGGCTACATTGCTCAGACTGTTGTGGTGCCAGATGAAGCTTGCTGAGGTTCTCCTCGCTCTGTGCAAGGGATGGCAATGCTCTGGGAAGGGAGGCAGCTCAGGTATCTTGAGTTGGAGGTGGCAGGAAGGCACTGGTGCAGCAACATGCCTTTAGTAAAACGAGAGTGTTACCCCCACACCAGGCAGACCCTTTCTACACGTGTTTTTAGAAGTTGTTTTGTGTTTGTATGTGGGAGGAAGGAGGGGGTTTCTGTGTTTATGCAGCCTCAGGAGGGGATGTGGTCGTCATGGTCATTATGAAAATCCTCTGACTTTGCCTCCTCTTTCTCATGGCCAGTACTCTGCAGCAGAGAGGTCCCTTCATGCCAGCTATCTGGGTTTAAGTCCTTTGTTTTACTAAATGTGGAATGGATCACAGTTGAATTGATCTTTTCCTTGGCCCCAAGCTTCTGGAGCAGCTCCACAACTAGCATGGAGTGCTATGGAATGATATTCCTGTAACTGCCATCTGAATTTCTTCACTTACCTCCTCACCTTGAGGATTGTTTTCTGTCTGGCCAAAGGTTTTCAGCCAAGTGCTGAGAGCAGAGCCTGTTTTCTCCTCTCATTAATGAGATGTATGCAGGTCTGTGACTGCAAGTCAAACTGCAAAGCTTTTCTGATACTGCCTCCTAACTTACTGGCCTGAACTTTTCAATTCCATCTGTCAGCAGATGAATGTTCTGTCACAACCATGAAGGCCACACTGGTTCCACACAGACAGCAGAAACAACGACCCTCTGAAGAGATGCTACAGCAGGTACAGCCTTAATAGCTTTGAATTTACCATGGGGTGGCTTGGGGAAGCAGGTTTAGACCAAGCAAAGCTATAGCCTCCCCCCCTAACATAGAATCATAGAATAGTTAGGGTTGGAAAGGAACTTAAGATCATCTAGTTCCAACCCCCCTGCCATGCACGGGCAGGGACACCTCACACTAAACCATGTCACCAGTTTCTATGTGTGCTCTTGAGCTACTTGAGCTGGGACAGCCATGCATCGAATCCTGTCTACCTCCAGCCTCAAGTAAAAGCTCTGTGGGGAGCAGAGTTGCAGATGAGAAAAGTCTCTGAAGGGAGAGGAAGGACAGGCAGCCAAACTCCTAAGCCAGGGCATGTTGGAGGAAGGGGAAGGTGATTCTGGTCCCCCACAGAGGATCAGAGGAGGAAAATCGGCGTAGCTAGAGGTGTCCAACCAGGGTAAATATCTCTTTGCACTACTAGCAGAGAACACTGTGCCTCTGCAGAGAGAGGATGCAGGTAGGCCCAGACTGCAGCTGCCCAGGGGAGTGACCCTTCAGGTACCAATATGGGGCTCAGATGTTGGGGCTGCCAAGTTCTGTGTGACCACCTGCCTCTTCCCCAACCCCATCCCCCCTGTGCTGAAAGCTCTTTCCTCTCCTCAGATCAAATACTCACACCTGGGGCTACCCTGGAGGGCACAGGACCTCTTCAGGACTGAGCAGAAAGATCAGTTCACACCCAAGTTCAGACGTCCAGCAGACATCCAAAAGGCAAACTTCCAAGTGAGCTGCGTCCCCCTGGGGACCCTGAAAAGATACTGTCCCCAGAGAAAAGTGCACTTCGCTCTATGATGTTCTCCCTTCTTCAGTGACCACCCAGAACATGCTGCTCTGTGGACTGCCTACACATCGTGTAACCTCTTAGCCATCCTGGTACTCCTCTCTTGGCCCATCTGTGTGTTCTTACAGGGAGCTTTTATTTCTCAAACTGAATGAGGACACAAGAAGGTGTTGTGACAGCAAGAATAAACACTGGGAGATTAGCCCAAAGACGTGCGTGACATCTCTCTGCATTGCAAGACCCACCAAATGCCTCTAGGTAGGTGGGGTGATGGGAAGCTCAGAGAAAGGGCAAGAGATCAGCAGCAGAGTAAGAGGCACTGTCAGGGCTGTGTGTGTGCTGGAATATTCCCTTAGGAGCTGTTTGGATTTTGGTGTCAAGGCTGAAACCAAAGGTCAGTGAACAGCAGGGCAGAGAGACAGCTCTCCCCAGCTTATGATGAGCTGTTTTTCTGCAGGCGAGCCATGTATTTTTGATGACTTACTAACTCATGTAGGTTTCTTGAATGCTGAGCTTGCACTAACTCTGTCTGGGACACGGTATTATAAAAAGGGATGTGTGTGGGGTGGCCAGCCCCATCCCTTGGGGGGCCAAGGAGCAGGGTCAGCTGCCGCCTTGTCACAGCTGCCACTTCTCAAACTCTCCTAAGCTTTTTAGTGCAGGTGGGATTGATTCGCGCACGCTGTGAGCCAGCACCAAAGCCTTTGAGCACGGGTGTCCAAACCATTTCCAGTTGCTGCAGTTTGTGTGTGAGCAGTGGCTGGGCACAACAGCCCGCATGCTTTCCTCTTGGGATTTGACTCTGTCTCTCATGAAAGGGATAGGCTTTGCTCCACGTACTCAAATCTTGCAAACGCACACAGGCACCTCGCTCAGGATCTTGTGCCCCGTGCATTGCAAACACCTTGCTTCAAACACCTAGGCTGGATGCTTGGTGTACTAACAGGAACTGGCATCTGCTACAAGCCTGCCCTGTTACTTCTATGTGACCCTGAGATGTCGTTGCCACCTGTGCTACTGCAGAAACAGCCACGGTTCACGGGGCATAGATAGTGAACACCACCCCTTGGTGGAACCCGCTGGCTGGGAGGGCCCTGTGGTTATTCACTTCCTTGTTCACACTGATTCTGATAGACCTTCAGAGACAGAAAGTAAACCTGGCTTTTGGGGGAAGGGCCGTTTGCTTTCTCCCACCCTTTCCAGCAACTTCCCAGGAATGCCTGAACTGGGAAGGCCAAACATTTCTTGATTTCCAGTCTTTGATTCCTCCAGCTGCATGAAACCTGCCAGCACGGCTGGTGGTGCTTGACCCTCCTCCCTGCTGACGGAGCCACCAGCACGTTCCAGTTGCACGTCGGCAGTGTCTGTGACTCAGAGATAAGATGAAGTCACGTCACTTCTCCATCAGTTTAAAACCACATCACTTGTCTCCGCAGCCCCATCCTCAGCACAGCACCAGCCTCAAGGCACACGAGGTCACCGCTAAAGCATCACAGCAAAACAGGGGCTCAGTCCCACCCTGGTGAAGATTAGGCCTGCACGGTGGAGGCCAGTTAGGGGCAGGATAAATTAAGGGGTCTCAGTGCAGCCTGTGCTCTTTCCTCCCTTCCCTAGGGAGCTGCACAGCTGCCTGTCCCAGGCAGGGCCCGGCCTCCTGGAGCTGCCGGCTAAGCGTGGCCAGCAGCGATGCAGCCCCTGGGGTGCTTGCAGAGCCTGGTGCTGGAGCTGGAAGATGGACGAGCATGGGGAGCCCACAGCAGCGGGGATCTGCTGCACGGGCGGGTGCAGCTGCGGCTCCGCCACGCACTGCGGCTGCGGGCGCTCGAGGTGTTCGCCCGTGGCCGAGCCTTAACGCACTGGCTCGAGAGCCGCAGCGTGGGGCTCAACGTTGTCTACCGCGACTACACAGCCTGCCAGACCTTCCTGCACCGCCGCTGCCAGCTCATCCCCGGTAAGGCTGCACTACCGGGGTGCTTCTCTGCACCAGGGCGTTGGGTTAGGGCCCGCTTGGGCTGCAGGCATCACCCCTGCTAGGTGCTTCCCAACCCAAGCATGGTTGCCCGTCTTGGACACCCTCTTCTCACCTTTGCCAAGGGTTTTTTCGCTGCTGCTGGTTTCTAGGAGGCTGCCTGCAAACTTGGGGCTGGGGAGCAGGGAAGAGCTGTGGCTTTTGTTCTGTTTGCACAGGGAAGTGCAAATAGAAGGGTCTGTTCACAAGTGTGGAAAGAGCACTTAGGAGTTCAATAAATATTTGTTTGCAGTTTCCTGAGGCTGGGACTGGATGCCCAGCTAGCACGTTGCTTAGATCTACTGCAGCTTGAATTCTTTGTGTGGTTGGGATGAAATGATCCAGAACTAAGGGATATGGGACATCTCAGCTGGCCATACGCTCATTAACTCTGTCTTTTCTTGGGGAAGTGCATGCCTTTCATCCTCCCCTCCAATGACAGTGTTAGTCATGGCTCTGTGGCTTTTTCTCCCCCTTTTCCTGCTTCTGCTGGCCTCATGATTGCCTGTGGCACAGTGCTGTGTGACGTAGGACTTAACTCATGCTGAAGGCATTTAATTGTGTCAGTGGCCGTGGTGCAAGCCAGAAAGCGGTGCCAGCTCTAGCTGGCAAATGCGGAGTTGCAGGAAGAGACTGGAGTGATGGAAGGAGGACATGAGCTGTCTTCCTGGAGCTGTTCTTGTCTCTGGACTGCCCTGGGGGGTCATATTCTCTATTTCTGGATGACTGTACCTTGCCATCTGCTCCAATACCTGCATTACTCTGGAGTTTCTGCCTTTTGGCGGTGGTTTTTCCATGCTGTGCCTAAGGATGGCCCCTTTGCTAAGTGTTCCAATTGCAGTTAAAGACATGGGAGAGGCCCTTGTCCTGAACTCCAGCAGGAAAGGTCTGAGCATGTGGTTGCTGCAGTGCTTGGAAGGTGTCTGCTTTAGCTGTAGGGTTACAGGGTAAGTTTTATTCGCCATTATCCCTGCAGTGAATGTCTGTAGGGAAGCCACAAGCTGCTGTGAGCACATTTAGGTTTATGCTGCTGGGACTGTGTGTGGTAGAAGCCCCCGGAGCCATGCGAAGAAGGGCACTTGGCCAGGGGCTGGAGGAGCTGCATGAGCTGCTCTGCCTCGCCAGCACTCTGCACTCCCGTAGCTTGGAGCTGATGTTTTCTGGCCCTTGCTTCCTGCCTGGGGAGAGCTGAACTGGGCTGTGTGGGGAGCAGGGAGCCTCGCCACAACTCGTGGGCTAGGATTTTATTGTCTCTGTCCACCCACAGGTTCCTTCTCTGCTTTGTGAGAGGGACACGGGCATGTGATCACAGGAATGTGTTTTAAGGCAGCAAAGGCTGTGGGCTCTGGAGAAGTGTCATTCTACAGCCAAAATCACTTCCTTTGACTCCTGCTGGGTTCTGCCAGCTGCCCAGTGGCAGCGTGAGGACCTTCCTGATGTCAGCCGGCACAAAGCTGCTGCAAGCGTGCCATGATCCACAAGTCCCTGTGACTGCTCCTTCTTGCTTCTCGATGAGCTCAACTGTGTGTGCGTGGTGTTTCAAAACTGCAGTTTTGTCATGGTAACAAGGCAGCGCAGAGGAGGGAAGCCAGGTGGAGATGAGCCCTCCCTTCTGCTCGCCCCGGAGCTCTGAGTTTATCTGCAGTTTCCCGGCAGAGTGGTGAGCGCTGGCACTGGGGTGCTGTGACATTAAGACAAGAAAAAGGGTGAAAGAAGGATGTTCAGGCTGTGGGCAGGGCCATTAAATGTCTATTGTGTAATCAGCTTAGGGAGCAGGAAGAGAGGAAAAACTAGGGGTTTAAGGGGCAAGGGCAACACAAGGAAAGCCCTGGACCCTTCTGCACGAGGTGATGCGAGGGAGCCCATCAGTGGTACTCATGCAGTGATCTTTTCTGCCTGACAACCCCGCAGCACTTCCCAGAGCTGAGCTCCTGCTCCGGTGAGAGACAAGCATCCAGAAGCCATTTTCTTTTCATGGAGACATCCGGGACGGTTACAGCACGTGAGCTAAGAGTGCATCAGGGCTCTTGCTCTGTTGTGGGGTGGCCTTGATCGGCACCTTAATCCTTGCAACACCCGGAGCAGGAGCTTACTCTTCAAGCTGGGAGTGGGAGTTTGTGCAAGGCTCTGCTTTGCCCTGTCTTGTCCCCATGCTGGGTCAGGGTAGAGCTGCTGACTCGACTTTTTACCTGCTGCATTCCCTAATCTGTGGCTCTCCAGGGTCCCTTGTGCGGCTCCAGGGTCAATGGGGAAAAGCCACCAGGTCCCAGCAGCCGGTCGGGGAAGGAAGAAGCCGCTTCAGAGCCGGGTGCCAGCTCCTGTTTAAACCAGCTTAAGCCTGGCCAGACTCTAGATGGGGCTCAAGAGTTTGCGATCTTTCCTGCACGGATCCTGGCCTGGGTTTCAGTTGGCTTGGGGCACTCTGGAGCATTGTTGAATGGAAAGGCCATGGCTGTGCTCCCACAGCCCCTGCAACTGGTGCTCCCTGGGGAGACAAGAGACCCTCTCCCAGCACCGGGGTGTCAAAGGGGTCAGAGAGGCGCTTCCCACCACCCGTGGGGGCAGCGAGGGGAGGCTGTGGTGCAGGGAGGATGCTTGCAGGGCTGAGTCACGGGCTGCAGGGTGCGTGTTGGCAGGGAGAGGAGGAAGGTGCCGAGCGCAGGACGGAGCTCCAGCCCCTCTCAAGAGCCCCATCACCTCGAATGTCACCATGCATCCCACCAGGAGCCTTCCCAGAGCTGCTGTCACCAGTTGTGCCTTCCTTCCTTCCTTCTTTCCCTGTCCCTTTACTGTGTGTTTGCTACGATTCATGTTTGCTCGTGGCAGCAACCGGTTGTGCACATAGCACAAAACACGGTCTCTTCCCTTGGGGAGGGAGACAGACATTCCAGGCAGGCTTTGGAGACAGTGAAAGCTTTGCAAGGCTTGAGCCCCACTCTTTTTCAGTGTGTTCAGCACAGCAGGTCCTGCCCAGCATGGCCGGGAGCAACTCAAAAAATCCTCCCAACTTCGGTGGCCAAAAGCCCAGTAACATTTTTAATGCCTGTTTTGCCTTAGCCCCAGCCTGTGCCCGGGGTGGGGAGCTCTGGCACTCCGCAAATGTGACAAGCACGGTTAAAGCAGAAGTTTCTGAAGCTGCATTACCCCCTTGGGGAAGGCACAGACCCCTTTCTCCTTTCTTTTACAACATCTCATGGTGAGGTCGCCCTGAGAAGCACCACTTTGAGCACCGGCAGCAGCAGATGCTGTTGCTAGAGCGAGTCCCCCTGCCGTGCCTGGCCATGCCGGTGTGTTTTGTCGCTGGGTTTTGGAGCAGCACCACCCAAAGCCCAGCACGAGCTGGTAGGAAAGCAGCACTCGCCTGGTTAACAGGCGCAGGGAGGATGTGCTTGCTGCTCGCTGCAATTGCACAAGCTGAACCCCAGCCAGTTCTTCAGTTCTGAGAAGAAAAACAAAGCCATGTCCCAGACCAGTTTTCCCTTCATCGCCAGTTGGCCAGAAGGAGCCCAGATCCAGTTGCAGCCTGTTCTGACCCCTGGGAATGGTTCTTGGGAAAGGAAGGACGTGGATCTGTGTGCGGCGGAGCCCCTCGCTGGTGGGAAGTGGAATGCAAGGGGCTGCTGCCTGGGAACGCAGATTCCGGCTGGTGGAAGAAAGGATGAGGATGGAGTGGGAACGTGGGGAGGGAGCTGGAGGGAGACTTGTGAGGCACACAGGACGTTATCCCAGGCAGCGTTGAGCGCCGTGAACCATCCTGCTCCGGGACACGTTCCCGTGGGCTGCTGCGGTCCAGGCATCCATCGGGATGCCTCGGTCCGATGCCAGGACGCGCCGGAACGGGGTCACCCGGCCCCATAGGAGCCCCACGGCTCCCAGCAGCGCGGGGCCAGGCCCGCACATGCTCCCTGCCTTGTTTTGCAGGGCTCGGCGAGGCCGCCCCGTCCCGCCCCACCGGGGCCGCCCCCGGGCCGCGCCGGGCTCTTAAGGCGGCGGAGGCGGTGCCGGGGCCGGGCTGCGCCGAGGGACGGGCTCTCGCCATGCTCTTCGATCGCCTCAAGCGCTTCTCGGTCGTGCTGGAGGGCGCGGAGGGGGACGCCGCGGTCGCGTTCAGCCCCGGGCAGGCGGTGTCGGGCCGCGTGGTGCTGGAGCTGGCGGCGGCGGCGCGGCTCGGCGCCCTGCGGCTACGGGCGATGGGCGCTGCCCGCGTTCACTGGACCGAGTCCCGCAGCGCCGGCTCCAGCACCGCCTACACGCAGAGCTACAGCGATCAGGTGGAGTTCCTCAGCCACCGCGACACGCTGCTGGCACCCCCAGGTACGGCACCCACCACCCAACCCCTGCAGTGCTCCATCACCTAGAAGCAGGGTGTGGGTGTACCGGGGACCCCAGGGGCCGGAATAATGGGTGCATGGGGCAGGCTGGGACGTGCTGCAGACACCCCAGTCAGCTGAAATACGGGTGCATGGGGTGCGATAGGGTCTTGGTGCTCGGGGGGCTGGGTGCGTAGGTCCCCTGAAGACACCTCAAATGCTGAGGTGTGTGGTTGGACCCTGCTGTTGGACCCCAGTTAGGGGCTGGCCCCACACAAGACTCCCCCTTTCCTTGGTAGGGAAGCGGTGCTGGAAAACTCCTGCAGAGGTTCCGGAGCTTGCTTTGATTGCAGATTGGACTGGGTGATCCCAAGAGGGATCCAGCCCCAGCTTCTCTGTGTGGTGCAGGCAGGACAGGGCTGTCACCCTTGGGGGACATGGAGGGGTGGCTGACCCCCCCCAGTCCCAGAGCTGTTTCTGCCTTGGCCAGGTACCCCTGGGCTCTCACTCCCAAGCTACAGAGCAGGGTGGGTGCAGGATGAAGCAGAGCCCCCCCAGTGCTCTCCAAGAAGGTGCCCCTGGGTTGTGCATGCCTGACACGCGTGTGCGGAGCAGACAGTGCCCATCGCCCATGGGACGTGCCCCGCGCTCCTGTCGCCGCTGCTGCCCTTGAACCCTGGCAGAAATGTCCCTGTGCCATCGTGCTGCTCCTCTGCTGTGTCCTGCACATCCTTGCCTCTGCTTTGGCCAGGGAGGAAGTTCTGCAGGAGGGAGATAATCATCTTCAATCTGTTTTGCCCACAGACAATGGTGAAGCCACCGTCCTGCAGGCAGGAAGGCACGAGTTTCCCTTCACCTTCCAGCTCCCCGAGTAAGTCCACTTGGTTTTTGTTGCCTTCATGCAAAGGGGGAGAGAAATCTCTTGATGCAGGACACAGGTCCTGGGAGGGGGCACAGGGCACCTCAGAAATGAGGTTCTTTTAGCAGAGCCCTTCTGAAAGGCTCCTTGCTTGTCCGCAGGACCCTGGCTACCTCCTTCGAGGGGAAGCACGGCAGCGTGCGCTACTGGGTGAAAGCCAAGCTGCACAGACCCTGGTCAACAGTGAAGAAGGTGAAGAAGGAGTTCACTGTGATTGAACCCATCGACATCAACACTCCCGTGCTGCTGGTGAGCTCCCCCTGCGCCTCTTCGGGGCAGCAGCATCTCTGGGAAGCCCATGGGGAAGGTGGCTGCTTCCCCTCCAAAATGGACAATCCAGGCCTGATTTCCAAAGGGAATGTGTTTCCCCCCCCCTTGTAACTCATGCCCTCCAGTGTTACCTGGGCTGGGCTGTGTCTCAGGTTTTGGAAGCTTTAATGGGTTGCAATAGCATCTTGCATCAGATACCCAAGAGGCTGCTGGTGCTCCCTGACAGGTTCTCAGTGCCGGGGAGGTGCTTGCTTTGAGTTTCATCCTTTCTTACTAAATAGCTTCCGTAATCCCCATTTCTCCAGGCTCCCCAGGCAGGTGCTAAGGAGAAACTTGCTCGTGCCTGGTACTGCAACCGTGGCCAGGTTTCTGTGACTGCCAAGATTGACCGCAAAGGCTACACCCCAGGTGAGATGATGTGCTGGGGCCTTTGAACCTCTGTGGGCCCTGCTGGGGGGGGATTTGGGGGCAGTGTGAGCTGGGCATGGGATTGGTGAGAGAGCTTTAGAGTGTGCTCCTGATGTGGGCATCCTCCTCGGGACACGCTCCTGCTGGATTAAACCTTGTGCCTGCAGTGCTGGATTGCGTGTCCAGCCCTTGGTGATCCTGTACAGGAATCCCTTGAGGCAGGGACCGGGCTCTGTCTCCCTTCCTCCAACACGCGTGTCTGGTTTGGTAGGTGAGGTCATCCCTATCTTTGCTGAGATTGACAACTGCACAAACCGGGTGGTGGTGCCCAAGGCGGCCATCATCCAGACTCAGACCTTCATCGCCCGGGGCACCAAGAAGCAGAAGAAGTCGGTGGTGACCAGCATCGTCGGGGACTCCATTGCAGCGGGGAAGCGGGAAGTCTGGCACGGGCGGGCACTGAAGATCCCACCGGTGGGGCCGTCCATCCTCCAGTGCCGCATCATCCAGGTGGAATACTCCCTGAAGGTGAGGAGCACTGCGGGAGGCTCAGCTCGGTGCTGAGTGTTCTCCTTCTCGCCAGAGCTGGGCTCCTGGTGTCCAGTTTGGGCTGGTGTAGAGGTTTTGGGGCTGGTGATTTGTGTGAGCTCTTGGGTTCTCCCTGTTGGCCCACGGGCTCATGCAGGAGCAATCGCATCTCCCTTTGCATCCCACTGCAAGAATTCCCTCCTAACCAGCTCAACCAGTGCTCTGGGGAGATACCTGCCCCTTCAGGCTGGGAGAACCCCAGCAGCTGAGCTTCCCTGCTGCCTCCTGTCTCTGCAGGTTTGTGTGGATATTCCTGGGACATCCAAGCTGCTCCTTGAGCTGCCACTTGTCATCGGAACCATCCCACTGCATCCGTTTGGGAGCCGCACGTCCAGTGTCAGCAGCCAGTACAGCGTCAGCCTGGACTGGCTGAGCACCATCCCGGAGCAGCCAGAGGGTGAGCATCTCCCCCTGCCCAGGATCTGCCTGGGTGCTGTCAAACCGCTCTGGATGGTGAGATCAGAGCAAGTTCTCAGCGTGGCTCTTGCTCCAGGACCAGCTTTTGCAGGTTTTGGTTGTGCTGCTGCATCTTCTGGGTTGCTTCCCCAGGGAACTTGGGAGGTTTTGGGAAGCAGGGGATTTGAAGGCCTTTTACCTGTGTGTTTCCTGTTTAATGGAGAGCGTTTCCTGTTCCCTGATGTTCTTTTCTCTCTCCAGCTCCTCCCGAATACTCGGCAGTGGTGTCCAGCCCCGAGGCCGAGCAGAGCCTGGCTCCCCCGTGCCGCAGTGAGCTTGGTGGCATGCTGGAAGGTCCCTTCTTTGCCTACATCCAGGAGTTCCGCTTCCGACCACCTCCACTGTATTCAGAGGTAACGAATCCCTCTGGGCTGGGAGGGCTGGTGGAGACAGCCACAGTGTGCCCACTGCTGAGGTTTTTGACTCTACGCTTGGCTTTGCAGATTGATCCAAACCCCTCCTCAGACAACATCCGCCCGCGCTGCATGACCTGTTGAGAGAAGCGCATCGGATGCAGTTGACAGCGTAGTGATCCCTTGGGATGAAAGCTTCCACCCTCACAGCACTTGGGTCTGGAAATGGAGACACGGTGGCTGTGAGCCCAGAGCTCCTGCAGTGCCAGGAGACCCCGGCTCCATTGCTGCCCTCAACTCTCTTGTTGGGACTGTCCTGCAGACCAACACCAAGCGTGGTGGCGTGGGCTCGTGCCTGGTAGGAGAACACGGGAGACTCTGGTGTGGAGCAGGGCCCTGTGTGCTTGGGCAGGACACGGAGGGTTAATGACTGCCCCAGGATTTGGGGGCTAAAATGGGATGTTCAGCATGAGCCAGGATTGCTCTCCCCTTGCCTGCAGTGGCCATGCTCTGGCAACTCCTGTCATGGAACGCAGGAGCTTGGAGGTGTTTCTCAGGATCACTAGAGAATGTTTTACTGGGGCTTGGGTTTGTCCCGTGCTGGTGCAGGTGAAGCCCTGCTCCTGCAGTAGCTCACCAGGACTGCAGTTCCCTAAGGAAGTAGAAGGCCTCTTTCTGGCCAAATGAAGCATCATCTGCTGCTGCTGATCTTTGCCATGAGCCTGGTGATGCCTGCGGGGGGAATGGTTTTGGAGAACCCCATGAAATTGGAAAGGCTTCCACGGGCTGTTACCAGCGCAGAGGACTTGAGGGACACATTTATGATCTATGGCAGCGTTTTGGTTCTGTTTGCCAAGAACAGGAAAGCTGGTTCCTGTGTGTCAGCACCAAACCTGCACGACGAACGTGCTGAGGCCTGCTCTGTGATGGGGCTGAAACCAAGCAAGCCCCAAATTGCGGTACCATCATGGGGGTGGCATCTCCCTGGTGGCCAGAGAGAAGGAAGCCAGGTCTGAGGCTGGTGGCAGCCACAGATGCTGATGGAGATGTGGAGTTGAAACGAGTCCTTCAGGACCAGGAGTCCTTCTCAGGACGGGCTTGATCCTGCACCCAGAGAGGGGGTCAATGGCCCCGGTGCGGTGATGCCACAGCAGCACCCAGCACTCACTGGTGTGGGAACCAGGGAGCTGGGTGCTGTAACAGCAGGACCTGAGCAGAGTTTTGGGTGCTGAGGACCTTTGCATTCCTTCACTGAGCCAATCCTGCCCGCGGGGCCACTCATTTCCTGCACACAACCAAAGCCCCGTGCTGGGGCCGTGCTCTGCGCCCCGGGATTGCTCAGCTCTTTTCTACCTGTGAACACTTTTGTAATGAGCACTCTCATCTCCTTTTTGTACCACTTTTTGTCGGGGGGGGGAGGGTGTCTGTCTTGGTAATAATAAATCCTTTACACCCAGATGGGGCCTGCAGAACTTTGTCTCTTGCTCTCTCCATGCTTCCCATTGCCTGGGCTGCTGGCAGCACTCCTGCTCCCATGTCCCTCCCTGGAGTTCATTGTCCTGTGGGTACCCAGCTCCACCGTGTAAGTGCCACTCTGCACTGGGATTAACTGGGTTGTTTGACCAATGCTGCTCCCCATCAGGATTGGTCCCTTGTGTTCAGAGCCCTCCTGCTCTGTCTGGATAGCAGAGGATAGATGCTCTCCTCCATCCCAAGAGCTTGGCACAGACCCATTGGGTCCAGCTGGGACACAGCTGCAGTGTCTCTGCCATTCCCAAGGAGGGTTGGGGCCAGCCCCATGTTGTGCCAGCTGGGAATGGCTGCGGCCATGCTGGAAGAGCAGGGAGGCATCATGGAGTTGGGATTTGGTTTTTAACAGCATTTCTGTGCTCCACGTCTCTATTGAGCACAGCAACCCCTGGTCCATGCAGAGCCGGGCTTGAGCCAAGGCTTTGGTTCTATCCTCCACAGCCTGTGCTGCTTAAACCTATTGCCACTGGAATGTGATTTCCCTTCCCTTGATCCTTCTTTCCTGGTGCTGGTGTTCACTGAGCGGTGCTGGAGCGTGAGCTCCCGCAGCGGGCCAGGCGCTCAGCCCCGGGTTTGCCCGCAGGAGCCTGGTGCTCATGCAGCCTTCATTCAAACCTGGGCTTTACTTGGCGTTCCCAGCTCCGCACCGAGTTATCTTCCTTGGGAGAGGATGAAGCGGCCTCGCAGGGCGTTCGCCTGCATCCCTGTCTGTGGTCCATGCGATGCTGCGCCGCCTCGTGCCTCTTCTGCAGGACATCAAAGAGGGACAGGAACCGCAGCGCTGCAGCCCCCCCAGGGGGAGAAACGGCCTCCAAGGGGCCCCTGTGACCGGCTCCCAGCTCCAACCTGCGCCCGGCACAACGGAGCCTTTCTGTGCCGAGCCGCAGCGGTGCCAGGGGCTGTGTCAGACCCTGATCACCCGCCCCGGCCGCACAAGGGGATCCTTAATCCCAAGGGCTGGAGCGGGAGCACCTTTCTGGGCAACGCGCGTCATGCCAGGGCCGGCCCAGGGAACCCAACGCCAACGGGCACCGCTCCCGGGCCCCAGGGGAGTGGAATCTTCCCAGCAGGACCGCTTGCAAATGCTTGCAGGGTTTTCTGGTCAGGGCAGGCAGCAGGCGGGGGGGCACAGACTGTCTGGGTCCTCTGCCAGCAAAGGGCCGTGCTCCTGAATCCCAGAGGGGCTAAAAATACCTCGTCTGGATGCTGGGAGGTGGGATAAGGCACAGACCCCCCTGGGCCATGCTTTCCCTACCAGTGCCACCGGAGCTCCCTCCAACCTCTGCTGTTTGTCTTCCCTGGCTCCAAAGTCCCTATTGATCAGCACCGCTTTTATTCCTGTTCACTGGCAACAGGGTTTGGGGCTCACCGGGGTTTGCTGAGCCGGGACGGCCCCGTGCCACGGGCAGCGCTGCTGGGCAGGAGCTGCATTAAGCAAGTACAGTGCAGGAGTATTTATAGCTCTTGGCTTCGAGCATCGGAAAATGCTTCCCAGACCACCCAGCAAAACCTGCTCCTAGCGAGGGGCATGGAAACATCCCCCCCCCTCCCTCCTCCCTCTTTTCCTCTTTGCCCTTGGGTAAGTGGGACCCCTCCGCTGTGGGAACTGGGGTGCTGGGACACCTCTTATTGCCCCCCATGGCTCTGCAGGGTGCTGGGAGCTTCACCCCACAGGGCACTGGGACCTTCACCCCACAGCTCCCGGCTCTGCAGGGCACTGGGACCTTCACCCCATAGCTCCCGGCTCTGCAGGGCACTGGGACTTTCACCCCATAGCTCCCAGCTCTGCAGGGCACTGGGACCTTCACCCCATAGCTCCCGGCTCTGCAGGGCATTGGGACCTTCACCCCATAGCTCCCGGCTCTGCAGGGCATTGGGACCTTCACCCCATAGCTCCCGGCTCTGCAGGGCACTGGGACCTTCACCCCATAGCTCCCGGCTCTGCAGGGCACTGGGACCTTCACCCCATAGCTCCCGGCTCTGCAGGGCACTGGGACCTTCACCCCACAGCTCCGGGCTCTGCAGGGCACTGGGAGCTTCACCCCATAGCTCCCGGCTCTGCAGGGCACTGGGACCTTCACCCCACAGCTCCCAGCTCTGCAGGGCACTGGGACCTTCACCCCATAGCTCCCGGCTCTGCAGGGCACTGGGACCTTCACCCCACAGCTCCCAGCTCTGCAGGGCACTGGGACCTTCACCCCACAGCTCCCGGCTCTGCAGGGCATTGGGACCTTCACCCCACAGCTCCCGGCTCTGCAGCCCCTTCCTGCAGCATCCTGGCGGGGGGGGGGGGGGTTGCTCCTTCCCCCCTCAGCTCTCCCCATCCTGGAGGATGCTCGGTCCCCACACGGTGGCCGCGGCCTCTGCTCACGGCTCTTGTCCCCCGGTGCGGGGTCAGGGCCGGGGGCCAGCAGTGGGGAGGGTGACGTGAAGCTGGGAAGCTCATGGCCGGCGCGGCAGGGACAGAATGTGCCGGCGCCAGCGCAGCCTTGCAAGGACCGGGGATTAGGTGTGAGGCTGCTGCCTCCTGGCCCAGGCACCCATCCAGCTCCCAAAACAAGCTCTGCCTTCCCCCATCCCAGCTGGGATGAGCACTGCAGGGTGCAGCACACCCCAAAACCTGCCTGGGGACCAGCAGGGGCTGGTCTGTTTGCAGGGGGGGGTGCTTGGTGATGAATCCCCTTGGATTTTGACACAAGGAGATGCCCCAGTGCTGGGGATGTGGTCGATGCAGTGCCCAAATTCATCACCTCTGCAGCCGGTGGGACGCTGGGTTCACACTGCTGGCACCCCAGGGAGCAGCAGGTTGGTGCTGGTGGGTGCTCAGGAGCATGGAGACCTCCTCGTCCCCTCATTATGGGTCTCTGAGCACCATAAGGGGACACACACAGAGCCCCGGCAGCACCAGGCCTTGCTTTGGGTTTGGTTCAACCTCCAGAAGCCCCGGGGTTGTGACCAGCACATCCTGGCCCTGGCAGCATCTCCGGGGGCTCTCTTCACGTGGCAGCAGCAGCGCCGTGCCGGGCGCCAGCAGCAACCACGCACCCCGACGTGCCGGGGTGGCACCGCAGCATCCTCCTCCCGTGACTCAGCTCTGAGCGTGCCGGGGCTGCTCCCACCCATGGAAACCGCAGGCAAAGGCCTGCATCCCTGCGCCAGCTCCGCAGGAATCACGGCTTCCCCCGGAGTGTTGGCCAGGCCGAGAGCCCGTCCGGATGCAGGGAAAGCCACAGAGAAAGCAGGGTGGGTTTATGGCAAAAGCGAGGTCTGGAGCAGCCGGATGGATACCGCATGGGCCACATGTCCCCTGCCTGGAAAGCATCGTGTCAGTGCGAGCGGGATCGTGGTGCTCACCAAGACACCCCACAAGCCGCACTGGTGACACCAGTGCCAGGTTTGCTGCAGGCTGCCGGGAGCAAACCACCCCTTTTATTCCTTATTCTTTATTCATTCACCAAAGAAGTAGCAAATGCCCCATCCCTGGCAGTGCTCAAGGCCAGGTTGGACACAGGGGCTTGGAGCAAGCTGCTCCAGGGGAAGGGGTCCCTGCCCATGGCAGGGGTTGGAACTGGGTGAGCTTTAAGGTCCTTTCCAACCCAAACCAGGCCGGGATTCTGGGATTCCCTGAACCAAACCCAAGCCCTTGTTTTTCTGGGGCTGATGTCCCCATTCCCGCTCCCTCGTCACCGCTCCCTCTGGCAATGGAAAATTTTGATGCCTTTCCGACTTTGTTTGGGAGCAAGGAAGGGGCCCGGCGCCGGGCACAAACATGTCTATGGATAAGCAGCAAGGACTGGGGTGGGGATGGACCCGCCGGCGCCGGGGGCCAGCAGTGACCCTGCCCATGGAGCTGGGTGCCGGGACCCCAGCGCAGTGGGGACACAAATATTTTGGCTTTGTATGAAAACAACACCACTAAAAGGAAAATCCCAGCCCCAGTCCGGAATCAGCTGCCGGCAGCACGTGATGTGTTGGCACAAACAGCCCATGGGATGGATGGCCCTTGTCCAGCCGGGGTCCCGGCACGGCTCCCACACCAGCACACAGCCACAGGCTGGGATGTGCCGGTGACACGGCCGTGCCTGGGATGTGACACTGCAAGGACTTTGCTCCCAGCGCCATTCCCCACCCAGGCTGGGTTTGCCGTCACTCCCTGCTTCACAAGACAAGCAGGGTCTCCTCTCAGGGGATGCACCCCATATCCTGGCCCCCACATCTCCCTGCAGCTGGAACCTTGCTGCTCCGGGTGCCGGTGGAGACGCAGCAGTCCCCTGTGAGAGGTTTGGAGCAGGGGGCATCACCCCGCTGCTCCCCGTCCCCTTTGGGCAGCTCCCGCGATGGGGTGAACCCCATGGCTCTGCTCCCCGCTCCCATTCCCCAGTCTCCCAGGCTAACTGCGCTGCTCCCTTTTCCTTTCCCTTCCCCACACCCTGCCCTGGAAGAAGCAGAACGTTTGAGCTGCTTGCAACAAAAAACCCTCAGGCCAGTTTGGGGAGAAGGTGGCTCCGAGCCAGCCTGCAGGGATGGCCATTATCCCCTCTCCCCATTTACCATCCCCATTAGCCCGCCTGCACCCAACCACAGGTTTATGTGGAGCAGGGAGAAGGCTTTTCCTGCTGAGCAGCTGTGTAAATGCCACCATATCCCGACCCAGCGATGAAGGCAGCGATAGCGCAGCTGGTTGGAGGTGGCTGCGGCGCAGCCGGATGATCCGAGGGGAGCCTGAGCTGGTTTGCTCCACTTCCCAACCGTTTCGCGTGTGAGGGAAGAGTCAATCTGCCTGCAGAAGGCTGGTAAACACGGGAAGAGAGGAGCTGGGAGCGGAGGTGGGGGGGGGGATTGCTCTTGGTCCTGCATTTATTGCTCCAAAGCTCAGCTGAGCGCTTGCTCCAGGCTCAGCCCTTTCCCTGCACGCACAGATGCGGCTTTGCTGGGAACAGTGGGAGTTGTTTTGGGGCTATCCTCAGCTCAACTCGGAGCTTGAGCAAAATATGTTTACGCTGCAAACCTCTGGCTGGCTCCGCTGCCAAGTGTGTGCCGATAAGGGCGCTGCGTCCTTCCCGTCCCCATCACCCGATAGCCAGGGAAGCGCAGGGAGGTGGAGCCCGGCCCCCCGCGCTTCTCGTTGCTTGTATTGTTGTTATTATCATGATAGTTCTTCTTATTTTTATTAATTTATTGGGGCTGTTGTTAAGCTTCACTTGGAAACCAAATCCACGGAACGGCTGCAGCTCTGCTGCCCCAGGCTGCTGCCAAAGCCTGGAAAGCATCAGCCGTGCCAGGGGCTGCGCTGCCCCGAGAGCAGCCACCAGCGAGCGCTGAAGCTGCAGAAAGGAAACGTTTCCTGGGGCCACACGGGCGTTTCTTGCGTGGCAGAACGAGAAGGGGGCTTCCCACGCAGTGTCCCGGTGGGGTTTCGCATCCAGGGCGGCTCTGCAGGGGATGGGGCAGCTCCGAGCCCCTCTCAATGCGGGCAGAAAGCCCATTAAGTCCTCCGAGTTGACGCTGCTCGGAGTCATTTTCCGTGCCTGGGTTTGGAACCGGGTGAAGCTGTCGCAAGCAGCCGACAGGAGCAGGAAGGAGCCGGGGTGAGGGGCGGCCGCGGGCTGTTTGTGAAGTCAAACCGCGGTTGTTGTTGTTGTTGTGACACCGCAGGGTTGCAAAACCGGCGCTGAAATACCCGTGACTCAGAAGGCAAGACGAGCCCGGCCGTGGCCGGTGGCCGCCTGTCCACCCGCGGTCCCTGCAGCCCCTTCCCCACGGCATGGGCACCACGGGGATGCCGGTGCCGACGATGCTTGGGGGTCTTTTGGAGGGGGAAGCACCCCAAAAAGCTTTTCTTAGGGGGGAAATCAAAGCTTCCCCATCTGCACAGGGTTTTCTACCGTGAGGATCTGCCCCTGCGTGAGATGCAGACCTTGAATGCCACGTAAAGAATTTAGTGTGTGTATATATGTATATATCCTAGGGATAGTTTGCTTTCTTAGGGGTTTAAGGTTTATTTGCTTAGAGATCAAATCAAAGCAGCTCCTGAATCGTGCCCTCCACCCCCTGGGAGCAGGTGGCATTGTGTGGATGGTGGCAGTGGTGGCTTTTTGCCCTGTGTCCCTGCCATGGATGGGCAGGGTTCAAACACCTCCCTGGCATTAGCTCTCCTCCAGGATAGGGCTCGGAGTGGGAGGAAGGGGCTGTGATAAGGATGGATGGATGAGGGAAGGGGTTGAGGTTGCAATCTCCATCATTGCCTATGCCCAAACCAGGCTGCTGCTCTGCAGGGCTGGTTCCCCAGGCTGGGAAACAGGTTAAACTCCTCCATCTGGGAGCAAATATCGGCCCAGACCTGCATGGACAGACCTCACCTTCCCTGGGGGCTCAGGCCCCAAAGGAGCTGATGTTTCTGGGGCTGGAGCAAACCCCTCTGGCTGTTTTATGCTTTACTTCTGGTGCTCTCCGAGCTCGCATCTGCCAAAATCAGGGAGCCCCAGGCAAATCCCCAGGCTCCCAGCATCTTCCTGCCTGTCCCATGTGCTTTCTTAGCAGCATGGGATAAATCCACCCGTGTTGTGTCGGCAGTGCCCTTTGCTTTGTGGCACCGGGCCCCTGTGGGAACAGGGAACGAATAGGGGGAGGTTTTTCCCCTTTAGGGCAGGGATGCTCAGCACTCTTCTTGGCAACCAGCACCTTCCCCCGTGGTGTTCAGGCAACGCTGGCACAGGCAGGTGTAAACAGCCATACAGAAATAGTCGGGGTATCAGGCAATATCAAGAGGTGTTGCTGGGCATCATCAGATGTCCTCCTCTAAAAATAAAAGGCAGTGGGTATTAAATCAGCTGCTTGTAAAGGTGTCAGGGTGGGGATGGCTGGGGCTGCTCAGCTCTGCTCACCCAGGAAGAGCCCCAAGCTTGGGGGGACCCCATAGCTTGGGGTCCCTTTGGGATTGGTGCTGATCCAGCTGCATTCCTGCCATCCCTCCATGCTGGGTTGAGCTTTATTTTCCTCATTGCAATGGCTTTTTGCTGCTTACACCACAGCTGTCTTAGGAGTCGCTCACTGGGTGTAATGAGTTGCCCATTCTCAGGCTGTGGGTGGTAGCAGCTCCCACCAGGCAAAACCAATGCCCTGCAGGGTCAGATCCGGATGGAGGAGCAGGGAAGGTCACATCCTGGCTGTGAAAGCTGGCCCGGTGGCTGTCCTCTGATCACTGGAGTCAGAGCAGCTCCCGGGGACTCATTTAACCTAATGAGAGAGTCCTGAGCCACTCGTTGGCACTAATTGCCAAGGCTGCGTTAATTCGGCTTCCCCAGCACCGGCCAACTCGGGACCCGTGTGGGAAAGGATGCAGGGAGCTGTCGATGGGGATGGGGCTGTCCCCGACGGCATCAGGGGGGATGAGAGTGGCACCATGGGTGGGATGGATCCCCGGAGGGTGACCCTATGGAGGGAATGGGGGGGTTCTCCAGCCCCCCCTCCCTCCCTGGGGTGTTTGCAATGCAGCAGTCGGGACTGGCTGTCCTGGCATGGGTTCATTCCATCACAGCAATGATTAACTGATGGTGGCGCTGGCCCAGAGCTGGGCAATGTATTTACTGCTGCCACCCAACTGTGACCTCGGTGCCACTTCCTTCACCTCTTTGCCTCCCAAAAATGGGCTGTAAACAGGGGCCACAGCTGAAACCCAAGTACGTGCTCAGACCAAGCTGGCACCTGAATACTTCCTCCACGTGGCTGGCCTGATGGAGAGCCTGGCATTGCCCAAATCCCAGTAAAATCCCCAAGTCTGATCTCTCCCATTGGGGTTTTGGGGCCGGGGGGGATGCTGGATCCCCGGCCCACAGCCAGTTCCCAGGGCTTTGGAGTGCTGTGGAACAGGGATAGAAGCTGCCAGCCATAGGGGCCCATGGGGTGCTGCGTGGTGGGAAGGGAGGGAAGGGAAAGGGAAAGGGAAAGGGAAAGGGAAGGGAGGAGAGGAGAGGAGAGGAGAGGAGAGGAGAGGAGAGGAGAGGAGAGGAGAGGAGAGGAGAGGAGAGGAGAGGAGGGGAGAGGAGAGGAGAGGAGAGGAGAGGAGAGGAGAGGAGAGGAGAGGAGAGGAGAGGAGAGGAGAGGAGAGGAGAGGAGAGGAGAGGAGAGGAGAGGAGAGGAGAGGAGAGGAGAGGAGAGGAGAGGAGAGGAGAGGAGAGGAGAGGAGAGGAAAGGAAAGGAAAGGAAAGGAAAGGAAAGGAAAGGAAAGGAAAGGAAAGGAAAGGAAAGGAAAGGAAAGGAAAGGAAAGGAAAGGAAAGGAAAGGAAAGGAAAGGAAAGGAAAGGAAAGGAAAGGAAAGGAAAGGAAAGGAAAGGAAAGGAAAGGAAAGGAAAGGAAAGGAAAAGGGATTTGCTCTGCTCTGCTCTGCCGGGACGCGGGGCTGGTGCCACCTCGTGGCTCCACCAGCAGCTGAGAGCCCCTGGCCGCGTGGTGGGAATCCCACACGGCTGCAGCTGCTCAGCCCCGCAGCCACAGGAGCGATGCCCTAAATCCCAGCCCGGCCCGGCAGCAAGGCGGACCGCAGCCGGGTGCCGCCTGCCCCTGCTGCCTCCTGCGTTAGCTCCCGTGTGCCGGGGCTGGGAGCGTGATGGGGGGAACCCCTCTCCAAACCCGCCTGCAGCAGCGAGGCTGCGGCGGGCACCGGCGCTGCCTGGTCCCGGACTTCCCCCTGCTAACCCCATTGCGTTCTTCTCGTCAGGTTTTTGCACTCTCAGCAGGTAAAGAGACGCCTCCAGCCCTTGTGGCAGGGCAAATACAACCACAAACCGCTCTTCACCTTCAGCAGCATCTCCTGTTCGGTTCCACATGAGGCCCACGGCAGCAGCGTGGCCCCATATGAGGGTATAAGAGGTCCTGCCTGTCCCCAGTCACTCCTAGTCTCATCCTGCCTGCACCCTTGCAGCTCTGTGGACTGCTCTTGACTAAATGCATGCTGGAAACTTCGTGGGTCAGGCCAGGGGAGCCACAGGAGCCCTGCTGCTTTGTGCATGTCTTTTATTTATGTTATTTTCCCATTTCTTTCTTACAGGTTTTAGTTCTTGCAAGTCTAGAGTCATAGAACAGAAGTAGATGGTGTTCAGTGCTGGGGCTGTTTGAGCCCCATTCTGCTGCGGTGATGCTGGTCCTGGCTGTGGCAGGAGGAAGCTCTGCCTCTTCTCCTGATCCTGCCAAAGAAACACCCTCATCCCAGGCTGGGCTTTGCATCCAATTCCCTCCTTTATCACCGAAGACAGGTTGAGGCTGGGAGGTGCATGGCCAGACCCTGGCCCCATGCAGTGCTGCATCTGGAGGCGTCACCTTTATGTCCTGAAAACCAGACACCCCCCCGCCCAAAAGTGATGCTGTGACCATGAACCCATGGGGTGGGTGCTAAGCATCCCATGGGAAACCCCTCTGCCATCCATCCCTGGTGGTGGTTATGGCACTGCCTTCTCCAGTGATGGGTCCCTGACGATGATGGGTTTGTCGGAGATGAGCAGGGCAATGGGGACCAGAGCCTAGCCGAGCTCCCCACTTCCCTCCTCTTCCTTCTCCTCCTCCTCCTCTGATGGGTGGCCGGTGTAGCTGGTGCTGCCGGGCGCTGGGAATCCTGCCGGGCTCAGCACCTCCTGCCTGCGGTAGGCAAAGGGCAGCTCCTTCTCGCAGCCCAGCGGGCACACGACCACCGGTTCCTCGGCCACGGGGCCAGGCTGTGGCTTGCTGGGCTCTGTGCTGCCATCAGGGCCCTCCTTGCTGGGGTTCAGCTCTATCAGCAGCAGCTCAGCCGGGCTGAACCTCTCCGAGGGCTCCACAAAGCCTGGCCAGGGCTGGCCCTAAGGGTGGGATATGTTTGGAGTGGGAACGTGGCACACCAGGAGCCTGCTGGGGTGCAGGATCCGGGCTCTCCTGCACCTTGTATCTCACCTGGCTTGTTTCACTGGTGCAGAACTGGATGGCTTTGCTGCCCGCGGGCTTGGGCAGGGGTGGGAAGAGGAGGCGCCGAGCCCTGGGGAGGGGAGGGTGGGTGATGGGGTGGGTAATGGGGGAGATGGGCAGGCGGGTGACCTGAGCGGGGTGGGGGTGAGGGTGCCGCTGTCACCTCTTCTTGTTCAGCTGGTAGATGGCAGCCACGGCGGGGACACTGAGCGAGATGCCCAAGTACTTCAGGTTGGATTTCCACGCTGCTCTCTGGGGACCTGGAGGTGAGGACAGCGGGGTGGTGGCATTTCTGTCCCCATCACCCTGCATGGGACACGGGAGCTGTTTCAGGATGAGGGTGAGCACCCCACAGGGACTGGGGAGGGGACAGGGCCTCCAGTCATTACCCAGTGCCTTGGTCTGGAAGTGCCACCAAACACCACAGGTCCCTTTGCTCTCTGCTGTCACCTCCTGAACGCTCACCCTGTAGGCTGTGCCGGGCTGTAGGTGCCGGAGGGTGTAGTGTGATGCTGTGACGTCTGCTTCACCGTCTGAGTGAGCGATGGTGAGCGGGGAGTAAGTGTGCAGGGTGCAAGCAGAGCCCCCTCCGGCCCCATGGGTCTGGGGGGGGGGTCCCACTCACAGGTCACGTTGTCCCCCTCAGCCGCGTGGCAGATGAGGTACTTGGCCAACACCCCAGGACACGTGGCACGGGGGGACGGGCTCCAGCGGAGGGTGATGGCAGCATCCTCGGCACTGGTGTTGATGCGGATGGGCACGGCCAGCGAGGCTGCACACAATGGTGGGAAGGGGGGGTGCAAATAAACGGGGGGAGCACTTTGGGACCCCCCATCGTTACGGATGCTCTGTGTTCCCATACGTACTGTTGCTGGCATAGTGATGCTGCAGGGCGAAGGTGGCCCAGCCCCGTGCCGGGGCCCAGCCATGCACAGCGAGGCGGTGACAGGTCTGCACTTCCAGTGCTCCTGGGGCAGGAACCGGGAATGCCGGTTAAACCCTCACCAGGATCCAGCCCCGGGCAGTGGGGATGGGTGTGGGGGGGCTCTTGGGGCACTCCCTTGCCTCTCTCCACATGGATGCTTTTGGCAGGAAAATCCCGTTTGATGCAGATGCCCGGTTTGGGGGCTCCTGGCAGCGGCTGCTGCTCGAAGCAGTAGAAAGAGCCGGGGCTCGGTGCTTCCCACCGCGCGGTCATGGTGCCACCGGTCACGCTGACATCCTTGAAGCCAAGATCTGGGATGCAACGCAGGGTGTGAGGGAAAATCACTCCCTGGATGCTGCCGGGAGCTGGGTCCCTGTGTGGGGCCGGTACCTGGCCGCTGCTCTGCGGGCACACAGAGCTGCCGCGCTGGCCCTGGCCCGGCTGCGTTGGCTGCGGTCAGCAGGATTTCATACTCAGCCCCGGACAGGGTGAGGTTGTGCCTTGTCACATCCCTCCCAAGGACCACAGCATCCTCCTCGGGCAGCCTGGCGCAGCGGCACGCCAGCATGTGGGCACGCACAGTGTAGGTGACGTCCCCTTGCTCCTCTGGGGCTCGCTGCGGGAAGGAGAAGGGATGACACGGTGTGGGGACAGGCAGGGGGGACCGCAGGGGACGTCACCGTACCTGCCAGCTCAGCCTCAGCACCCGCTGCCCGTCTCTTCCCAGGTTTCCCAGCTGGTAGCTCAGCACCGGGCTCTCCAGGATTTCTGCAAGAGGAACCAGCCTGGTTGGGTTTGGGAGCCGTCGGGATCCCACCTGCCTCCTCTGCCCTTCCTCACCTGCGGGAACGAAGATGGAGCTGCTCCAGTCGCTCCAGTAGCTGCTCCAGTGGGGGAGCTTGTGCCGGAGCTGGACCTCAAAGGCGCCGTCCCCCCCAAGGATGCAGGTCACTGGAGTGGGGTAACAGGTTCAAGGTGGGGGTGACCCCCTTCTCCTACCCCCCCCCCCCTGCCAGTTTGGCCATTGTGGGGTGCTGGGGGGCTGCAGGCAGAGCACAGGGCAGGTGCTTGTCTGCTAAACCGACCTGAGTCATCCTCGTCTGTCCCTGTCTCACACATCACCTGCAGAGAGAGCCAGGAATGGAGGCACCCAGCAAAACCAGGATGGTTCTGGGATGTGAAATCAGTGCTGCCCTGTGTTCCCTGAACATCCCAGGGGCTGGGAGAGCCAAACGGGATGCAGAGGATGTGGTGATCAAGGAGGGTCCCCTCAGCCAGGGCACCGGGCCTTCATCCCTATGACCCTCCCAACAGCAATCAACAAGGGCAGGGGATCCTCAGAGGGGGTTCCCTGGGGACAAGTGTCCAGATTTCATCTGTCGTCATCGTTGCTATAATCTGGGGTTTTGCTGTGTAATCCCCCACGGATCGCAGCCTGATCCTGTTACAGCAGCAGGATCCTGTGGCCGGGAGGATGGGGCAGAGCTGATAACGCAGCGAAACAGATGGGACATGGCCAGGTTTCGGGGAGGGGGGGGGACGACACAACACAACAGTGGCGTGACCAAGCCCCCACGCTCCCTGTGCTGCCTGAGCTGCTGCAATGCTCTGGTTGTCCCATCGGTCACCACCGGCTCTGGCAATCACAGTTTTACCTGCGTCCAGCTATGGGCTCCCACCCTCCGGAATCGAGCCTCGCGCTGCGGCGGCCGGCTCCCGCTGTGGCACAGTGGCCGCGGCACCCGCAGCCGGAGCCGGTTGCTGGTTTTGGTGAAGGGCATCCCAGTGGAGGGCGGATCTGGTTTGACTGCAAAGATGAGGTGGGCTCGTGGGCACCGGCACTGGCACCGGCCATGCAGCCCAGCCCCGCGGGTGCTTACCGGCCTCGTTGAAGTACAGTGTGCGGTTGGGGGTCCTGTGGATGTGGTCCCCCCAGTGCGCCTCCACCCAGGCTGTGGTGTTGGTGAGGACGTAGACGTGGTGATGCTTCAGGGTGTGCGTTGTCTTTGTGCCAGCCTGGAACCGCTGGCACCGCCGGGGCATTGTGTAGCTGGAGATGGAGTGGGCGCAAGGTTGAGTGTGGATGGGTTTGGGACGTGGACGGCACACGTCCCCATGTGTCGCTGTCAGGACACATCCTGTGGCCCCCCAGCATGCGGTGGCCGCTCACCAGAGTGTCAGGACATAGGAGGTGTTGCCGGCAGGGCCGAGGGGTGGCCAGGAGCAGAGGAACCAGCGGAAGCCACATCGCTTCCAGCAGGAGAGGCCGGGGACCGCAGTGGTGCCTGCGGGAGAGGGCAGGGGCTGGAGGCTCCTGGATGCCAGCGGGTCGGGCAAGGCTGGGATGGAGCAGCAGCGTGGTCATTGCCTGACCACCACATCGCTCACCCAGCGATGATTCTCACCCCCAAAACCCCATTTCCACCCTCCCGCGGCCCTTATCACCCCTGAATCATTCATTGAAAGTCTTCTGCAGTTATCTCCCATCTCCCACCTCCCACAGCAGCACTTACCGCCCGCCACCAGTGCCACCAGCAGCCACCCCAGCATCGGCCACCCCAGTATCAGCCGCCTGGGCTGTCCCACGCTGGATCCGGGGCTCTGAAGCCCTTCCTGGCTCCCTGCTCCCCTGGCACCCAGTGGGTGCTCCCCACGGCTCAGCAGCAGCCCCAGCTCTCAGCGCGCACCCGGTGTTTCCTCTTCTGGTAGCGGCTTTGCCAGAGGGCTGCTGTTCGCATGCAGGGCAGAGCGTGAGGCACGGCTGCAGGTCTCACTTTGACCAAAAGCAAAAGAGAAAGCACCCGAAATATCCCCCTTTTCTGCCGGCAGGACTCAGCCCAACCCTGCCCCGGCTGCACCGCGTGCCCTGGGCACGCCACGTGCCCCAGCCTGTGAGAACCGCAAGGTAAGCAAAGATGTCTTGGGGTTTTGGGGGGGGTGTGGGGGGGGTGTGCTTTATTCTTTGCCATGTTTTTGATCCCCTGCCCTGAGTGGGTCTCGAGTGGCTGCTCCAAGGTTGGGGTGTGGGGTTCGCAGCAGTGTGAGTGCGCACCCACGCCAGCACCGGGCTCCTGTGCCCATCCCCGGCACAACTTGTCCCCTGCAGGCACAAACAAAAGCCCCAGTGAGGAACGTGGTGTCACTGGGACAGCGCTGGCAGCCGCGTGATGGGACGGGTGACCCCGCGATGCTGGAGCCGGGTGGCACCGAGGGCCGTGCACAGAGTCCCCTTGTTCCCACAGAGAGTGTCCCCTTGTGTGGCTTTCGCTCGGGGCAGCCTCGCCCGGAACATCCCTGCACCGGGACAGTGCTGCTGGGACCCCTCCATCGCACTGCACGGCCGGGGTGAGGGTACAGGAGGTCCCCTGGCACCTCCTGTGTGCCCAGGTGGGGGTACAGCCAAGCTGTGCCATGCCAAACCAAGCCATGCCAGCCTGTGCCATGCTACAACACACAGCAGGGCTGGGCTGGGCTGCCTGGGCCATAGCACGCTGTATGTAGCATGCCGTGCCAGGCTGGGCCATGCAGGACCATGCCAGGCCAAGCAGGGCTGTGCTGGGCAGTGCTAGGCTGTAAGGACTGTGCTGTGCCATACCAGCCATAGCACAGACCAGGGCTGGACCGCACCGAGCCAGGGTGGCTCTTCTTGTGTCAGTCCCAGGCCGTGCCGTGCCGCACTGAGCCAGGCAGCCTGTGCCAACCCCGTGCTGTGCCGTGCCGTGCCAGCCCCGTGCTGTGCTGTGCCGTGCCAGCCCCGTGCTGTGCCGTGCCGTGCTAACCCCGTGCTGGGCTGGACCCATCCAACAGGGCTGTGCCAGCCCCATCCGCGCTGTCCTGCGCGGGGCCACGGCAGCCTCCGCCGCGCTGTGCCAGCCCCGGGCTCGGTGCTGATGCGCGTCCGGTGACGCGGCGGGGCCGCTGGGCGGCGCCCCGGGCGGAGCGGGCGCTGCGGGAGGCGGCGGCGGCGGGATGGACGAGCCCAGCATCCTGCGGCGCCGGGGCCTCCAGGTGAGCCCCGGGGAGCGGGGAGGAGCCTCCCGGCAGCGGGCACGGGCAGCGGGTCCGGGGGGAGCGCAGCTGCGGTGAGGGGGGTGCTGCGGGTGCGAGGTGGGTGCCGCGGGTGCGTGTGAGAAGGGTGCTGCGGGTGCAAGAGGTGGGTGCTGAGGGTGAGAGATGGGTGCTCCGCGTGTGTGTGAGAAGTGGGTGATGCGAGTGGGAGTTGGGTGCCCTGCGGGTGTGCGTGTGCTAGAATTGGGTGCTGTGTGTAGGAGTGGGGTGCTCTGGGTTGGGTGCCCCTGAGAGGTGGGTGCCGTGTGTGAACAGCGTGTGATGGGGGCACAGGAGCTGAGCACCCAGTGGCAAGAGCAGGGCAGGGTATGAGCCCCAGCCACACGCTGTGGGGTGCTGGAGTGGCTGCACCCACTTGTGCAGGGGCTGGGGGCTCCCATGAGCGCACCATGGTCCCTCCAGCCCAGCGCACGATGCTGGTCTGTGCCAAACTGCTGTGCCAGCACTGATTTACCCCTCCAAAGAGCTTCCCCTTCCATCACCCCGTGTTCTGGCAGGCCAAGGGTATCGTCTTTGCCTACCCTGTGCTTAGAGGGGTGACAACCACAGCCCCCCCCCCAGCACACAGAGCCCAATTTTCTGGGTGGCCTCACGCCTCCAGCCCCATCTGCGGAGCGGAGCCGCAGTAACGGGGGCCTGGCCTGAGCTGCCTGGGCGGTTGGAGGATGCACGGTGCTGCCTTCATCCAAGCTGGCAGTTCCACGGGGCAGGCGCGCTCCGCTGCGCGCTCAGCCCGGGAAGGAGCTGCGTGGGAGCTGTGGATGCAGGCATGACCATGGGCTCCGGGGCTCTTGGCTGTGGGTGTTGTTCCTGGCATTCCCCATTGAGAACAGAGCCGTGGGCCCCAGCCGCATGCCCACATCCCCATGAAGGGTGAGAAGGGGCTCCCACCAGGGAGCTGATCCCAAAGCACTGAGCAGTGACACCGTCCCCAGTGCTATCCCCGCAGGGATCAGCTGATGCTTAATCCTGGCTCCCTCCGGGACGTGCTGATGGGAGATGTGCTGTGCTGGATGAGCACATCAGGCACATCGTGGGTGCTGGCCCTGTGGTGCTGCCCCTCAAGGATCCTTCCCAGGGCTCTCGGGTGATGCTCTGCCTGTCCCTGAGCATGCAGCATGGCCAGAGAGCCCATGGCAGTGATGGGTGTTGGGTGCCACAGGACCACTCTGCACTCCTGCACCCATAGATGAATGGGGAGGCAGTGTTGTGGAGTGTGGGGGACAAGGGTGTCTGTCCTCAGTGCCACTGTCCCATCTGCACATGGCTGAGCAGTAAATACCTCAGTGGGACCCTTCTCTGCCCCGGGTCTGGTGGCCCCGGGTGTGGGTGAGGATCAGGGTGGGTGACAGCAGAGCTGGGTGAGGGTGCTGGGGTGGGGGGGGTTTGCTCCATGCAGGGACCCTGCACCCCCTTCCCCAGCCCAGCTCTGGGGTCACCCAGTGCTGCTGGGTGCACTGAGACGCAGGCACCCACTTCCTGCACTCATCCCTGCCTCCAGCATCCGCCCCCAGCCCCTACCCCCAGCACCCACCCTCGCCATCCCGGGGCACACAGACACCCGTGGGCTCGGGGAATGCGGAGTCCCTGTGCACCCAGGCATGATGTCACCGGTTGCCATGGCGATGCTGCTGCATCACTGCGTTGCAGCGCTCCCCAATCCCGGGATTTCCGCAGGGGCTGCGTGGCGTGGGCACTGGGATGGGGCACGGGTGCTCAGGGGCAGTGTGGGTGCTGCCGTCTGTCCCCATATGAGGAGCTCTTGCCCGTGTCAGGAATGTGTCTAAGCTGCTTAGGGGTGCCGGGCAGGTGGGCACCTGCGGTGGGTGCGGGATCAGGGTGATGATGGGGTATTAACCACCACATGCACCCACCCCATGTGCCAACACCCTGCGGCACAACCGGCCCCTCACACTGTGCCCGTGGGGTCTGTGCCGCTGTGTATGGCACACAGGTGGGCACTGGGTCTGTGCCACAGCCAGCCAGTGTCTGCCACACCGAGAGGATGCTGTGGGATGGAATTCCTGCTTGCACAGCTGCCCTTTGCCCTGTGCCTGCAAGCAAACAGCCCTTGCAAGAAATATTCCCAGTGGCTGGAAAAATAAACAGCGTGGGGACACCCAGCTGCTCCCCACACCCAGGGCTGGGGGGACAGGGTGGGGGACAGGGCACAGCCATCACGCCGATACCACAATGCAGCCACGCAGTTGGGTGCTGCACCCTCTCCACCACCCTTGTGCCCTCAGTCCCAGGCCTGGCTATGGGACCACCAGCCCCAGGACCTTTGGAAGGAGGTTTCCCCTTGTGTTAATCCTGGGCAGAGTGGTTTGTAACCCTCACCCAGCACAGCAGAGCTGGGGCACAGGGAATGGGGCCCGATCCTGCAGTGCCAGGCAGTGGGGATGCTGCCAGGGGGTTGGCAGGAGGTGGGGGTCCCACGTGTGGGCACCCTGGGGCCATGCTCTCACCCTGCTTCTCCCTGTTCTCGTTGCAGAAGGAGCTGAGCCTGCCGCGCCGAGGAAGAGCGTAAGTCCCCGAGCTCAGCTGCCCGGGATGGGGGTCACTGGGGGGGGGGGGGGGGCATGGAACAAGGCACCAGCACCATGGGGGGCAGCGGGGATGGGTCTCACATGCTTCTTGTGCCCAAATCAGGGGTGGCATCACCGTGTTCTCTGGTACTGGATGGGCTCAGCTGTGTGTGCGCTGCGGTGCACTGGGATGTACTGGTGCTCCGCTGCAGGGGTGCTGGGCTGTGGTAGGAGGCAGTTGTGAAGCTGTACTGGGGTGGGCTGTTGGCGTGTGTTTGGGTGTACTGGGGCTGTTCCAGGGTGGTTTTGGGGTGTTGTGGAGGAAAGGCAGGAGGGGTTCTTGGCACTGGGCTGGTGCTGTCAGGGGTCACAGGGCTGCGTGCTGGGGGACATGCTTGGGAGGGCGCCAGAGGGATGCTAGGGACATGCTGGGGCTGCACTAGGGGTTCACTGGAGCCATTCTGGGGCAATACTGGAAACTGTGCTGGGGCTGCATTAGGGGTGCACTGGAGCAATACTGGGGCTCTGTGGGATGCACTGGGGCTGCATTAGGGGTTCACTGGAGCAATACTGGGGCCCTGTGGGGTGCACTGGGGCTGCATTAGGGGTTCACTGAAACCATACTGGGGCTCTGTGGAATGCACTGGGGCTGCATTAGGGGTTCACTGAAACCATACTGGGGCTCTGTGGGATGCACTGGGGCTGCATTAGGGGTTCACTGAAGCCGTACTGGGGCTCTGTGGGATGCACTGGGGCTGTACTGGAAGCTGTGCTGGAGCTGCATTAGGGGTTCTCTGGAGCCATACTGGGGCTCTGTGGGGTGCACTGGGGCTGCATTAGGGGTTCACTGGAGCTATACTGGGGCAATACTGGAAACTGTGCTGGGGCTGCATTAGGGGTTCCTTGGAGCCATACTGGGGCAATACTGGAAGCTGTGCTGGGGCTGCATTAGGGGTTCACTGGAGCCATGCTGGGGCCCTGTGGGATGTACTGGGGCTGCACTAGGGGTTCACTGAAGCCATGCTGGGGCCCTGTGGGATGTACTGGGGCTGCACTAGGGGTTCACTGGAGCCATACTGGGCCTCTGTGGGATGCGCTGGGGCTGTACTGGAAGCTGTGCTGGGGCTGCATTAGGGGTTCACTGGAGCCATGCTGGGGCCCTGTGGGATGTACTGGGGCTGCACTAGGGGTTCACTGAAGCCATGCTGGGGCCCTGTGGGATGTACTGGGGCTGCACTAGGGGTTCACTGGAGCCATACTGGGCCTCTGTGGGATGCGCTGGGGCTGTACTGGAAGCTGTGCTGGGGCTGCATTAGGGGTTCACTGGAGCCATACTGGGGCCCTGTGGGATGCGCTGGGGCTGTACTGGAAGCTGTGCTGAGGATGCGGTGCCTCAGCACCAGCAGCACATCCCGGGCACGGTACGGACCTGATTGGGTGCGCCGCGGGTGTGGGGGCTGCCGAGCCGAGCCGAGCCGCAGGGGCGGGCCCGGGCCCGTCGGGCCGAGCAGGGATCCCCGCCGGGGCCGCCGCCGCCGCCGCCCGCCCTCGGGAGCCGCCCAGCGCGGGGGCAGCCGGTGCGGCGGGAGCGGAGCGGAGCGGGGCGGCGGCGGCGGCGGCGTCATGAAGTCGCGGCGGGACAGGTTGAAGATCCCCTCGCTGACCTTGGAGTGAGTCGGAGCCGGGGCGGGGCTCGCCGGTACCGGGAGCGGGCTACGGGCGGCAGCGCCCCGGGGCATCCCCGTCCTGTTGCATCCCCCGTCCCGGAGCACCCCCATCTCGGAGCATCCTCATCCCGGTCCATCCCGCTGTACCCGCACCCCCGCGCAGCTGGGCCCAGCCCTTCCTCCTGCATCCACAGCCCCGGACCCCACCGGGAGCATCCTCCGTGCCCCGGCAGGACCAGACCACCCGCTGTCCCTCCAGCAGCCTTAGATCCCGCAGTGTCCACGCAGTCCCCTGTGCTCCCCGCCCTCCTCCCCACCCTGCCTGGGCCCCCCAGCCCTGGTTCCCCCCTCCAGCCCTTGTCCCCTCTACTCTTTGCCCCTGGCCCCATCGCCCCCCACCCCAGCCCTCCCGAGGGGGCTCTGACTGTGCCACCGGGGTGCCCACGGCACCCGCTGACGCCGCACCGGCACGTCTTGCCTTGCAGCTTGTCACCGAGCAGCCAGAGCCCGACGCTGCTGAGCCCCTGCAGCCCCTGCAGCCCCTTATTAACCCTGCACCCCTGGAGGTAAGACCCCCCCCAAACTCTCCCTGGACACCGCAGCTGCCAGCTCTGGGGAACAGAGTAGGTAGAGGTGGAGTTGGGGGCAGCAAGGTGGGTGTCCCCCCCCCACCTGCCGTGCGCTGGGGGTCCTCAGAAGTGGCGCTGTCTTCTGCAGGGCACTTGGGGCAACATGGCTATGGTCTGTCCCCAGCCCTGTGCACCCCAAAAGTGTTCTGGCCATGCTGGTGGGCCCCGTCTCTGCAGCCAGCTCCCGCTTTGGGGACCCCCACTGGGAACACCATCACTGTAGCACAAGCTTTGGCACTGAGCATCCTTGTTTTGAGGAGGGATCACCTCGAAATAGGATCAGGGATGGGCACTGTGATGGGAGCAGGGTGAGAGCGGGGGATTGTACCTTCACCCCTGGGAAACCTCCATGGCCACCTTTTCTGCTCCCCCATGGGGGAAGAGGAGAGGGGGCTGTTCTGTGGGATGGGTGTCCTGCCCCCCAAATGGCACCAGCCCCTTGCAGTGCCCTGATGGGTGCTGCTGTCACAGAGGCGGGCGGCTGGACCCTGCTGCGTGTGCTGGCTGTGCTATGCCTTGGGGACAAGGTGCAGCGGGTGTGCTGGCACCCCACAGTCACACCCTGGCCCTGTGCCCCGTGGCACCTGTGGGGCAGAGCTGTGGCCTGCCCAGCACCCGTGGGTGATGCTGGGTGCCTCCATCCATCTGCTGGGCGATGGGGCACCATCGGGGAGCTCAGCTGCTGCTCAGCAACAGGCAGAGCCATTGGCTGCGGGCAGACAAGAGGCAGGGTGCTGCCTGCACCCTGCCTGCACATGGGGGTCCATCCCTGCCACCACTAGCCCTGACTGGCCACCCCTTGCCCACAGTGGCTGTGGCATGTGGGGAAACATGTGTGGCCATGCGGTTGCTGAGCTGAGGCCTCGGGAGGGGGGGCGTTTTGGGGATGCTTGGGGTGGGGACATGATAGGAACGAGGATGAGGATGAGGATAATGGCAGACATTCTGGCAGCATTCCTGGCTGCCTCCACGTGCTGGCATCTCGAAGCTGCCCGGCACAAGGCAAAGGGAAGCGTGGTGCTGCCGTGTTCGGTGCTGTCCTTTTGCCATGCTGAAACCCTGCCCAAGCCCATGAGCATCAGGGTTCCTGGCTGTGGCACTGGCCGGTGAACATGGCAGTGCCACCCTATGTGGCTCGGGATGGGGACAGTGCTGCCACACAGGGTGTTGTCACTGGCACTAAGGAGGATGGATGGCTCTGGGTCTTTGCTCAGGATATCCCCCGTTAAATGCAAAAGCTGGAGTGGGACAGTGACTGCGGGATGCTGCTGGGTCTGAGCATGGTGTCCCATGGGTGGCAGGGTGCTGTTAGGGGGGTACTCCCCCCTGCCGAGGGAACCCCAGGCTTTGGGCCACCCCTGCTGACTTGGAGGGGGGGGATTCATGCCCCTTGAATGCATCAGCAGCGGATGCTGCATCTCCATGGTAACCTGACCCCATTTGGGGATGCTGCCCTGTCTCTATGGTAACCTCAAGCCTCATTTTGGGGTGATGCCCCATCTCCGCAGTAATTCTGACCTTATTTGGGGGTGCTGCCCCACCCTCTGAACCCCTTTTTGGGTGATGCCTTGTCTCCATGTTAACCCTGCCCCCATTTTGGGGTGCTGCCCCTCCTATGTGGCACCCCTGAGCTCATTTTGGGGTGATGCTCCATCTCTGCGTTAGCCCCGACCCCAATTTTGGGGTGATGCCCCACATCTGTGGCAACCCTGAGCCCATTTTTGGGGTGGTGCTCCATCTCCATGGTAACCCCGACCCCATTTCGGGGTGCAGCCACGTCTCTACACTAACCCCGACCCCATACTGGGGCGCTGCCTCGTTTCCATGGAAACCCCCCCCTCCATTTCCCCTCCTTTTGGGGGTGCTACCCCTGTCTCCATGGAAATCCCGGCCCCGTTTGGGGGCGCTGCCCGTCTCCATGGTAACGGGAAGGGGCGGGCGGCAGCGGGCGGTGGCGACGGCGGGAGCCCGGCCCCGGTCGCGGTCCCAGCCCCGGTCCCAGCCCCAGGCGCGGTCCCGGCCCCGCGCGTCCCCGGCGGCGCCGCTCGGCCGTGCCGGTGGATGCGGGCGGGCCCCGGCGGGACCGAGCCACCCGCGATGTCGGACCCGAGCTGCTGGGGAGCGGCTCGGCCCGGTTACCGGAGCCAGCGGGCGGCCGGAGCCCTGCTCCAGCGCTCCAAGAGGTACCGGGCGGCGGTGGGGCCCTGCACCGGGGGTGCACCGGGTTTTGGGGGGGGGCCGACACCGTGCATGGGCGGGTGGGTACCGGAGTGAATGGGGGGGGGAGAGGCTGTGCACTGGTGTGTGGGGGTTGGGGGGGGTCTTTGCACTGTGGGGTGCACACTGCAGTGTGTGCTTTGGGGGGCTGTGCACTGGTGTGTGTGGGTTGGGGGGGTCTTTGCATTGTGGGGTGCACACTGCAGTGTGTGCTTTGGGGGGCTGTGCACTGGTGTGTGGGGGTTGGGGGGGGTCTTTGCATTGTGGGGTGCACATTAAGGTGGGGGGGGCTGTGCACTGGTGTGTATTGGTTAGGGGGGGTCTTTGCACTGTGGGGTGCACATTAAGGTGGGGGGGGCTGTGCACTGGTGTGTGTGGGTTAGGGGGGGTCTTTGCACTGTGGGGTGCACATTAAGGTGGGGGGGGCTGTGCACTGGTGTGTGTTGTTTGGGGGGGTCTTTTCACTTGGGGGGGTGCACAATAAGGTGTGTGGTTGGGGGGGGCTGTGCACCCTTTTTTGGGGGGGGTGCAGTGCGCTGTGGATGTATCAGAGGGTGCTTTGGTTGGGAGCCCAGTGCTGTGGGGGTGCAGAGTTGAGGGTCCCAGGGCATTGGGTGACACACGTTTTGGGGTGCTATGTGCCAGACCTAAGGCTGGGAGGGGGGTCGGTTGGGGTTCTTTGCATGTCTGGGGAGGGTATTGCATGCACAAGGGGGGAAATACCCCTGTGAGCCCCTGTGCTGAGGTGGGCACTGCACTGATTGCACATGTCCCATGCCAGGGTGGGGGTCCCCAGGGTGCCCAGGGGTGGGAATAGGCCAGTCCCTTGCAGCCAGCCATGGGCAGGGCTGGGGGGGGGCAAAGGTCTCACATACCCTTCATCAGTGGGGCTGGGGTAGTGTCAGGGGCTGCTGCCTAAATAGGGTGCTTGAGGAGCTCCCCCAGCTCTCCAGCTGCAACACGAGGCTTGACCTAAGCGCGTAGATGGGATTTGTCCCCAAGGAAGGGGGCAGGCAGCGCTGCCAGCCCTGGCAAAGGAGCAAGGAGCACCCCCAGAGCCCCAGGGGTGCGGGTTGGGAAAGCTGGCACCTCCATCCAGCAGGTTTGGGGTGCTGGAGCCAGCCCAGGCATAAAACCCTCTCCCAGCTCCACAGAAATCAGGTGTTTAAGACAGCGCGGAGGCAGAGGGGAGAGATTCCCATTGTGAATGTCTTTTAATATGACTGTGGGCTGCACAAAGCGCCGTGGTTGCTTAGCAAATGGATCCAGGCAGCGCCGCTCCCAGCCCGGCTTCACCTGAGCTCTAGGAATTGCTGCTGCCAACGGGCGAGGATGGGCCTGGGGACCCTTCATGAATAAGAAAAGGCCTTGGATGAGGCTTTCCAAGCTGGGGTGGGGGGGCCTGGGAGGGATGTGTAATGGGAGAGATGATCTATGCAGTCATCTGTGTCCAGCTGAGCATGATGAGGTTGTAATTCTCATAAAAGGCAGAGGATTTGCTCGTCTTTGGTATTCCTAGAATCCACAGCGAGAAGCAGCCTGGCCTATTTTACAGTGGGCAGGAAACGTATGATGTGATTTAGTGGGATTAAGAGGTCTGAGGGATCCTAATTTCCCCACGGAGGGATGCAGGGATGGCCAGTGCGGGGCAGGACAAACAGTGCTTCGACGGCTGATGGGGCTCTTCTGCATGGATGCTGCCCCCACCATAGAAAACCATGCCAGGGGAAGTGATAGGTACCATTTCCCATCTGCTAACAGGGACCTGTGCCACAGGGACGTGCAGGGATGCACCCCGGCCTGCAGGGCAGTTTCTTTAGGTTGTTTTCCTGCAATGCAAAGAAATAAAGGCTCTTCCCAACTTGTCACCCCGCGATTCCCTGCGGGCCTTTGGGATTTGGCTCTTGGAAGGTGCCTGGCGCGGTGCTCTGGGGGGGGTTCATCAGTGTAACCGCAGTGCCAGGCTGGGGGGGGGGTGAGGGAGCAGAGCAGCTCCGCAGAGCGATGCCGGGTGCTCGGGGGGAGCTCATGCCAACGCAGCGTGTTGCATTTCACCATGCAGAGCCCGGATCCCAGCATCCCCCATCCCAGCCTCCATCCCTGGAGGCAGCCGAGTTCATCGCCGTGTCACAAGCCACAGAGCAGAAATGTCATGGAGAAACTGAGGATGTAGGTGCTGGGTTCGATGGGTTTTGATGTTAAACTTGTCCCAGTGGGAACCGATTTTTCCAGGACGTGGTGATCCATGGCACTTCCCCAAATCTGCCGGTGTGTGAGCGCCAGGCAGCCAGTTTTAGGGGGGAGAAGTTGTCTACAGCCATGCACAGAGGGAGCTGGGAATGCCAGCTCGTGCTCCTGATCACGCAGCCGGGAGTGGATGCCCTTTGAGACTGCGCCTGCTCCCTTATCAGCCTGACCCTGCCCATGCTGCTCCCACCACCGTGCACCAACTTCACCCCAAACACCAGGATTCTGCCTGGGGTTCACCCGTGCTGGCATCTGACACACGGTGCTCTGGGAGGTTGCAGGGGTTCGGATCCTGCGGGATGCTGCACTCCCTCCGTGCACCTCCCAGAGCTGACTCCCAGCTGGATCCTGGCAGAGCCATTTGCCAGTTAGAGACAGCAGCGCTGTGCTGTGCAGCCGGATCCTGCCCTTCCCACAGCTCCAAGGATGCAGCCTGCAGGAAGCTGCCGCGTTTTCCCCTGTCTCCTGCCTGTGGACACGTGCCGTGCCGAGGCTGGGTGCTGCTGTGGGTGCTGGCAGAGTGGTGGGAGATGCCGGTTGCTCCTCGCAGGCAGGTGCCGCGGCTGCTCTGCTCCAGGTTTTGGGGTTGTGCCGGCTGCCACACGCTTCCCACATCCTTTGACATCAGTGCAGGGTGGCAACGGCAGCGCCGAGGCCGAGGCAGCCTCAGCGTTGAGCAGGAGGAGATGCTGACAGCGATTTTCCACTCCATGTTTGGTACCAAAAACGCAAGTAGGTGATGGAGGCAGAGGGCAGCAGCCCCGGCTCCTGCCTCCGGGGCTCAGCAGCTCTCCTCCGGCCCCGAGGCTTGTTTCTAGCCCGTGGTTGCTGCGTGCTGAGGGATGGGAACCAGCTGGAGCTGCTTCATCAGGCAGAGGGGGGGTTAAAGTGGCGCAAGCCGGTTGTGGAGCCGAGGGTGGAGCGCACGGGAACAGGAAACGTCGCCTCCCTCCGTGTCACCATTACTGCCCCTTGCTCCGGTCAAGGTTTGTTTTCACTCCCAAAATGAAAGCAAGCGAGGAGGAGCAAGCCCCTCATCCCTCGGGATGCTCCCGCACACACGCACGGGTACCTACCCCCTGCTCCCTGCAGCAGGGGCATGGGGAAGCAGAGCCAAAGCTGGGTGCTCGCGGTGCACAGAGCTCTGCTGGGGCGGTGGAGCGGGTTCTCTTGCCGTGCCTCGGTTTACCCACCCAGCACAGCAGAGGCTGTGGTTTGCTCTTGCTCCGTGCTGGGCTGTGGGTTTGCAGCTGTAGGAGCCTGTGTTGAAGCAAGAAAAGCAAACGGAGGGGGCCGGGCAGGGGTGGGATGGGGTGGATGGGTGGCGGAGGAAGGGTTCTGCCAGCCTGTGCCCAGGCAGCCAGGAAGCCACGGGCATCTTGGCCTGTACCAGCACCAGTGCAGCAGCAGGGCCAGTGCACTGAGCACTGGTGAGGCTGCACCTCGAATTCTGTGTTCAGCTCTGGGCCCCTCACTGCAAGAGAGACACTGAGGTGCTGGAGCGGGGCCAGAGAAGGGTGATGGAGCTGGTGCAGGGCCTGGAGCACAGGGGTGATGGGGAAGGGCTGAGGGACCTGGGGGGGATCAGTCTGGAGAAGAGAAGGCTCAGGGGGGACCTGATTGCTCCCTACAACTGCCTGACAGGAGGGGCTGGGCTCTGTCCCCAAAGAACAAGGGACGGGACAAGAGGGAGGTGAAGGGGTGCTGTGTGTCATGTGTGGCTGTGCATCCGTTCCATGTGCATCCATCTGGAGGGGCAATGGGTTGCAAAGCACTGTCCTTTGCACCCCAGATACCACATCTGGGTTTGGGATATGAGGAGAATCCCTTTACTCCGGGTTCATCCTCTTGTTTTTGTGGGTATGTCTCCTGTGGTGTGAAGTTAAACCATGTCCTCCAATGAGCAGCATCCACGTGTGTTCGCATTCCCAGCCTGGGGAGGAAATTCAGCCCTGTCTTTGCAGTCTCATGGGGTTGGGGACCAACTGACCTCTCTGCTGTGACATGGGGACCACCGAGTGTAAAGGGGTTATAGGAACTGCAGGGGGGGTATGTGCATTTTCCACATGATGGATCAGGTCAGGCTGTGGCCTCTTGGCATTTCCATCACTTCCTCCTTTTACATCCCTTTTTCTGTTCCTGCACACGGGGCTGCCAGCCTCTGAACCTCCCCACAAGCCCAAAGCACACGTGGCACCTCCACAACACGCTCTATTGTTAAAAATAACCCCTTAGCCCATCCCTGGGGGTGGATCTTCCCTGCGGCAGGAGATCCATAATCGACAGGGTGATGGCAGCCGTGTCCCTTGCCACAAGCATCACGTACAAGCTCCTACATGTCCGAGCCCATCCAGTCCTGCCCGTCCTTTCCTTCCCCAGATTAATCCCCTGTTTCTTCCCTAGTTGCCGAAGCAGCAATAGGAAGAGCCTGGTGGTGGGCACCCCCTCTCCGACCCTCTCACGGCCCCTCTCCCCGCTCTCTGTGCCAACAGGTAAGGGATGTCCCAGGGGATGGGTTGAGCATCTCCTAAACTTACCTGACTCTTTTGGAGGATAACACTGCTGCTTCTGCAGCACCTTGGCAGCAGCAGCAGGAGTTACCAGCTCCTGCCCATGGGTGCCTTTGCCAGGAGGGAATAACATGGGAAGCGACTTACCCACTCATTCCTCTGACGGGGCACCCATGGCATGCTGGGCATCACATCGGGGGGGGACCGGGGTGACTTTTCCCCCTTTCTCCCCATAGCTGGGAGCAGCCCCTTGGACAGTCCACGCAACTTCTCTGCCAGCACCTCCATCAACTTCCCCTTCGCTCGCAGGTGAGCTCCTGCCCCGCTCCCAGACCTCTATTATTTAACCCCGTTATTAACCCCATATTTAACCCCATCATTAACCCTGTTAATGACAACCCCCCAGCTGAAGCTGTTCTGCTCATCTCAAGTGATTTGGTCTGATTCTTTGTCCCCTTTTTCCTCCCTGGTTTTTGGTCTGCTGCTGTTTGCTCTGCCCTGACACCGGTGCCTCCGACCACTCCAGCCATGCTCCTCGGACTGACAGGTACCAGGGATAGGCTGGAGTTCCATTCCAGGGTTATATCTGCCCCGCATCGCACAGCCCTTCTTTGTGTGCATCCCTGGGCAGGATATTTTGCTCTGAGACCAGGCTCCCTGCAGCTCTGGGAGCAGAAATATCGCTGCTCCCACCATAGTGACCCCAGCCATGAGCTCAGACCTGCTTTGAGCACTCCCAATGGATGCTCATCCGTGCTCCCATGGATGCTCAGGTCCCCTCAGAGGCAAATCTTCCTGTGTCCCCTCCCCACCCTGCACTGCTGCAGAGGCAGATGCCGAAATCCTGTTTAACTAATGAATTAATTGCACCATGGGAGGGGGGGAACAGCTGACTTAACCCATCGATCCTCACATGGAAAAAAGCCAGAGGCTCCCAGATGGTTTTCACACCAAATACACGGTGGTGCCAGTGCTGGACCCAGCACCCTGCCTGCTCCCGCTGTCCTTGGCCCCACACGGGAAGCAGCAGCAGGAGGTGAAGGGCTTCATCTTGACCTGGCCGTTACCCCGTCCATTAGAACCATGTCCAAGAGGAAGCATTCGCCTGCGTAGGAGCAGTTCCCTTCCTGTTTATAACCGGGCTCCGCTCCACGGTGCCTGTTGTCTCAGGATGGGTCCTGAGGAATGCTGATGTATCATAGAACAATGTCCCACAGGGTGGATTTTGCTCTAAATCAGATCCTTGCCGCTTGTTGGAGTCTTTTTCTCCATCTGAAATAGCCACCCCAGCACTGTCCCTCCATGAGAACCCTGCTCACTCTCACTGCTGGGGTTGCAGAGCATCCCCCCTTACCTCCAAACCCCTCTTATTTCACCCTATTTCAGGCCATTCCAAAAAGAGGTTTCGGGGCTTTATTATTCAAGCCAAACCTGCACCCTCTTCCCCATCCTTATCACTCTGACATTGTTTATTTGCATTTAGAGGTTGTTGGTTTTTCCTGTATGTGACGGGCACATTTGCACTCACAGGGCTGATGGCAGAAGGTGGTCACTGGCTTCGCTACCCTCCTCTGGCTATGGGACCAACACCCCCAGCTCCACTGTCTCGGTAACATTTGCTTTCTCATGGTAGAGGCAAGAAGAACCCAAAACTCTTGATTTTTGGTGAAATGCCTCTCAAGCCTGTTGGTTCCTAGGCAGCCCCTGTGTTTTCTAGAGGACCATGTGCTTTAGCTGCAGCTTGCTTCCCAAATCGGCTTTAAAGAAAGCTGTAGAGCTTGGCTAACAGCTTACAGCATCCCTAAGCACTAGAGCATCCCTGGGCTTTACAGCATCCCTGGACATTGTAGCATCCCTGGGTGTTACAGCATCACTGGGCATTGCAGCATCCCTGAGCACTAGAGCATCCCTGGGCGTTACAGCATCCCTGGGCGTTACAGCATCACTGGGCATTGCAGCATCCCTGGGTGTTTCAGCATTGCTGGGCATTTCAGCATCCCTGAGCAGTAGAGCATCCCTGGCATCACAGCATCCCTGGGCATTACAGCATCCCTGGATATTGCAGCATCCCTGGTTGTTACAGCATCGCTGGGCATTTCAGAATCCCTGAGCACTAGAGCATCCCTGGGCATTGCAGCATCCCTGGACATTGCAGCATCTCTGGGTGTTACAGCATCCCTATGTAGCACAGGTCAAGAGCACACAGGGCACATCCCAACTGCGCAGGGATATGGCCGGGCAGGAGCTATCCGGGATGCTGCAGATACAAGGGATGGGGCTCAGTGGAGCCAGACTGGGAGAGCTGGGGGGGTTTGGGATGGGAGCGGGCAGTGCAGATCTCCCTGGGCTGGCCTTGCCATGTGTATTTCACATCACCAAGCACAGAGCTTGCCACCTGGCAGCATTTCCAGCCTCCTAAGAGGCTCCAAGGGGTATTTTCCTGCCAGACCTGCTGGTTTCCACCCCCTGACAGGAAGCAAGGCTGCGTCTCCTGATCCCCACCATCTCTTCCCTCTTTCCAGTCGTCTTCATCCTCCCAGGAGCGCCTGCACCAGCTGCCGTACCAGCCCACCCCCGACGAGCTGCATTTCCTCTCTAAGCACTTCCGCAGCACGGAGAGCGTCATGGACGAGGAAGGGCGGCACTCGCCTTGCCTGCGCCCTCGGTCCAGGAGCCTGAGGTACAGCACCCACCACGAGGAGCACCCACGGTGATGGCAGGGGGATGGCGCAGCCAGAGCATCCTCTGCCCTCCTGTGACCTGTTCCTGACGGGTCCCAGTCCTGCTAAACCCATCCCAAGGTTTTTGCCTTGCTGGGGTAGTGGGGAAGATGGGGCTTGAGGGTGTAGATGCCCCGTCCCTGGGTGTGTTCATGGTCCGGTCGGACGGGGTTCTGAGCAGCCTGATGCAGTTGAAGATATCCCTGCTTATTGCATGGGGTTTGGCCCAGATGGCCTTCAAAGGTCCCTTCTAACCCAAACCATTCCACGAGCGTCTATGGTTCCGTGATCCTAAGCGCTGTGAGTTTGGGCATTAGGGTCTGGTTCTCAGCATCCTCTCGGCTGTTGGGATGTGCCATTTCTCTCCTGGCAGCAGACAACACCTGAGAGCGAGGTTTCCTGGGGCTGAAGCTGGAGAAAGTGGGGTTTGTTCCAAAAGAGTTGGTTTGCAGCTTCTCGCTCAGTAGAGCCTGGGAGAGGCAATGTCGGGTGAGGGTAAGAGAGAAGCTGTGTTTAATGAAGGTCCCTGCATCCACCACGGGTTGGTTCGGGTTTATTTTGCTGGTGAGCTGCAAAAAGGGCAACGGTGGCAAGAAACGGTGGGATCCAGAGGAAGGGAAGGAGGAACTCATTCTTCAAAGCCAAGTGACTGATGCACGAGGTTCTCAGCTCTGGATTTGCAAGTGACTTGAGTTTGGAGACCTGGGTTTGTGGGCGGTTAACCTTCCCTGGACCAGATCCATGCAGGATGGGAGGGATGCTGCTGGAAGTGGTGGCTGCACTCAGATGAGCTTTAACAACTTGGGATAGGTGTTAGAAGGAAGGAACAAATTACTCTTCAGGGATAGTAGCTATTTGCATAGATGTAAATGATTTGGACCTCATAACACAACTGGTTTCCTCCCCCTGCAGCCCTGGACGGACGAGTGGAATGTTTGATAATGAGGTGGTGATGATGAACCATGTCTACAAGGAGAGGTTCCCCAAGGTAACCGCTCGGAGTGCGCGCATGGGGACGCGTGTTCCCATCACCACCAGATGATCCTTGAGGCCCCTTCCCACCTGGTATTGCCTGATTCTGCCTTGCAGGCCACGGCCCAGATGGAAGAGCGTCTGCAGGACACCATCACCAACTTCTCTCCCAGCAGCACGCTGCCGCTGGCAGACGGGGTGCTGGGCTTCATCCACCACCAAATCATCGAGCTGGCCCGTGACTGCTTGGCAAAGTCCCAGGGAGCTCTCATCACCTCCCGCTACTTCATGGAGCTGCAGGAGAAGCTCGAGAAGATGCTCCGGGATGTGAGTACGGGGCAGTTCCCTGTCCCATGTCCTCCTGAGGCCACCGAGCGATGCCTGACTTGGGTCTCCTCCCTGGCAGGCTCAGGAGCGTTCAGAGAGCGAGGAGGTGAAGTTCATTGACCAACTGGTGAGGAAGCTGCTGATCATTATCTCCCGTCCTGCGCGCCTCCTGGAGTGCCTGGTGAGACATGGCAGGTCCTGGTGTCGTGGAATCAGAGAATAGCCAGGGTTGGAAAGGACCTTAAGATCATCCAGTTCCAACCCCTGCCATGGGCAGGGACACCTCACACTAAACCATGGCACCCAAGGCTCTGTCCAACCTGCCCTTGAACACCGCCAGGGATGGAGCATTCACAACCTCCCTGGGCAACCCATTCCAGTGCCTCACCACCCTGACAGTGAAGAACTTCTTCCTTATATCCAATCTAAACTTCCCCTGTTTAAGTTTGAACCCATCACCCCTTGTCCTATCACTGCAGTCCCTAATGAAGAGCCCCTCTCCAGCATCCTTGTAGCCTCCTTCAGACACTGGAAGCTGCTCTGAGGTCTCCATGCAGCCTTCTCTTCTCCAGGCTGAACAGCCCCTGTGTTCTCAGCCTCTCTCCATACAGGAGGTGCTCGAGTCCCCTGATCATCCTCCACCCAGAGAGGAGGCTTGCCATGAAGCACAAGGCATCTTCTCACCACCCTGCCTGGTCCACGATGGGAACTGCTTCTCATCATCCAGGCCAGGCTGTAGCAAGGAGCTAAGACCAGCCCTAGCATTCCAGCTGTATCTGACAGAGGAGAAGCTGGTTTTCCCTAGTGGAGCAGGGAGAAGTGAACTTGGAAAGTTTTATCATCCATTCCAAGGGGGTTTCTTTGGCTGTTGCACCTCACCTTTGTGCTGTGGTTCCTGCAGCTGGAGGAAGGAGCCACGGCAAAGCGTGCTCCTGGTGTGGTCTCCTTGGGTTCCCCTCCAAGGCCAACCCGTGGGGTTACATTTTTTTGCCATCAACTCTTTCCATGGGGAATGATGGGGGAACGATGCTAGAAACAGGAGCAGTGCTCAGCCTTCTCCTGCACGCATCCAGAGCCTGTCCCCAGTTACAGGTGGCCCCCGCAAGGCTTCAAGGAAAGGTTTAACTTTGCAAAGCCTCTCTCCTAAACCGTGTGTGGTTTTCCCCATCCAGGAGTTTGACCCGGAGGAGTTCTACCACCTCCTGGAAGCTGCAGAAGGACACGCCAAAGTTGGCCAGGGAATAAAGACCGATATCCCCCGATACATCATCAGCCAACTGGGGCTCGTCAAGGACCCACTGGAGGGTAGGGAAGTGCTTAGGTTGGTGGCCCCAAGGTCTTCAGTGGGGTGTGGGTCCCAGTTTGGGCCATTGGTGAGCGTGAATCAGCACTGGGAGGTGGCAGAGGGACCAGCAGAGCTGCGCTGGTGTCGTAGGATGGGTCCCAGCAGGACCACGGGGACGGTGTCCAAGACTCCTGGCCAGCCCCACATCCCTCATTATTGCTCCCAGTGCGTTCAGCAAAGCAGATTAAGCTCAAGAACACTTAATCCATAGGAAACCACGGCCTTGTGGGGAGAACCATAATCCCTGAGGGACACGGGAATGACCAGGACAAAACGAATTCTCTCAATGTTTGACCTCGTATCCAGCCTCTTAACGCCATCACCCGAATTCCTCCAGCTCGGGCAAAGCACATGGCTAAATCCCTGTGGGATCCCTGAGTTTGGAGAGCGAGTGGTTGGTGGGGGGTTATTTTGGTGAGGGTTGAGCATGAAGGAGGTGAAAACCATCCCTGTCTTCTGCAGAGATGGTGCAGCTGGATCACTTCGACAGCGGGAACACCATCACGCCAGAGAACGATGATGCCTGTGAGGTGAGCACGGTCCTACCCGCATGTCCCATGTGCTGGCCCCGGCTTCGTCCTGCCTCGCCCCACGCCAAGGCTCCTTGCAGCAGCTCCTCTGCTATCTAGGGCTGGGAGATGTTAGTTTGGGCTGTGCCCAAGGGTGGCTGCTGTGTTCAGGTGTAAGACCTCACAGTCCCTCCTCTGGCTTCTTGAGTGGACTCTTGACCTGCAGAGCATCTCGGTCTTCTGGCTTGGGGTTTATAGCTGGAGAGGGCTCAGGGAGGGATGCCCGCTGGCAGCAAGGAGCTGATGGTGCTCGGATGAGTGCCAGCGTGCTGGGATACGTTAGAAACCTCCTGTGTCTTCTTCAGAGCCAGCCTTCAGCCACCGCTCCTCGGAGGAAGCCCTGCGAGGGTGACTTTGAGACCATCAAACTGATCAGCAACGGCGCTTATGGGTGAGTTGGGAAGTTCCTAACGCTTGTCTCCATCTGCAGCCCCCTACCAAGTCCTCCCTCGCTGCACCCTGTGCTGCTGGTGGTGAACAGATGGAGAGCACATGTTGAGGGGCAGGCGTTTTGCTGTCTCCTAGGGCCGTGTACCTGGTGAGGCACAGGGAGACGCGGCAGCGCTTCGCCTTGAAGAAGATCAACAAGCAGAACCTCATCCTGAGGAACCAGATCCAGCAGGTGTTTGTGGAAAGGGACATCCTCACCTTCGCAGAGAACCCCTTTGTGGTCAGCATGTTCTGCTCCTTCGAGACGAAGCGGCACCTCTGCATGGTGATGGAGTATGTGGAAGGTGAGGGAGGACGGGATTCCGGGCTGGCTGGTGCAGGGAGCATCAGTGTCCGAGCATCAAGGCCACCACCTGGGCTTTGCTCTAGGGAGCAGATTGGAAAGCACGAGCAGATGCTTCTGTGATCCTGAATCACAGCCTTGCTCCCTGCTGGGAGCCTGCTTGGCAGGAGAGGCTTCATAGCCCTGCCTGATGATCCCCCTGCCTCCTCTGAGCCCCTGTGTGTGTCCCCACAGGGGGGGATTGTGCCACGTTGCTGAAGAACATGGGCCCGCTGCCTGTTGACATGGCCAAGATGTACTTTGCCGAGACGGTTCTCGCTCTGGAGTATCTGCACAACTACGGCATCGTCCACCGGGACCTCAAACCTGACAAGTGAGGACGTGTGTCAGGTCTGAGCAAGGATGGGGTTGGGTTTGGATGGGGAAGGGAAAGGCACTGATCCAAGCCAAGGGGATAGGGCAGAATGAGGTTTTGGTGCCCAAATACTTGCTTCTGTGCTGTTGCACCAGGACCAGGAGTCCTGGGGTCTGGCTGGCCCTGCTCAGGTCCCAGAAGCAAACAGCATCATTGTGGGGCATCCGTCTTCTCTTGCAGTTTGCTCATCACCTCTATGGGCCACATAAAGCTGACAGACTTCGGTCTGTCGAAGATCGGCTTGATGAACATGACCACGAACCTCTATGAAGGGCATATGGAGAAGGACACTCGGGAGTTCATGGACAAGCAGGTACGAGGTCCTGCCCCACTTGGCCACTCTGCTGTCGCTAAGGACCGGGATAGCCTTGAGACCTGCTCTAGAGGTCACTGGAGAGGTGTCAGCCACTGCTTCCCATGCAGGTGTGTGGCACTCCGGAGTACATTGCCCCAGAAGTCATCCTCATCCAGGGCTACGGGAAGCCCGTTGACTGGTGGGCCATGGGCATCATCCTCTACGAGTTCCTGGTGGGCTGCGTCCCCTTCTTTGGAGACACCCCCGAGGAGCTCTTTGGGCAGGTCATCAGTGGTGAGTGTTGGTGATTCCCACTTCCCAGCAGCCATGGCTCGTCTTTAGCTCATAGAGAGCTTCAGTCCTTCATTCATACCCTGCTGAACAGCAAAGAGGCTCCTCAAGCTTTGCTTTCCTGCTTTGGGAGCAGGATTTCATGTGCTGCAGCTCCCGGGGGACTTTCCTCTTGCCTGGAAGCAGCTTCTCCTGCAACCTCACGTCATCGCAATCCCCAAACTCTTCCGGCCACTCCAAACTCCTTTTCCTTTTTCCTTGCAGATGAAATCATGTGGCCAGAAGGGGATGAGGCTCTTCCTGCGGATGCCCAGGACCTGATCACCCGCTTGCTGAGACAGTGTCCCCTCGAACGCTTGGGCACTGGTACGCACGGCAATGCCTGGGTAGCGCTTGAGGGGTGACCGGGAACCCCAATTTAGCTCAAGCTGGGGTTGTGCTGAAACCAAAGCCATGTTGAGGATGCTCAGAGGAGGTCTCCTGCTCGGGGTTCACCCCAAGAAGGCTGCACAGGGCTCCGGTCCCTCCTGGCTTAAGCCATTTGCTGTGCATGGAGGAGAGACGGTGCCATTTGGGATGGGAGTGGGAGCATCCCGGATCCTGCCCTCTCCCCCTGACGTGGGTTTCTCTGCCTGGCAGGGGGTGCCCATGAGGTGAAGCACCATTCCTTCTTCCTCCACCTGGACTGGAACGGGCTGCTGCGGCAGAAGGCCGAGTTCATCCCCCAGCTGGAGTCGGAGGATGACACCAGCTACTTTGACAGTGAGGCCAAATCCATCCCCTTTTCCCTCTGCTCTGTCAATCCGTTATCCCAGTTCAGATGCTCCTGTGGGATGGAGGAGGTGGAAAACTCCTGGGTGAAGCTGGTCCCCTCACAACTGAAGTCACAAACCAGATGCAATCCTGTTTGCAGGCTGCTCAGTCTTACCAAAAACCTTCTCACCCCAAAACTCCCCAGAGAGCTGGGACTGGGCTGTCAGCCTCAGTACAGCTCCCCATGGTTGTAGGTCCCAGCAGGGTCAGGCAGGACGCGGTGTGCTGCGGGCAGCGTGCCAGCTCTGCCCGCTCTGGCTCTTGCTTTCAGCTCGCTCTGAGAGGTACCAGCACTTGGATTCAGAGGATGAAGAAACCAACGATGAGGAATCATCCGTGGAGATTGGGCAGTTCTCCTCCTGCTCCCATCGCTTCAGCAAGGTGCTCCAAATCCTCCTCCGGCATCCGCAGGGAGAGGCTTTGGCACTGCAGCCGGCACAGCTGTGCTGAGCATCGGTGTCTTGGCTGATGCCGGGGAGCCTGGATTCCCAAATCTGCTCCTTGCTGACGGCTCGTCTCCTCCTCAGGTGTACAGCAGCTCCGAATTCCTGGCGGTTAACTCCAGCCTCAGCGTCTCATCCTCTGACCGGAGCCACAACGAGGACAAGGAGGACAGGCACTCAGGAGATGAGGACAAGAGCCGGCTGGCGGGCACTGAACCCCGGTGCGTGGTGAGATGGGGGATGCAGCATTGATACGGGCTTGTACCGGTGCCAGGGGCTTGTGCCGGCACCGAGGGTTTGTGCTGGCACCAAGGGCTTGCGGAGGTGTTGGTGACGGTGGCCCCCTCACCCGTCTCTGGTTGTCCCAAGCCCTCCTGCTGTCCCCATGCAGGCTCCGCTCCTGGACATCCTGCAGCTCCACACCGTACACCTCCCGGCAGGAGCGGAGCCGCAGCCCCACTGCGCTGCCCAGCACCGTCAGCCTGGACACCATGCCCAAGTTTGCCTTCTCCTCGGAGGATGAAAGTCCTTGCGTGGCATCCTCCAAGCCGGAGAGACCCAAGTTTGTGCTGGGAGACCCTGACGCAGGGACTGGTGGTGTGGTGAAGCCGTCAGTGTTATCCGGTGTGTGGGCGATGCCAGTGTGGAATGCTCCGGGACCTACCGAGGTGCCCACGTGGCTTGGGGTGGCTTTTCCACACCCCCACATTCTCCCTCCTCCCTTCTCCACAGCCGACCTCGTCAGCCTGAACCACATCCGCCTCCGAAGCAACAGCACCGGCACCAAAACCCCGGCTCCACGGGGCCTGGAGCCGGGCGGGAGCCGCCGGCTGAGCAGCCAGAAGGATGTGCCAGACAGACAGAGAGCCTCGCCGGGCAGCCGCGTCCCCAAATCCGCCTCTGTCTCAGCCCTGTCCCTCATCATCACATCAGGTCTGTGCCCTGCATGCTCTATCCTGCCGGGTGCCCGTTGCCAAGTGCTTTTCGGATGCTGAGCCGGCTTCTCCTGCTTGCAGATGACTTCGGTGGAGGTGCCCTGATGAGCCCCATCTCCCCCCACTCCCTCTCATCCAACCCTTCTTCCCGTGATTCCTCCCCAAGCCGAGATTCATCCCTGGCCATCGCCAGCCTGCGGCCCCCCATCATCATCCACAGCTCGGGCAAGAAGTACGGCTTCACCCTGCGCGCCATCCGCGTCTACATGGGTGACAGCGACGTCTACACCGTGCACCACATGGTCTGGGTATGTGGGGAGGGACCAGTAGCACCAGGCACCAGGTTTCCCAATGGGAAAACCCTGGGAGGAAACTCAGGCTTTGCATCTGAATGAAACCTTGGTCTTTTGCTTGCAGAGCGTGGAAGAGGGGAGCCCGGCGCAGGAAGCGGGGCTGAGAGCGGGTGACCTCATCACACATGTGAATGGCGAGTCAGTGCTCGGTTTAGTCCATCGGGACGTCGTGGAGCTGCTGCTGAAGGTAGGTGACCAGAGCCACGCTGCTTGCCCAGGACCGGTGCATCCATCCAGCAGCTCTCCGGCATTGCCTCCACCAGCAGCCAAGGCAGGAGCTGGTTTGGATCCGGTGCTTGGATCCAGCGCGCTGCAGTGATTCGTTTCCCATCCCTCAGAGTGGGAATAAAGTGGCCCTGAGGACCACGGCCCTGGAGAACACCTCCATCAAAATCGGCCCCGCGCGGAAAAACAGCTCCAAGACCAGGATGGCGCGGAGGAGTAAGAAGAGCAGGAAAAGGGACGGCCAGGAGAGGTGGGTGGAATTGGGCTGGGATAAAACGGCCTTTGTCCTGGTGTGTGCCGTACCGAGGGGGTTTGCTCTGGCTCTGCCATACTGTGGTGTCCAGCTTGGCAGACTCAGGGCCACCAGCTTTCAGGGCTCTTCCTTTCCCCACCACCCCTTTGTGTGTGTCCCCTCCCCAGGAGAAAATCCCTTTTCAAGAAGATCTCCAAGCAGTCGTCGGTCCTGCACACCAGCCGCAGCTACTCCTCGGGCCTCCATCACTCGCTGTCCTCCAGCGAGAGCCTTCCGGAGTCCCCCACACACAGCGTGTCCCCCGGTCCCCCCACTCCCTGCCGCAGCCCCGCTCCCGACCTGCCCTCAGGTACCCCAACCTCATCCAAGACGGGATATCTGCTCTGGGGCAGCGCGGTGTGGCTGCCGTGTGCCCCCCATCGCCGTCCCTCACGCTGACCTGTTTCTCTTTGTCCTGCAGATGCTGTGTCCCCACAGAGCACCTCTCCCTCCTCCAGCACCCCAACGTCACCCGCCGGCCATGTGCGCCCCAGCTCTCTGCACGGGCTGGCACCCAAACTGGGTGGGCAACGCTACAAAGTGGGACGTCGCAAATCCACCAGCAGCATCCCCCCCTCGCCCCTCGCCTGTACCCCTTCCTCCTCCCAGCGCCCACCTTCTCCCCAACGCTCCCCATCTCCGCTCCCTGGGTACCCCAAAACCCCTCATTCCTTCCAGGGGAAGACCCTGTCCCCCCCCACCATCGTCCGTCAGAGCTCCCGGCCCCGCAGTGCTGATTGCCCCCGCTCCCCGCTCCTCAAACGTGTCCAGTCAGCTGAGATCGTCACCATCCTGGTGGAGAAGAAGACCGGCAGTGGCCGCAAGCTGGGGCTGGAGATGCCCACCATGGATGGGGAGGCCATCGGGGAGGGTGAAGCCCCGGGGTACCCCGGGGAGCACGGTTATCACCCCGCTGCCAGCTCCCGGCTGGCGGAGAGGCACGACCGGGACCAGGAGGTGGTGGTCATGCGACGCTTGAACCTCTCGGAGCGCCGGGACTCCTTCAAGAAGCAAGAAGCGGTTCAAGAAGTGAGTTTTGATGAGTCGGATGCGGTGTCGGCAAGTGAAGACGGTGGCAAGGGCGAAGCCGGGCAGGGGGTGGGTACCGAGAAGCCAAAGCCCAGCTCGGTCCCACAGATCGCGGTGCAGGGCTCCGAGAGCGACGAGCAGGAGCTGGCGGTGGCCGAATGGGAATGCCAGGGCTCCTACCCCATCCGCAATGCCGAGGAGCCCAACAGCAGCATCACCTTGCGGTGGCGGGATGGATGCGAGCATCCGGACCATGGCTCCCAGCAGCACTGGAACTGCAGAGAGGGAGCAGCCGGCCCCCGGCAACCCCTGCGGGGCCAGGGGCCATTGGGTGCTCAGCACCCAGCACCCCGGAGCAGCGCGTGGAGCGGGACCAAGCACCCTTGAGCCCCCACGCCAGGAGGGTTCAGGATCCCTGCAGCATCCCACCGCCTCCCGAAAATCCCCATCCCCTGTGGTGTATCCATGGCGAACATCCCTGGAGCCATCGCGGACGGGCTGTGGCTGTGCCCTGGCACTTGGGCTCCCCCGAAGGCTTTTTGTACCCCTCGAGAGATGCTCTTATTTTTCTAGAGACGCGGGAGCTTTGCTGGCCCCGACCTTTGTGTACAGCAAAGACTCGATGCAAAGAGTCCTCAATTAATTTATTACTTTTTATAAGCTAAACGGGCAGTGCAGGACCGGCGCAGGGTCCCACACGGCCCCGGGGAGGGCGGGGGGGGGGGGGGGGGGGGTGTCCCAGGCTTTTCCATGCAGTTCCCATCCTGACCACATGCTGTTTTCTAACCCGCTCGCTTTTCCCCACTTTTTAACTTCAGTTTCAGCTGGAAAGACCCCAAATCTCCCGAGAAACCCCAGTTGGGGGGGTGGGGTGGGGTGTGGAGTGGGAGAATTGTAGGAGTTTAAATGAAAAAGCCCAAGCCAACCCCACAGCGACATTCCCCAGTACTCGCAGTCCCAGCTGGGATGCAGAGGGGTGATTTTATTTGCATAGGGTTCATCATGCAGTGATGCAGATGGTTTATTCATCAGAGGAGAGCGGATGTAAAGGTTTTAATTGGTTTATTCAGAGCCTTTTGGAGCCCCCCAGCTCCATCAGCCCTTCCAGGTGGGAAAAGCAGAGACCTCCCCTTGGGGGGCAGCAACCGGGTGCAAATCTCAATGGGGTTTTTAGGGTTGGCTTTGCTCTTTGCATCTCTTCCACCACCACGTTCCGTGGTGGCCATCGCTCAGTGCATAGAGATATCCATAAAAAGCCAGTATTCCTGGCAGCGCCTGTGCTGCTGCTTCATTTGGCATCTGGAATTCCATCCCCCCCCCCCCCCCCCCCCCCGTCGCTTTTTATCCAACAAAACTACGGCTCATCCCGGCGTTTCCCTCCCATTTCTACTGTTTTCTATGATATAAACGTTCCCATTTGATAGTGCATGTTCCAGCTTCCCCCCCCGTGCTGCCGTTTGCTGCCCTGGTGCTGGTGCTGGGCATCGGGCATCCCTGTGCCGCCACCAACGGGCACATTCCCTACCCTGGAGCAGCGCGTTGGATTATGTTGTGTGCCTGTGGTTGGTGCCAGGTCCCGTCTCTTGTTTCTCCCGTTTAAACCGGTGCCCTTTAACGCCAACAAATGAGCAGCCAGAGCGGCTCGGTCTTTCCTTTGCTTCTTCCTCTATTGTCTGTACAAAGGTCTGGGAAGGCAGCGGGGATGTGGGGAGACATCAGGCACCCCCTGCACACCAGCACTGTGGGAAGGGGGCTTGGCTGTGCACCAGTGGCATGGATATAGTGGGAAAAGGAATTCCTGAATGGAAACTGTCTCGAAAGCCAAGGGGGCCGTGTCTTCCGCACAGCGCCCAGCTCTGCTCTTACCTTCAACAAGGTTTATGTTGTATTAAAATTGTTTCTTGCAATGAGCCCTGACGTCGTGTCTGCAGCCTAGGGGGGCGGGTTTGGTGTTGCTGGCACCAGATGATGGGTGCCAGTGCTGGGTATAGTGCCCAGTGCCCACCTCAGAGCCAAATGCAGTGCCCTGTGTCCGTGGCAATACTGCCCAGTGTGCCCCATCCCCGGAGCAGTCCTGGTGCCCACTGCACTGCTCGTGCCTGCTGCAGTCCCAGTGCCCAGCACCGTGTCCCATGCCCAGCATCTGGTGCAGTCCCAATGCACAGTGCCATGCCCTATGTCCAGTGCTATACCCAGAGCAGTCCTGGTGCCGTGCCCATGCCCGGTGCAGTCTTGGTGCCCGCTGCCGTGGCCCGTGCCCGGTGCAGTCCTGGTGCCCGGTGCAGTGCCCCAAGCCCAGTGCAGTCCCAATGCCCGGTGCCATGCCCAGTGCCGTGCACCATGGCCAGTGCAGTGCCCCATGACTGGTGCAGTGCCCCATGCCCGGTGCAGTCCCAATACCCAGTGCTGTGCCTGGTGCCATTCACCATGGCCTGTCCAGTCTTGGTGCCGGTGCTGTGCCTGGTGCAGTCTCAGTGCCCCGTGCAGTGCCCCATGCTGGGTGCAGTCCCAATGCCCGGTGCCGTGCCCTATGTCCAGTGCTATGCCCGATGCAGTCCTGGTTCCATGCCCCATGCCTGGTGCAGTCTCGGTGCCCTCTGCCATGCCCCAAGCCCAGTGCAGTCCCAATGCCCAGTGCTGTACCCAGTGCCGTGCAGCATGGCCAGTGCAGTCTTGGTACCCGGTGCAGTGCCCCAAGCCCAGTGCAGTGCCAATGCCCAGTTCCGTGCCCAGTGCCATTCACCATGGCCTGTGCAGTCTCGGTGCCGGTGCTGTGCGCAGTGCAGTCTCGGTGCCCGGTGCCGTGCCCCATGCCCGGTGCAGTCCCGGTGCCCAGTGCCATGCCCTATGTGCAGTGCTATGCCCGGTGCAGTCCCGGTGCCGTGCCCCGTGCCCGGAGCATCCCAGTGCCCAGTGCCATGCCCTATGTGCAGTGCTATGCCCGGTGCAGTCTCGGTGCCGGTGCTGTGCCCAGTGCAGTCTTGGTGCCCGGTGCAGTGCCCCGTGCCCGGTGCAGTCCCAATGCCCAGTGCCATGCCCTGTGTGCAGTGCTATGCCCGGTGCAGTCCCGGTGCCGTGCCCCGTGCCTGGTGCATCCCAGTGCCCAGTGCCATGCCCTATGTGCAGTGCTATGCCCAGTGCAGTCTCGGTGCCCGGTGCAGTCTCGGTGCCGGTGCTGTGCCCTGTGCAGTCTTGGTGCCCGGTGCAGTGCCTCATGCCCGGTGTAGTCTCAATGCCCAGTGCCATGCCCTATGTGCAGTGCTATGCCCGGTGCAGTCCCGGTGCCCAGTGCCATGCCCTATGTGCAGTGCTATGCCCGGTGCAGTCTCGGTGCCGGTGCTGTGCCCGGTGCAGTCTCGGTGCCCAGTGCAGTGCCCCATGCCCGGTACAGTCCCGGTGCCCAGTGCCATGCCCTATGTGCAGGGCTATGCCCGGTGCAGTCCCGGTGCCGTGCCCCGTGCCCGGTGCAGTCCCGGTGCCGGGCCCGATCCGTGCTCCGACCCTTCGCTAGGGGGCGCAGCCGCGCTCTCCCTCGGCGCCCAAAGCCGGTTGGTGCCGGCTGCCGCTCGGCTCCTTCCGGAGCAGCTCGGACGAGGGGCGTGGTCCCGATCGCGTTCGGCAGCCGGGGGAAGGGGCGGGGCCGCCTCGGCTTCGGGCAGGTTCGTTCCCCTCCAGCTCCTCTCGGCTTTTTCCGGGGCGGGTTCGGGCCGTTCCGGCGGCGTTCGGGTCCTTTCCCAGGCTGCCGCTGGGCTGTGAGGCAGGAGCGGGCTGGAGCCGGGCGGCGGCGGCGGATGGGGCCGGCGGAGAGGTGGGACGGGACCGGGGGGACCGCGACCGGAGGAGGGAGGGAAGGAGCCATGGGAACGGGAGCGGGGTGCGCGGCCCCTCATCGGGAGGCGGCCCTGGCAGGGCCCCGGCGGTGCCAGCGCAGGGTGCCCGCTACCGGGGCACTGCCATCCCCCGGGGCCTACCCCCCCGGCCCCAAGGCGCCCGGGCTGGGCCTGTCCCCTCCTTGGGTGTCCCCCCCCTCCGGCTGCCTCCATCCCCACCGCGGGGACCTCGGTGCCGTTCCCCCGTGCAGCCCCCGTTGCTGCGGGCAGCGCTGCCTGTCGGGGCTGCAGGGATCCAGGCTGGGCCGGGGGCTTGGATGTGGCCTCATCCCACCGTGGTTCTGCCCAGGTCGGGTGGTGCAGGGATGCTCCCGCTCGGCTGGAATCCAGCCTGGCGTGGCTGTGGCTTTGCCGTCTCTGGGCACAGTTGCCCCCGATCCCTGGCTGTAGGATGGTGGCCAGCCCACCGTTTTCCAGTGCGGTTTGTGCGCTGTGTTTCTTGGGATGCTGTGGATGGTTCTGAGCCCTTTGAAGAGGAAGGTTCCCGTGGTCCCGTACTTCCCAAACTGAGGTATTCCCAATGGGAAGTAAACCCGGGAGGAGGGGGAACCTGTCTGGAATGAGCTCTGCAGGAGCTGGAGTGGCCCCAGCATTGTGCCTGTGGGCACCCGAGCCCAGCGCGGCGCAGGAATGGCCGCGTCTCCTCCCCATTCATGCACGGCCTTTATTTCCTGAGCAGCTCTTGGAGCCACTGGGGAACTGGCCCTGTGACTTTGTCTGTGAGAGCAGGGAATGGAGACAGCTGAGTAAATATAGCCTAAATCACTGCTTTCCTGGCCATTCCCCCGCCCTTCCCTACCGTGCGAAGGGCTGGTGTGTCCCCGAGGCTGGGTTGGCCTCTGCTGGAGTCATCGACTCTTCCATGTTGTGGGAAAGTCCAAACCATGGGTTGGTTCCTTTGGTGACTCTCTTTGACGTGGGCACATCAGGCTCAGGCTGTGCGGTTTGCAGCAAGGCTTTGGTGCTCCTTCGCTGCCCCAAACCCCTTGGGTTTTCGCTTGCTAGAACAAGGTTTTAAGCACATAGAAAAACCCTTTCTGCCCGCAGTTGGGTCTCGCTGGACAAAAGCTCTGGGTTTGGAAGGGAAAGCTCAGCTGGAATGTGGCAAGGAGCAGAGTGGTTTCTGGAACCGGTTTGGAGCCGTGTCGGAGCGCCAGCGGTTCGCTCCGAGTGCTGCGCCGTGTTTACAATGAGAAAGAGTATTTATAATATCGAGGGCTCTTTTAATTCCTCTGGGGATAGCTGGAGCCGCAGCTTGGAGCTAAAGGAACTGAGTAATGGAAGAGAAAAAGCAGAGGCAGGGGCAGTGGCTTTCTCAAGCTGGAAGGTCTCCCCTCTCAACTAGGACCCGAATGATGCTGACCCGCTAACGTGGGTGCTCCTCGCCTTGTTGCTTACTTCATGGGATTGCTGTGTTGTGCAGAGCTGCTCATAAATCATCATGGGGATTCCAGATCCCCGGGGGAGGGTGATTTTGAGCAGATAACGCAGCAAGAGCACTCGGGGGGGTTGCTTTTTACCATGTCCTCAGCTGGATTTTTGAGGGAAGTGGCCAAAATGCAGCTTCTGGGTTTATTTCTGTCCAACATCCCTAACCCCAGCCCTGGGAATGCTCTTATAATGGGAGTCGTGTGTTCTTGCTGCTTGGATGCTGGTGGAAAGGGAGCCTGGAGTGAAGTGTGGGGTTGGTGTTCTGGTCCTTCCCCCTTCAGTGCCAGCCTGGAAAAGGCTTTTGCAGGGAGGAAGAGAAGGTTTGAGGTGGGGAGCACAGGACAAGCTTCAACTGAAGGAGGAAAATCCTGTCAGGAGGAGCCTCTGGACAGAGTGAGAAGTCTTGGGTTGTCTGAGGTGCTCTCGGACTGTCCAGCCTTGGAGGAGAAGAGGTTGCTGAGACCTCTCTGCTCTCTGTCTGTGGCAAAGGGCTGCTGGTGGCCGTGGCCAGGACCCTGCTAAACCTCAGGCTCTGCTGCCAGGTGCATGAGAAGCATTTCTTGGGGAGAAAAGAGGAGAAAAAGGTGACAGTGGCCTCAGCTGCCCCATGCCTCTGCTGCGGTGCAGTCACTGTCAGGGCAGCAGCCCTGGCTTGGGCACGGCTCCCGATGGAACTCGCTTTCCCTGCCACTATTCCCCATTTAGGAGCTGGATGGCAGTGCCATGGCAACCACCAGTGCTCCCAGCACGGCCCTGCCTCTTCCCTGCCATTGCTACCACCAGCACAGCCTCGCTTGCAGCTCCAGCCTCGTGAGGCTCCCAGGCAGGGAGCTGGCCTGGGAAGCTGCCCGGGAGCACAGGAATTGCTGTGCTGTTTGTCCCGCGGTATAAACCAGGCTTTGCCAGGCTCCTGCTCGCTGCTTCAGCTGCATGCGGGTGCAGCGTGACCCACGGCGTGCTCCTGCCACTGCCAGGGCATGGGGCCAGCAGAGCTGCCTGGCTGTGTGGGTCAGAAGGACTCAGTGCAGCAGCAGTTGTCACCATAGGGCAGCACATGGCAGGCGGGCCCGTGTCGTTTCTATTCTCATCCCTCGTTGCATACATCCCATTTTCTGGCTTTTCTTAAAGGAAAGCTTTGTTCTCACTGTTTGCAACCCGTTAACGTGGAGGGGTTTGCAGTTCAAGGCTTACTTTGGGGGGCAGTTTTGTGCTCGCTAAGGCCGTGCTGGATCTTGGAAAGGTTTGAGCTGGGTACATTGGCGTAAGCATAATTTTCCTTTAAGTATTTGTATGCATTCTTTTGCCTCACGGGAGGGAAAGGAACGCTCAGCATCGCTTTGAGTCAAGCTGCACTTTGAACTGCGTTTGGAACTGGGTTTAAAAGCCCAGGAACCACATTTAAAACGTTAAGATGCTTTTATTTCTGTGCTCGGCACACACAAAAAAAGACTCGTAATGTGGTTTTTGTTTCAACCCCATGCATTCAACAAAGACAGTATTGACAGCAGGGAATGAATTGAGGGCTTGTTTCTGGGTGCTGACAGAGATTTACCAAAGGTATGTGCTTGGCTGGTGCCTGGGATTGCCAGAGCAGCCCAAGCAAGTGCTCACCACACCAGCGCGGACACACGAGGCTCCTCTGCGAGGGCTGAGCGAACCTGGAGCTGGGCCCAGCTGGAATCTCTTGGCAGGCTCGGAGGTGTGCTTCCAGCCGACAGGCTCGTGCGTGTCCCGGGCTTTCTGCGCTGCCTTCCCTCCTGAGAGCTGTTACAGGGCTTTGCTGAGCTTCCCTGCAGAGGCCAGTGCCAGCGTGAACCGTGTGGATTTGGGTTTCCAGGGGGGGTTCCTCACCTGCATTCACAGGCACTTGATCCCCCTGAGGAAGGCAGGTGAGGCTGCTCCAGGACCAGGCTGGCTCGAAGTCATCTGTGCCCAGTGACCCACTGGGCTGTGAAGAGCAGGGTGGCACAGAGCTGTGTCTCTGCCTTCCCAGCACAGAGAAGGTTGGAAGGATTTAGGGTAGACACAGGAAAAACCCTTCCCTGGGAGGGTGCTGAGGCGCTGGCACAGGGTGCCCAGAGAAGCTGTGGCTGCCCCATCCCTGCCAGTGTTCAAGGCCAGGTTGGACGCAGGGGCTTGGAGCAAGCTGCTCCAGTGGAAGGGGTCCCCATGGCAGGGGTTGGAACTGGATGAGCTTTAAGGTCCCTTCCAACCCAAACCAGTCCCTGATTCTATGAGCTGTTGGAGCCACACGGTGCAGCAGAAGGTGCGGGAACCTGCTCTTTGGAGAGACTTGGTGCTCGGGAGCAGCTTCCCAGCCCTCCGCACGGATCCGCTTTGAAAAGCCACGGAACAAGTTCACTAGGGCTGAAGGTTTTGTCCTTCCTTCAGCTGCACTGGCTTGTCTGAGGCGCCTGGAGCCGGCCCCGGGCTGCACGGGTGGAATCCGGGGAGGTGCCTGCCAGGGAGCCCTGACCCCACGGGCTTTGGGTTCTGCTGCCTCTGGGTGCATCGCGGGGTCTGGGAGCTGCCGGAGTCTTTCCCAGCAGCCGCTCGGGCCCTTGGCAGGCAGGCAGTGCCCATCGGCTCTGTGGGACCTTGACAGGCAGCGCTCAGATGGGCGAGGGGCGGGCAGGCAGCCCGCTCATAAATCTCTCTTTATGCTCTGGATCATGAAGTAATATTTTCCTGGCTGGGAAAATGGGATCGGGGGAATGTGGGCTCTGCAGCGAGCTCTCCGCGGCCGCCAGCCCCGAACGGTGGGAGCTCGCGTGGTGCAGGGATGTGCAGGGATGTGCTGCCGCTGCCAACACCAGGAACCTCCCCGGGGTCTCTCCGTGAGTTCTGCAAGCCTGGTGTTGCTCCAGGGAAGCTCTCGAGCAACCGGGATCAGGCTCAGTCCTGTTCCCCAGCCACCAGAGCCTGGCCACGGGTGTCTTCCCTCGCCGGGGGCAGCGCCGGCTCATTCATGGCACAGCCGGGACAGTTGCCTAAGCACAGGCAACCGGTGCAGGCCCTGGCTGCTGCATAGGCTTCGTGTGCCATGGCCTCTTTGTGCCTTTCTTTGGCAAGGGAAGGAACCCACAGATCCTGGCTGTGGGGCCATGGAGCTGGCTCCTCTCGGAGGGCTCGTACTGGTCTCAGATTCGTGCAGGAGAGGGGTTTGTAGCTGATGTGAGCTGGAGCATGTTGCGGGTCCAAGAAGGGTTATTTTGGAGGACTGCAGGTTACCAGTGCCGGTGCATCTCGCATAGTCCAGCCTTGGCTCTGTGCCATGCTTGGTTGTGCGTTGATCCTGCTGGGACGAGTGTCCCCCCTCCCTTTGCTCCTCACCTCCCTCCACAGAGGCTCTCACAGCCCTGAGCAGCACCTTCCTGCTCACTAACAGCTTTCAGAGGAGACTGGAGTTTGAGCTGGGTTTGGTGGTTTCTGGGCCAAAACAGCTCCAAGCCATTACCAGGACCTGCAGTGTTTCAGCAGGCCTTGGGTGTCCCTGAGCAGGCTGGTCCCTGGCTGCCCCAGCTCCTTGTAGGCCCTGTCCTGGGCTGCATGCCATCCTATGGGAACCCGGAATGCTGGGATTTGCCTGGGGGAGGTGGAAAACTGGCCTGTGTGGCCGGGAGGGGATGGGAAAAAGAGGACGTGCCTGGCTGCTGGGAATGCCCCAGCTCACCCATCTCTTCCACAACATGTTGGAACCCAGGTTCCTGCCTTTCGGAGGATTTCTGGGCAGGGCAAGCAGCAGATTCTTCCATTTCTGAATAGCTGAAAGGCAGAGGAGCAGCTCAAAGCAGGCTTGAAGGCTCCTCAAGATGATTTTAAGGCCATCTCTGCGGAAGGAATCCGTGCCTGCACTTGATGCTGCTGCTTTGCTCAGAGCAAAGCTTTGAAGTGCTGCTCTGTGGGAATGGCAAAGCCTTTCACTGAAGGCTTGGTTAAGCTCCATCTGTGGGCAGCTACCTTCAGCAGACTGCCTCGCGGGGGATTGCATGGGGAGATGTAAAGGTGAGCTGTGAAATGGAATCGATTGAACCAGGGAAGGTTGAATCTGTTTGTTTGGCTGCTGTTCAGAGCCTCCCAACTGGGGCTTGCAGGGTGACTCTTTTCTGCATGCAAGTTCCTGCATAAGGGCTGGTTTGTCCCACTTGCTGTCTTCATGTTTGCATAAGTGCTACGAGGAGGGTAAGCTGCAGAAGCAGGAGTGAACCTCCTTAAGATGCAGAGCTGGTGCCTGACTGTGGAAGAGAGGAGGTGGCATTCCTGCTTGCAGCTGCTGGCTCCAATCCTGCTTTTGGGAGTCTAAACTGGTATTAGCATGTCCCAGTTGGATCCAGGGCTCAGCATCAGCTGGTAGGGAGGAAAGAAACGAGTCCTGCCTCTCTCAGGTGCTCAGATGAACCCCTCATTTGAATGGTGGTGTCTCAGGAAGGTGAGAGGTGTCTGGCTTTGCATTAACAAGTTGTCTTCTCTTTGCAGGCCCTGGGAAGGCAGACGTAGCGCCCTACGCTGTTCTGGGCTGGAAGCCCACTGTGCTTTTGCCCCTGGGACTCCAAGAAACCTGCTTCTTTTTTGGTGAAGCAGACCCTGATCTCCTGTTTCTTTGCTGCATGCCCGCTCGCGAGTGCTGGATTATGTTTGTCTCCTTCTCCCTTTGCTCCATCATTTGGTTGAATCGTGGCTTCAAGCTAAGGAAAAGGGGCTGCACTTAAGCACACCGGGACACCCGGACCACGCTCCTGGGGTGCTGGTTCATGCAAAGACATTCAGAGTGCTGATGGGGGAGACCTGCCTTTGAAATCCCTCCTCTGCCACCCGAAACGTGCTGCCTCACCGTCCGGAGCCCTTCTCCCCGCAGCAGAGAGAATGGGCAGCACCGATGGGTTCCAGTACCGTGCGCTCTACCCCTACCGCAAGGAGCGCGAGGAGGACATTGATCTGCTGCCTGGGGACATCCTGGTGGTGAGCAAGGGGGCCCTGCAAGCCTTGGGCTTCAAAGACGGCGATGAGCAGACCCCCAATCAGATCGGATGGATCCTGGGTGTCAACGAGAGGACCAAGCAGAAGGGCGACTTCCCGGGCACGTACGTGGAGTACGTGGGGCCGGTGAAGATCTCGGTGCCCTCGCACCGGCCCCGAGTGCAGAGGCCTCTGCCCGCCACGCCGGGCGCCAGCGGCTGCCGCCTCCCCGAAGCTCTGGAGCAAGGTAAGGCCTGCTGCGTGCTCCCACCCTCCTCTGCTCCTGACACGTGGTGGCTGAGGGGCTGCGAGAGGCTCTGCTGGGCAGCACTGGGTTGATTGCCCCATCGTGGTGGCTGCGGTTGTGGTTTAACCCCAGCCAGCAACTAAGTGCCACGGAGCCACTCGCTCCTTCCCTGATCCCAGTGGGATGGGGAGGAGAAGGGGGGGGGGGGGGGGGAACTGGTAAAATCCGTGGGTTGAGATAAGAACAGTTTAATAATTGAAATCAAGTCAAATATAATAATAATGGAAAGGGAGATAACAAAAAGAGAGGAATAACTTAAGGAAAACAAGTGATGCGCAGTACAGTTGCTCACCACTCCACTGACAGATGGCCAGCTTGTCCCCAGGCAGTGATTGGCCCCTTCCAACCAACTTCCCTCAGTTTCTATACTGGGCATACTGGTTATGGAGTATCCCTTTGGCTGGTTCAGGTCAGGTGTCTTGCCTGTGCTTTTTCGCAGCTTCTTGTTCCCCTCCTCACTAGCAGAGTATGAGAAACTGAAAAGTCCTTGACTTAGGATAAGCACTACTTAACAACTGAAATACCAGTGTGTTATCACTGTTATTGTCAGCCTAAAGCCACAGCACAGCACCGCACCAGCTACTAGGAGGAAAATTGACTCTACCCCAGATGAAGCCAGGACAGGGCTCACATTCAGACCTGGCCAAGAGAAGAGCACGTTGTTCCTCCAGCTTATCAATTTGCTCAGCACAACTTCTTGGGTTGAGCCTTGTCCCACTCCTGCCTCTCCAAGATCTTTCTCCCTCTCTGGCATGCAGCTTAGCCAGGATCCCTGGGGTCCTTGGTCCCTCCCCCTGCTCTGCTGAGGGTTTTACCCCTCTCCCTCTCTTTAGGAATAAGCCCTGACCTCTTCCCAGCGACCTCTCAGCCTCTGGAGCACCATTGCTCCCTGCTAAGAGCCGCCCAGCCCTGCTGAGACACACAATTGCTTGTCTCTGGGCAAGAGGAGAAAAGTCAGGGTCTAAAAGAGTCCTTCCGAGAACTGGAGCTAATGGCTTGTCTGCCTGGCACCCATCCCTCCCTGAGGATGCAGAGCTCTCCCTGGGGCCGGGCAGCCACCCTCGGGCAGGACGTGGGCCATCCTGCAGCTGCTTCCCAGCCGGCACTGGGCTTGGCATGGACCTGGTCCGGGAGCTGGGAATGCTGCCATGGCCCGGCACTGCCTGTGGAGCTCCAGCAGCTGCCTGCCCGCTGCCTATTGCTTTGAACATAAACCCTGTGGCAGGGGCTCTGAGGTGGCCCACAGGGGTGACAGCCACCCTTTGCCTCCCCGTGCCTTGCAGAAGACCTTGCGTGATGCACTCAGGAGGACTAGGGACAGCAGGAGCTGGTGGGCATCAGAGCACACTCCTGGCTGGCAGTCCTGTGTCCTCCCCATCCTCTGTCCAAAAGCCATGGTTATCCCATCAGCTGCTTCTAGCTGTGGGAAATACCCCTGGGGTCTTAAGGAATGGAAAGAAGCCCCCATCCCATAAACCAGGGTGGCAGGGCTGGTGCAGCTCCCCACAGCTGCCTCCCATGCTCCTGCTCCCGGAGCCAGAGGGGTGGAAACAGCTCCGTGGGCTGGGAATGTGGTCAGGCAGTGCCTTTGGGCTGGCAGCGAGAGCTGCTGACCTGAGTCACCCCGCAGAAAGCTGCTCCTCTTGGGAGCCTGGGATGTGCTCTGCAGAGGATGCGTTGGCCTTGTCTGCATCCAGCCCTGTGCTCCCTCAGGAGCTGGATTTAAGCCTTTGTGGACTCCCTCTCCTCCTCCTCCTCCTCCTCCTCGAGCAAGGCTTGGCAGAGGTGTGTCTGGATGGTCAGAGCTGCTGACCCGTGCAGGGCTGTGAAAGAAGGTGCGTTCCAAAGCTCCTGACACACAGAAAAGATGCAGTTAGGAAAGAAACCCAAAGTCAGCCAGTCTGCATCCTGCCTGGGGATGGAGCACAGTGAGGGTCAGGTACAAGGGTACATGAGGAGGGTGCCAGCACCTGTGGGTCCATCCCCCCCCCAGCCAGCCTCTATTTGGGGCACAGCAGGGACCTGCAGAGTGGCAATTCAAACACCCAAGGGCTATTTTCCAGTGCAGGCTGCTACGATGCTGCTGGGGAGATGTGTTTTTGCAACTGAGAAACCGCATTGGAGCCAAACCCGTGTTACTTCCTTGCGGGCTGCGCTTTGGGAGGTGCAGGGATGCCCCACAAAGCTCAGAGCTGCTGGGGTTTCTGCCCTGTTCCCCTCAGCCTGGCTGACAGGAATCCCTTACCCCCCTCCCAGTGTCACACGTGGAGCAGGGCCAGCACCACCTCCGTGTCGTCCCCCCCCGCCTGGGGGTACAAGGAGCCCCGGCGTGTTCCAGCGGTGGATTTACGAGCTGCCGCTGTTTGCCTTCCATCAGGAGGAGCCGAGCGGAACATGCGGCTCGCTGCTATTTCCGCAGCTGCCCCGGCCCTGCTCTGAGCAGCCTTGTGCAGGGCAGCGCGGCCCCGCGGGCTCGGGAGCTGCTGCTGGGCAGAGCAGGAGCAGGCAAAGGCAAAGGCAAGCTGCTGCCTGCTGAAGCAGCACATTCCCGGCCGGGCCACGTGGGCTGCCCCACTGTTTACTCTCCCTTCAGCCCTTCCCAAGGGTCAGGCTCGGAGCTGCCAGCCTGGAAGCTTGCCTGGGTCTTCAGCACCACGCTGGGCCCCTTCCCATGGCCAGGGGCTCCTTCCCGTTGGGGATTGCTCCCCCCCTGCCCCAACAGCACAGGCTTAGACAGAACTGGGTGCTCCCCTTTCTGTGGCTGCTTTGTCTCGCTGTGAGGCTGTGGGTGCAGGAGGCTCGGGCCAGTGTGGGGTTTCAGCTTGCTGTGCCTCATGGTAAGACCACACCGGGCGAGTTCAGGTCAGATCCATGACAACAGAGCTGTGTTTCGCAACGGGGAGCAGCCTTTTGGCTCTGCATCCCCAGAATGGAGCGTGTCCGGTGTCTGCACTGACCGTGGGGGTCCCGGAGGAGCCTCCCGCACCGGCTGGTGCTCAGCTGGATGCAAGACAGGGCCTGGCACCGCTCGTCCTTCGGCAGGGATCCCACTGGCAGCTGCCTGGCCGGGCCTGCGTGCTCTTGCCCCGGCATGCATCACCCTCCAGCACTGGGGAGCCCAGAGCTGGGACCTTCGGCTCCTCTGGAGCGAAATGCCACCCGCTGCAGGGCTGTAAATCCTCCCTCTGGGAGCAGAGGAACCCCAGTGCCGTGCCGTGTCCTGTTGCAGCTTGCGGGAGGCTGTGGGCTCCCGGGCAGAGGGAGGCCGAGGGCTGGTTTCCATGTTAAACGAGCAGTCAAGAGCAGGAATTTGCTGACATGGAGTTCTGTCTGAATCGCTGGATTAAGCACAGCTCAGCCCCCTGGCCCTGCTCCTCTGCCAGCCCTGTGCTGGGCAGGCACCGACCCCAGCCTGGGCTCCAGGAGCTCTGCTACCCCCAGGCTCTGCCTCCTGGGCTCTGCAGGAGCAAGAGGGATCCCCTGTGCACACCCCATTAGGGGCTTGGAGCAAGGCCAGGCTTGTTGTGAGCCGGCTCCCAGGCTCCCCCAGCCCCTGTGCGGTGTTTGCAGGGGCTGCAGCCCTGCTGCAGGGGCCATGGCTTTCCTCACTCTTGGATTCTGCTGTTAAGGGTGAGGTGGTTGTGCCCTGGCCGGGCTCTGCTGGGGACTGAGCTGGGGCTGACCCCTTTCTCCCTCTCTCTTTCCAGGGTCTCCTCTCCTGGAACTGCAGGAGCAGTTCAGCCCTCCCGAGCTCGCACCCCCACTGCTGGTGAAGCTGGTGGAAGCTATTGAGAAGAAAGGTAAGGGGGGATGTTGGTACCCCTGAACCCCACAGGGAGGGCAGAACGGGGGGCGGTTGTCTTTAAAAGCCCCATGGGATGTGCAGGGCTCAGCTGCCTGCAGAAGGGGAGGTTCCCTAGAGCCAAGCTTGATCCCACTGCGCCCTCCTGCATAGGGGCCTGGGGTGCGGGTGCTGGGTCTGCATGCCCTGGATGGGTGCTGGGGTTTGGGAATCACTTCCAGCCTGTGTCTATGCCACGGGGGGGGGAGAAACAAGGACACTGAATGGGGAGTCCTGGGGGCCAAGGGGGCTGCAGGAGGTTGGCCTGGACCCCCTCCAGGCCTGGTTCAGGCGGTGCTGGCAGCTGAGCGCCGTGTCCCCGCTTCCGCAGGGATAGACAGCGAGATGCTGTACAGGACATCTGGCTCCGAACTGAGGCAAGCGCTGAGAACCGGTAAGAACCAGCTCGGCGCGGGGAGGAGGCGAAGGCGCTCAGATGGAGGAGATTAGTGCCTGAGCCAGCGCCAGCAGTAATGCAAGCCAGGCCAGGCAGTTCCTGACTCCCAGCATGCTGCCGGGGGGGCCGGCCCCACACATCCCCAGGGGAAGGGGGGGACGGGACATTCCTGGAGCAAAGGGGGGACGTGGTGCTGGTGAAACCTTGTGCTTGTATCCTGCTCTCTTCAGGCGCCCTGCTCTGTGGATGGGCTGCCGGAGACTGCTCTGCCTCTGTCACAGCACTCAGAAGCAAGGGGGGGGGGACTTTGAGCTCAGTTTGGGGGCTGGAGCCGTGGCTCCGCTCTGCCGGCAGCCGATGGCTGTACCGGGGAGCCTCCGGAGCCGTCTGCCGCTTGGCTGAGCTTGGGCCTCATCCAGCACTGTGCTGGCTTGTCCCCTTCCACAGACGTTCTTGCAAACCCCAGCTGCATGGTGCCGGCAGCTCTGGCTGTGCTGCTTTTGGGACAGGCTTTGTTGCCGTCCCGACAGCCCCGTGTTCATGGGATGGCTCGGTTTGAGGGAGCTGTTTTCCCCACTGGGGTCAGTGTGGGGCTGGTCAGGCGGTGCTGGCCTCGACCAGCAGCAGCGAACAAAGCTCCTAACCCACTGATGCCCAGGATTACTGCAGCACGGCTGAGGGCAAAGAGGGTGGGCACCCAAAATGAGCTCTACCCCATCCTCGGGGAGGGGGGAACCTGCCTGGGTTCCCAGAGGCAGGTTGGTTTTGGGGTGCAGGTATCACTTCCAGGCATCCTCCTCCTGTTGGCTGCCCTGTCCTGTGATAGGTGCTTGGATGGGGTGCGATGGTGTCCAGGGTGGGGGCCCGGAGCTGCACCCATCACCATGGCACTTCTGTACCCTGGTAGATTGGACCCTGGGCGACCTGGAGCCCTTGGACGTGCACTCCTTGTGTGAGGCGGTGCGGAGGTACCTGCAGGACCTGCCCTCCCCCGTGGTGCCAGTGGCCGTGCACGGAGACATCCTGCGCATCCTGCAGGGTAAGGGCCTCCCCTGGCTGCACTTGGAATGGGTGGCTCTGTGGGGTGGATTGCTTGGGAATGGGGGGCTGTGTGGGGTCGATCACTGGGGAGTGGGTGGCTGTGTGGGGTGGATCACTCAGGAATGGGTGGCTGTGTGGGATGGATCACTGGGGAGTGGGTGATTGTGTGGGGTGGATCACTGGGGAATGGGTGGCTGTGTGGGATGGATCACTCGGGAAAGGGTGCCTGTGTGGGATGGATCACTTGGGAATGGGTGGCTGTGTGGGGTGGATCACTCGGGAATGGGGGGCTGTGTGGGATGGATCACTGGGGAGTGGGTGGCTGTGTGGGATGGATCACTCGGGAATGGGTGCCTGTGTGGGATGGATCACTGGGGAGTGGGTGATTGTGTGGGGTGGATCGCTTGGGAATGGGGGGCTGTGTGGGGTGGATCGCTTGGGAATGGGGGGCTGTGTGGGGTGGATCGCTTGGGAATGGGGGGCTGTGTGGGGTGGATCGCTTGGGAATGGGGGGCTGTGTGGGATGGATCACTTGGGAATGGGTGCCTGTGTGGGATGGATCACTTGGCAGTGGGTGCCTGTGTGGGATGGATCGCTTGGCAGTGGGTGCCTGTGTGGGATGGATCACTCGGGAATGGGTGGCTGTGTGGGGTGGATCACTCGGGAATGGGTGGCTGTGTGGGATGGATCACTGGGGAGTGGGTGATTGTGTGGGGTGGATCACTTGGCAGTGGGTGGCTGTGTGGGATGGATCGCTTGGGAATGGGGGGCTGTGTGGGATGGATCACTGGGGAGTGGGTGATTGTGTGGGGTGGATCACTCAGGAATGGGTGGCTGTGTGGGATGGATCACTGGGGAGTGGGTGATTGTGTGGGGTGGATCACTGGGGAATGGGTGGCTGTGTGGGATGGATCACTCGGGAAAGGGTGCCTGTGTGGGATGGATCACTTGGGAATGGGTGGCTGTGTGGGGTGGATCGCTGGGGAATGGGTGGCTGTGTGGGATGGATCACTCGGGAATGGGTGGCTGTGTGGGGTGGATCGCTGGGGAATGGGTGGCTGTGTGGGATGGATCACTCAGGAATGGGTGGCTGTGTGGGGTGGATCACTTGGGAATGGGTGGCTGTGTGGGGTGGATCACTCGGGAATGGGTGCCTGTGTGGGGTGGATGTGTTTGGGGTATTAAAGCAAGTCCTGTCCCTATGGGACATGACCCCTGCTGCTGACGGCGCTCCCGCAGTGCCGCAGCTGGAGCACGGAGCGGTGCTGCCTGTCCCCACTCTTCCATCGGGTCTGGTTCTCTTCCCCAGAGGTTCCCCAGCCGGAGAATTGCCGGAAGCAGCTGCTGCTGGCCCTGGAGTCGCCTGCGGTCCCGCTCCAGAACACGCTCACCCTGCAGTTCCTGCTCCGGCATCTGGGGAAGGTATCGCAGCAGGCCGAGAGCAACAGCCTCCACCCTCGGGCCCTGGGAGAGATCTTCGGCCCCCTTCTCCTCCGGCTGCCTGGCGCCAGGTACGTGAGGCTTTTGGGTTCCAGCCTCTGTGCCTGGCAGGACCCGGAGTCCAGGCTGTGAGAGCAGGTCTGCCCGCAGCCCCTGCCTCGCTGCACGGGGGATTAAACTGCTGGCAGCACACAGAGGTGGGACTCAGAGCCAGGGCAGAGCCTTGCCTCTGTGTCAGCCTGGGCTCTGGCAGCTGGGATGAACCGCCTGCCCCTTTGCCCAGGGAGCACGGGAGCAGTGCCAGGTTTCCCCCCACCCCAGAACTGCTCTTCCTACTTGGCTCCTCTCTCCCTGCAGCCCAGAGCTGAGCCCTGACTTCTCCGTCCTGTTTTTGGAGATGCTTCTGCAGACGAAGGAGCTGGAGCCAGAACAGTTGCCTCCAGGTACTGAGATGCCCCTTCCTTGGGGCCTAAAGCGCTGGGGTTTGTGCTCTGGGGATGTGGAGTCTCTGCCCCCCATGAGCGGGTTGCTGAGGGCATTTCTGGAGCCCAGCTGTGCCTGGAGCCCACCTCGAGGCATTCATCTGCTGCTGTGGATGTGCCTGGAGCAGCTCCCCGCAGCGTGGTGGCCAAGGGGGCTTCCCAGGATAGTCACAGCAGGGAGGCAGACTCAGTGCTCCAAGGGATTGCCTGTGGACAGCTGGAACTTGGGCTCGCCCCGCTTCCCTCCTCCTTCTCTTACAGCCTTGCCTCCAAAACCCCCTAAGCCAAAGCCCAGCGCAGCCAGCTTGGCCAACGGGAACAGCGTGTCCCTGCAGGACGCCGAGTGGTACTGGGGTGACATCTCACGGTAAGGGGATGGCTGGCAGCCCACATCCCGGGTGCCCTGTCCATGGCGTTCTCTAGGGGAGCTCTGGTTACATCTCACAGGCTGTAACAGTCACATTCCTTGCAGGGAGGAGGTGAACGAGAAGCTACGGGACACACCGGATGGTACCTTCTTGGTGCGCGACGCCTCCAGCAAGATCCAGGGGGAATACACCCTCACGCTCAGGTAGGGTGCTGGGGGGTCCCTGTGCTGACAGCAGCCTGGATGAGAAGCTGTCAGGCTGGAAGGTGGTGCTGAGTGTCCTCTCCTCTCCCGTCACCGCAGGAAGGGAGGCAATAACAAGCTGATCAAGATCTTCCACCGGGAAGGGAAGTACGGCTTCTCGGAGCCCCTCACCTTCGGCTCGGTGGTGGAGCTCATCACCCATTACCGGCACGAGTCACTGGCCCAGTACAACGCCAAGCTGGACACCAGGCTGCTCTACCCCATCTCCAAGTACCAGCAGGTGAGGCCTGTGCAGTGCTGGCCAGGGGCATTTGCTCGTCCATCCCCAGTCCTTTGGTAAAGGTCGATGTCCACCTCTTCCCCATGCTGGGATGTTGCTGTGTGGGGTGACAGCCAGCCTGCAGGACTGGTGGGGTTTTGTGGGACCAGCTGCCTCGCAGAGGGGCTGCTGTAAGGCAGGAGCAGGCCCTGAGGGAGGCTCTGTGTATGGCAGGACCAAGTGGTGAAGGAGGACAGCGTGGAAGCCGTCGGGGAGCAGCTGAAGGTCTATCACCAGCAGTACCAGGACAAGAGCTGGGAGTACGACCTGCTGTATGAGGAGTACACGCGCACGTCCCAGGTACACAGGCACTGCCTTCCCCCTGGGCTGCCCTGACATCTTGATGGCCACTGCTGGGCACGGAGGGGAGCAGGGGTTGGGCATCCCCTGCCTTACTTTGCTGCTGGACTTGAGAATGGGCTTTGAAGAGGGAGATACTTTGGCTGCAGCGAGGACAGTGCTTCTTTGGGGAGGGGGAAAGAGAGGATGCGAATGGGCAGAACCTGCCCCAGTGCTCCCCTGTCCTCAGCTCTCCCCTCCCTTCTCCTCAGGAGCTGCAGATGAAGAGGACTGCAATTGAGGCCTTCAACGAGACAATCAAGATCTTTGAGGAGCAGTGTCAGACGCAGGAGAAATGCAGCAAGGAGTACATCGAGCGCTTCCGGCGGGAGGGCAATGAGAAGGAGGTGCAACGGTGAGGACAGGGGGTGCTGCTGCCCTGCCTGGGGAAGGGCTCTGCAGGGCTGGAAGCTCCTCCTGGCCCAGCACAGAGCTGAGGCACGCAGAGCCCTTGTCTCTCCAGCAGCGAGCTGTGTGCTGGAGCTGGCAGGCTGCCTCCTCCGCCTCCCCCACCCTGGCTCACAGCCTCGTCCCCCCCCCCTCTTTCTCCCAGGATCCTCATGAACTCGGAGAAACTCAAGTCCCGCATCACGGAAATCCATGACAGCAAGATGAAGCTGGAGCAGGACCTGAAGAAACAAGCCTCGGAGAACCGGGAGATCGACAAGCGCATGAACAGCCTCAAGCCAGACCTCATGCAGCTGCGCAAACTGCGGGACCAGTATTTGGTGTACGTAGCTCCTGCCCCCGTGGAGGGCTGGGATTGGGGCCCTGCTCCCCCCCCCAGCCATCTGGCTGCCTCCTTGAGGGCTTTGGGGCTTGTCAGACCAGCTTGTGGGCTGCTGCGTGCAGGAATGAACCCTGCAGCGCGCGGCCTCGGGCACGGCTGCTGCCCTCTGGTGATGGCTGCTCCAGTGGCGTCTGGCCTGGGCACGCTGAGCTCTGCCTCTCCTTCCCCAGGTGGCTGACGCAGAAGGGTGCCCGGCAGAAGAAAATCAACGAGTGGCTGGGTATCAAGAACGAGACGGAGGAGTGAGTGTCCCTGTGTGCCTTGTGCTGGGATCAGCAGCCCTGGGGGTGTGCAGAGAACGTGTAGATGAGGCCCTCAGTGGCAGGGTTTAGTGGTGGGTTTGGCAGTGCTGGGGTAAAGGTTTGGACTTGATGATCTTGAAGGTCTTTTCCAGCCTGGTTGATCCTATGATGGGGGGGGGGGGGGGGGGGGTGTATGCTGGGGCTGATCCCATCTCCCTACCTGGGAGCTGAGAGCATCTTCCCTGCCGGAAGGGGTGCTGGCGCATCTAGCAGTGGGAGGGGAGCTGTGGGGGCCACGTGCCCAAATTGAGGGGGTCTGCCCCTCCCTGTGCTCAACTGCAGCCAGTACTCCATGATGGATGATGAGGAGGAGCTGCCCCACCACGAGGAGCGAACGTGGTACGTGGGGAAGATCAACCGTTTGCAGGCAGAAGAGATGCTTTGTGGCAAGCGGGACGGCACCTTCCTGATCCGCGAGAGCAGCCAGAAGGGATGCTACGCCTGCTCCGTGGTGTGAGTATCTCCATGTGCTGGGATGGGGCTGGCGTGGGCTCTGCTCCCGCATTCCAGCTCGACAGATGCTGGAGCTGGTGGAAGCATCAAGCTGGGCTCCCGAGGTGGCCCAGATGTGTCATTGGGCTGCTCTGGTGATGCCTGCTTGTGCTCTGCTGTCCCTGTCCCACTGCTGACCCGTGTCCTTTCCGTCCCTGGCAGGGTGGACGGTGACACCAAACACTGTGTGATCTACAAAACAGCCACAGGCTACGGGTTCGCTGAACCCTACAACCTCTACGCCTCCCTCAAGGACCTGGTCTTGCACTACAAGCACACGTCCCTGGTGCAGCACAATGACTCCCTGAATGTCACGCTGGCTCACCCTGTCCTTTCCCAGCCACCAGCCAGATGAGCAGCCCATGCACAACGTAACAGCTGCCTTCAGCTTCTCCCCAGGGCGCTGCTTTCTGGCTCTGGACTCTTTGCACCCTGTATAGTTGAGTCTCTGTGCTCCTGCCCCTCCAGAGCCTCTGAGATGTCTGTGACTGTTCCTGGTGTCCCTTTTGGTCAGTAGCTGAAACCCGTGTTGGCTGGTGGGACAAAACGGCTGGGCTGTTGATTCCCAGTGGACTCCAGCCTTTAGGAAGCAGGATCCAGTCGTGATTGAATTGCTGGGGTGAGCACAGTCCTCTCTCCTTCCCCAATAAGCAGGTCAGATCCCCTCTTGCTGGCAGGTCGCCCCACTATGCATCACTGTAGAGGTAGATCCCCAGTTCCAAGGGGCTCCCTGCTGCTTGGATGCTGGAGGAGGCAGAGGAGGAGGAGGCTCCGCTGAGCATGTGCATCCTCCACTCTCCCTTCCCTTGGTGACTTGCAGGCTGTGGCAGTGTCTGGTACGAGAGGTGCTGCTCTTCCATGCAGAGACTCATTTAGAAAGGAGAAACCCTGTCCTCTGGGGGGCTTTTCAACCCAGGTTTCTGCTCCACACCATGCCCCACCTGCCCATCTTGTTCCCTCATTCCATAATCACCTCTGGAGTGTTGCTGTCCGGGGAGGGAGGATCCAGTTAGTGAGGAATCTCTCGCCTTAGTTGTGCCAGCTAAGCTGTGAAATCCGTGTGGGTGCCGTGTGTTTGCCCTGGGCAGAACCTCTGGATGCACAGCTCCTTGTTTCCGGCCGTCTTGGGTGATCCTTCCCCTTGACGCTCACTGTAGCTCTGTAAATACGGTTCCTTTTGTAATCAGCTGCTTTCCTAGTGCTGGTGTTTGCTGAACTCTCACTACCCAGCAGCTGCCCAGGCTGCTGCAGACCCGGGTCCTGCCAGCTTGAAGCAGGAGGGGGCCGGAGGCCGACGCACACTACGAGCCCTGTACAAAATGAAGGAGCTCCCTGCTGCAGGAGGACGGTATCTGCTGGGCCGAGGGCCTGGGCACGTACAAACGTATATGCATGATGTGGAACTCTGTATGCAAAGCACTTAGAATCATGAGTACTGTATGGGGGTGAAGGAACTGGCTGTTGCTGTCGTGCTGCCCCTCGGAGCTGGCTGGTGCAGGCAGGGATTTGTTGGGTCTGAGCTCAAAGGGCTCGAGGGCCACAGAGGTGGCTCTGCTGGACCTGGGCTGAGAGTTGAGGCCACGGTGGCATTTGCTTCACTGGGTTATCCTGCCTGCCTGCCTTGAAGGAAGCATTAATTGTCCTCTTGATTTGCCGGAGAGGCTCTTTCCCTGCCGGAGCTGCATCCTTGGGCTGGATGCTGTGGGCTTCGCCGCTTCTGTTGCTGTCGGACCTGCGAGGTGCTGCCTGCTCATGCTCTGCATCCTGCCCTTGATGTGCCATCTGTGTCGGGTACCTCCTCCCCCAGCTCTGCTTTGCCCTGGTCCTTTGGGATCTGGGGTTGCTGGAGCAAACATCCCATCCCCATTGCTTGTGGCAGCTTCTGTGCTCGGCTGTACAGCCCCCATTCCCTGCATGCCCTCTGCAGGCCCTGGGCTGTGGTTTTGGGGCTGGTTCCTCACCGTTTGGTGCTCTGAGGCCGTGGTGCAGCAGTGCCAGCCCTGACCCATCACAGCTCAGGGTGCCCAAGTGCCATGGAAGGGGCAGGCACCAGCCCCGGGGAGCTGTGGGGTGCAGAGCCCGGAGGAGGCCGTGTGTGGCTTCAGGCATCACTTGGGAAAAGCCACCAGGGATAATGAAGGGAATAGTTTGTGCTTGGGCACGTGAGCGATGAGAACACGTGGGAATGGGGCAGGCAGGCTTTGGTGCTCATAGCCCTTTCTGCAGAGGCCTCTGCAGGGTGGGTGCCATGCCAGCACCCCAAAGCTTCCGGCCAGGCTCCCACCCCATTCCCAGCAGTGTATTTCCTTCTCTCACCACGTTCTTTGCTCCTCTTGGCTCAATTCCTGCTCTTCTCCCCATGCAGTCCCCTTCTCGCTGGAGCCTTTTCCTCCCCAGGAGCTTGGGCAGCTCCCTGTGATAATGGGGGGTCACAGTCACCCCCTTGCGCCCTGCAGCACCCATCACCCGTGCAGGGCTCCGCTCGCTGTGTACAAGGAGGAGGACAAAGCCCTTCCCCAGGGCTGCCTTTCCCTGATGGTGCTTGACTTGGCTCCCTGCAGCTCAGCCCTTCCCTGCCCCCCCCACCCCGGGGGGGGGAACCCCAAGCCCTGAGCTCCCCCACAATGAAGCTGGTTGTGATTTGTCCCGCGCTGCTTTGCTGGTGCTGTTGTTGCCGCTGGATGCCGCCGCTCGCGATGTGTCCCCAGGCTCTGGGCTGTGCTTTGCTGCTTGTGACCCCCCCCAAAACTCCCTGTTGTCCCCCCTAAACCGTGCTGCTCGCCCCCATCCCATGGGTGCAACGTGGCCGTTCCTGCTCCCCGGGGCACAGCTCCGGTCTTGTCCCTCTCTATCCCAGCTTGGGATGCTCCACGCTCCCCCATCACCCCACTGAGGGCTTGGGGTGGGGTTTGTGCTCGGAGAGGATGTGGCGGCTGCATGAGCACAGCTGAGGTTTAGTTCTAGGTATATGCAATAATCCCTCGCCACTTCAGCTGCCCCGTTACCAGCAGTTGCTCTCTCTCTGCTCTTTCTGTCGATGTTTACTAATGTCAGCCCCATTATTTGTTACTGTAAGAGGATTTTTTGTACGGTACTTCCAAAAAAAAAAATAAACCCACAAAACAACCACCCCCACCCCTCCCCCTAAGAAAAAAAAAAAAAGGAAATAAACAGAATTCATGGAACTGCTGCCGGGAATTCTGTGGGAACAGGGACGGGATTGGGACCCAGCTGGTTGTGCCCCATCCCGTGCCGGGTGGCAGCAGAGCCCGAAGGGGGGAAGCACAAAGTTCCTCCGTTCCCAGCACTAGGAATGACTCCAGGGCGGAGCTGCCGGTGCAGCCCCGGGCTGCTGGGGTTCGGCTTCACCCCGGACCCCAGCGCTGCTGCGGGACCGAAGGGAGCCGGAGCCGGGCGGCCCGAGTGAGTCAGCGCCGGCGTCACCGGAGGGGCCGGTTGAGCGGGGCAGGAAGGGCGGGCGCAGCTCTGGAAGCGCTCATCGGGACAGCGCTCCCATGGCCCCCGCGGCGTTGCTGCCGCTGCTGGCGCTGCTGGCCCCGGGGCTCGGAGCGGCTCCTGCCGCCTGCGACCGTGACCCTGCGCGGCTCTGGTGCCGCTCGCCGGACGTCGCCGCCGCCTGCCAGGTCAGAGCCGCCGGGGGCACCCGCGGCACACGGGGCAACGGCTCCTATGGGGCTGGGTGAGCGGGGACGGGGCCGGGGCCGGCAGCGCTGCGGGGCATCCCTGAGCATCCCTGCGGCTCGGGCTGGCAATGCCACAGGGGTGCTCAGAGCCCCTGTGCCGCGCTGGCACCGCAGCGGTGCCCGGCACCCCCCGGCCCCGACCCTTCCCTCTGGGCACTTGTGGCTGCAGCCAACCTCGGCGGTTGGGTGCTGGGCTCCGCTCATGGGGAAGCTGCTCTGGAAAGCCCCGGCGCTGCAGGACTTTCACTTCCCTTCCCATACCCTCACCCCCAGCCCCCTTCCCAGGCGCTTTCCCCCATCCCTGTGAATGCGGGGAGCAGGGAACCGCAGCCGATCCCCCCCCTCCGGCGCACCCCGACCCCTTCCCGCACACAGGCTCCGGGCCCCGGCGCCCACCCCTCGCACCCGGCGGCTGCCCCCGTGGAGCTGAGCCTGTTCTACGAGAGCCTGTGCCCCGCGTGCCGCAGGTTCCTGGTGCAGCAGCTCTTCACCGCCTGGCTGCTGCTGCCCCCCGAGGCCCTGAGCATCACCCTGGTACCCTACGGTAACGCCCAGGTAGGAGCCGGAGCCACCTTGGTGCCCGTGGTCGGGGGGTGCTCGTCCTGGTGCTGCCGGCCCCACTCAGAGCGCTTGGTCCTGCAGGAGAGGAACGAGAGCGGGAAGTGGGAATTTAAGTGCCAGCACGGCCCCGAGGAGTGCTTGGGCAACATGATTGAGGTGAGGGGGGTGCTCTCTGCCCCGTGGCGGTGGCGTGGGGGGGAGCTGGTGCTAAATGAATCACAGAATCCCAGCCTGGTGTGGGTTGGGAGGGACCTTAAAGCTCACCCAGCGCCACGGGCAGGGGACACCTTCCACTGGAGCAGCTTGCTCCAAGCCCCTGTGTCCAACCTGGGAAAGACTCCGGCTGCTCCCGGACCCCACGATGCACCCAGAGGCAGCAGAACCCAAAGCCCGTGGGGTCAGGGCTCCCTGGCAGGCACCTCCCCGGATTCCACCCGGGGCCGGCTCCAGGCGCCTCAGACAAGCCAGTGCAGCTGAAGGAAGGACAAAACCTTCAGCCCTGGTGAACTTGTTCCGTGGCTTTTCAAAGCGGATCCGTGCGGAGGGCTGGGAAGCTGCTCCCGAGCACCAAGTCTCTCCAAAGAGCAGGTTCCCGCACCTTCTGCCGCACCGTGTGGCTCCAACAGCTCAGAGAATCAGGGAATGGTTTGGGTTGGAAGGGACCTTAACGCTCATCCAGCTCCAACCCCTGCCATGGGGACCCCTTCCACTGGAGCAGCTTGCTCCAACCTGGCCTTGAGCACTGCCAGGGATGGGGCAGCCACAGCTTCTCTGGGCACCCTGTGCCAGCGCCTCAGCACCCTCACAGGGAAGAGCTTCTGCCTAAGAGCTCATCTCAGCCTCCCCTCGGGCAGGTTCAAGCCATCCCCCCTGTCCCGTCCCTGCATCCCTCGCCCAAAGCCCCTCTCCCTGTCCCCGCAGACCTGCCTGATGCACGAGGCCAAGAACTTCAGCACCTACTTCCCGGTCATCTTCTGCCTGGAGTCGGGCAGCTCCGTCACCCAGACCCTGGAAGCCGTACGTGTGTCCCCCCTCGGGCCCCGCTCCGGGCCCGCTCCGCGCTGACGGCCGCTCCGTCCCGCAGTGCCTCCAGGTCTATGCCCCGCAGCTGGACGGGACCCGCATCGCCGCCTGCGTGCAGGGGGACACCGGGGCCGCCCTCATGCACCGCAACGCGCAGCTCACGGAGGCGCTGGACCCCCCGCACCAATACGTGCCCTGGGTCGTGGTTAACGGGGTACGGCCGGGAGCGGATGGGGGTGAGCCAGGGCCGGGGGGGGGAGCGCCCCTGACCGGCCCCGTGTCCCCACACGCAGAAGCACACGGACGAGCTGCAGGAAGAGGCCGAGGCGTCGCTGCTGGGGCTCATCTGCCGCCTCTACCAGGTGGGATCCCGGTGGGAACGGGGACCGGGACCGGGACCCGTCCCCATTGGGCTCTACCGGTCCCTCTCTGCCAGGGGGAGAAGCCCGAAGCCTGTGGGAGCTCAAGGACACCGGAGGCCCGGCCCCGCTGCCGGCGCTGAGGGAAGGTCTGGGAGCACCGGGGAGAGAGCAATAAAGAGGTTAATGAAGGGTTCGGTCAGAAACAGCAGGCTCCGGATGGGGCGATGGGAGCGGCGCGGCGGGGCGGGGGCGCACCGGGACCAGCGCCACCGGGGCCGCCTCGGTACGTGTCATGGCGGCCGCCTGTGCCTCGGTACGTGTCATGGCGGCCGCCTGTGCCTCGGTACGTGTCATGGCGGCTGCCTGTGTAGGTGTCATAGCGGCCGCCTGTGCCTCGGTAAGTGTCATGGCGGCTGCCCTGCGTGTGTAGATGCCATGGCGGATGCCTCTGTACGTGTCATGGCGGCCGCCTGTGCCTCGGTACGTGTCATGGCGGCCGCCGGAAGCGGAAGAGGTTGCGTCACAGGCTGCGCCCTCTCTTCCGCGTGGTGGTGGTGGTGAGCGGGGGCAGGTCCGGGGTAACGGGGGGGGGGGGGAAGTTTAGCGCCGGTATCGGGGGGCACGGCACGGGTAAGGAGGGCACGGTACCGGTGCCATGGCGCAGGTCACGGGGACCGGGGACCGGGGGCAAGGCACTGGTACAAGGGCGCACCGGTACCGGGAGCATGGCACCGATAGCGGCGGCATGGCACGGGTACCGGGAGCATGGCACAGTACCTGTACAATGACACCGATACCGGGAGCATGGCACGGGTACCAGGAGCATGGCACAGTACCTGTACAATGGCACCGATACCGGGAGCATGGCACAGATACTGGGGGCAAGGCATGGCTACCGGGAGCATGGCACGGATACAGGGAGCATGGCACGGGTATCGGGAGCATGGCACAGTACCTGTACAATGGCACGGGTACCGGGAGCATGGCACGGATATGGGGGACATGGCACGGATACCGGGGACAAGGCACTGGTACAGGGGTGCACCGGTACTGGGAGGATGGCACGGGTACTGGGGGCAAGGCGTGGGTACCGGGAGCATGGCACAGATACGGGGCACATGGGACGGGTACCGGCAGCAAGGCACGGGTACCGGGAGCATGGCATGATACCGGTACCATGGCACGCGTACCGGGGTACAGCATCAGTACCGGGGGCACGGCAGGGGTAATGGGGTCTCAGGGGTGCTAGATCAGTGGGTCCCGGGGTGCTATGGGGGTGTCTCCATCCCCGCTGACCCCCCCGGCAGGGGCCCGCAGGATGCTGGCGCGGGGCTGGCGGCGGCTCTTCACGGGGCGGCTGCTGCTGCTGACCAACACGGCGAGCTGCGGAGCCATGCTGGCCACCGGGGACGTGCTGCAGCAGGCCTGGCACTGCCGGCGGCACCCGGGCACCGACCTACAGCCGGCGCGCACAGGTGACAGCGGCGGGAGCGGTACCCACGGCGGTGCTGAGGCCGAGCTCCGTGGGGCGGGGACACAACGGGTGGGGAAGGGATCGATCCGGAGGGACCTGGATGCGCTGGAGGGGTGGCCAAGGGCAAGCTCATGGAGCTCAGCAAAGCCAAGGGCAAGGTCCTGCACATGGGTCGGGGCAATCCCAGGCACAGCCACAGGCGGCGGGGAGAAGAGGTTCAGAGCAGCCTGAGGAGAAGGACTCGGGGGTGCTGGTTGATGAGACAATGAACGTGAGCCGGCTTCAGTGTGCGCTCACAGCCCCGAAACCACCCGTATCCTGGGCTGCATCAACAGGAGCGTGAGCAGCAACTCGTGCTCCTGAAAACCTCTCTGCAAACCCCCAGGAGCTGATGTGGTGAGCCTGGAGAAGAGAAGCTGCAGTGAGCCCTCAGAGCAGCTTCCAGTGTCTGAAGGGGGCTACAAGGATGCTGGAGAGGGGCTCTGCATCAGGGACTGCAGTGATAGGACAAGGGGTGATGGGTTCAGACTGGAACAGGGGAAGCTCAGGTTAGATCTAAGGAAGAAGCTCTTCCCTGTGAGGGTGCTGAGAGAAGCCCAGAGAAGCTGTGGCTGCCCCATCCCTGGCAGTGTTCAAGGCCAAGGTTGGACACAGGGGCTTGGAGCAAGCTGCTCCAGTGGAAGGGGTCCCTGCCCGTGGCAGGGGTTGGAGCTGGATGAGCTTTAAAGGTCCCTTCAACCCCAACCCCTTCTGAAGTCTATGATTTATGCCTCTGAACTCATCCTCATTCCGATGGAGCAGGAATTAGGCACCAGCTCCCCGGCACCACACGAAGCCTTTGTGCTCCCCCCAGCGCCGCATCCGCCGCCGGGGCCGTGGGGCAGCCACATGAATAATGCACGGGTGCCCGGTGTTGTGTTGCAGGGCGGATGTTCGCCATCGGCTGCAGCATGGGCCCGCTCATGCATTACTGGTACCTGTGGCTCGACGCTGCCTTCCCGGCGCGGGGTGTGAGGGGGCTCAGAACCATCCTCAAGAAAGTCTTCATGGACCAGCTGGTGGCATCGCCCGCCCTGGGCGCCTGGTACTTCCTGGGTAGGTGCCAGCACCCTCCTTGCGCCCGTGGTGCTGAGCTCCGGAGCACCGCCATGCACTGATGCTGTGTCCCGCAGGCATGGGCACGCTGGAGGGGCAGGCTCTGAGGGAGAGCTGGGAGGAGCTGAAGGACAAATTCTGGGAGTTTTACAAGGTAAAGCCCCCCCTCCTGCCCTCGGGTTTCATCGGGGGCCCCTCTGCTCTGCTCTGTGAGACCCCCCCCCGCAGCACTGTGTGTGGTGCTGGTGGCCTCAGTGCAAGGACTTGGAGCTGTTGGGGTGAGTCCAGAGGAGGCCGCGAGGATGAACAGGGGCTGGAGCAGCTCCTGTGTGGAGCCAGGCTGAGAACACTGGGGCTGTTGAGCCTGGAGAGGAGAAGCTGCGTGGAGACCTCAGAGCAGCTTCCAGTGTGTGAAGGGGGCTACAAGGATGCTGGAGAGGGGCTCTGCATGAGGGACTGCAGTGATAGGACAGGGGGTGATGGGTTCAGACTGGAACAGGGGAAGTTCAGGTTGGAGATAAGGCAGGAGCACCCTAACCCTGACCCTGTGAGGGTGCTGAGGCACTGGCACAGGGTGCCCAGAGAAGCTGTGGCTGCCCCATCCCTGGCAATGCTCAAGGCCAGGTTGGAGCAAGCTGCTCCAGTGGAAGGGGTCCCAGTGGCAGGGCTTGGAGCTGGATGAGCTTTAAGGTCCCTATAACCCAAGCCAGGCTGTGACTGTGGTTCCTTGCTCTCCACAGGCTGACTGGTGCGTCTGGCCCGGGGCTCAGCTCATCAACTTCCTCTTCGTGCCCCCCAAGTACCGGGTGATTTACGTCAACGTGGTCACGCTGGGCTGGGACACGTACCTCTCCTACCTCAAACACAGGGTGAGCCCCAGCACCGGGGGTGCATCCCCATCGCCGGCCTCACCCCACACACAGCACCTCTCCTGTTTTCCAGCCCGGCACCCCCCCGAGCACGGAGCACAGCCAGCGCAGGGCCGGGATGTGAAGGAGCTGCTCTCAATGGCAGCGTTTCCAGAGGCTTCTCCCCATGGTGAGATGTTTTCTGGGCATCTCCGTGCCTCAATCCCCCCCCCCCACAAGCGATGGCTGGCGACCATCACTGCCACCTCAGTGCTTGCTGCTTAACTCCTCTATTGGCCGCAGCACTGCGTTGGGTTTGTGTTTGGAGCCCATCGCTGCCCCAGGGTGGGCTGTAGAGCGGTTTCTGTCTCTCTCCATCCACAGAGCCCCTGGCGTGGGGAGGAGCTGCTGCAGCTCCGCTTTGCCCCCTCCGGACAGGTTGATTTGCCCTTCTCCAGAGCAAGCCTGGCCCTTTGCTCCGCTCCAGCGCCTTCCTCTGCTCCTCTTCTGGCTGCTTGGCAAAGAGGACGCTGCCCCTTTGGAACCTCAGCCCGTTCCCTGCTGCTGCTGCCGCTGCTCTGTCCTCAGAGCTGGAGTCGCTGAGCTCCTCCTCACCCCCCCCTCTCCCCATCCCCATGCGTGGGCTCCTGCAGCCACCCGGTGCCTATAAATAAGAGCGGTGTGAGCGCAGCCGCCTGCTCGCTGCCACGGCTGAACCCATGCGGAGGCAGCTGGGTGCTTCTAAGGCAACGGTTGGGCAGGGTCTGGCCCCTCACCGGGACCTTCCCTTGTTTCCAGCATCAACGGGAGCTGCCTCAATGTTAAGCTTAACCCAGTGCCTTGGAGCTCTGTCTTCATCCCTCCTGTGGTCCCCCCCCCGGCACCAAGGGGCCACCCGAGCTGCCAGGAGCCCTTTGGAGGATGCTCATGAAGACACCAGAGCAGTTTTGGCTCCTCTTTGGAGACGAGGTCGGCAGCGGGGCCGCGGGTACGGACACGGGGCACCCCCCCCCCGCCCTGCCCTGCGCCCGCAGTGACCCCCAGAGGCCAGTGATCAGCAGTGATTTATTTCTTCACACCATTTCTGGAATACAGTGATTTTTAGGAAATTTGTCCTTTTTTTTTTCTTGTTTTTTTTTTTTTGTTTGTTTTTTTTTGACACTTTTGACATTTGTACAGTACAGAGTTAACTCTTCCATAAGTAAACTTCACCAAAAAAATAGGAAAGGGGAAGGGGAAGGGAGGTGGGATTTGCAGTCAGGGAAAACGGGGTGGGGGGGAACCTGGAAATTAAAAACACAGAACTCCAAGAAAAATAAATAAGAGGGAAGCAAGACCTCCAGGTCCAGGTTTGCTACAGGAACATCCACGTGGGCACAGTCTCCACAGAAGCACGGTACTACAGGAACACAGGAGGAGCCGAACGCCCCGTAGCAAATCAGCAACACAATGGTCCCCATGGAGGCAAAGCCGGGGTTGTACCAAGGTCCCCATCCCCAAAGCAGGGCTAACTTGCTGCAGGCTGCTCGGCCGAGCTCTCGGGGATGCATCTGGGTGGGTTTTGGGGGTACCTTTAAAGAAGATTTCTCTTGCAAAGATATTCACAAGCAAGGTTACCACAGAGAGAAAGAAAACCTGGATGCACCAACACGGCCACAGCACAGCAGGTCACGCACAGCGTCACTTCTACACCTATTTACAAGGGGTTCTTCTTTATGTACAAGGAGGAAGACGGCGGGAGCATAAATTAGCATCTATTTATACAAATAAACAAGAGATAGGAAGTATCCATCCATCTTGGGGAGGGGGAAGAGCCGGGCACAAAGAGACCCCCCCCCCCAAGGAGCTCTTTGGGCAGGCCAGGCTGGGGATGGGGACATGGGGAGGCCCAGCGGGGATCTGAGGTTTGGAGGGGGGGTCCCACTGCAGCTCCCCACAAGGGCAGGGGGTGCATCCCTGCTCCCAAGGGAGGGATGGGATGGGGGGGTGAGCAGAGAAAATAGTATTCCTCAGGGAAAAGGGGGGTTTGGAGTGATTAAAAGCAGAACAAGGGGGGGGGGGGTTCTACCAGCCCAGGCTTAAAAATAAATTAAGGGGATTGGAGGGGGCAGAGCCTAACTGAAGGGGGGGCTCCTAGAGGGGCTGCAGCCCTTTCGGAGGTATCAGCAGCAAAAGCCCCCGTGGGACCCCCCCCAAGAAGAGGGGCTCAGGGGGAGGAGAGGGGTGCACTGACCAATATTGAGGGGTGTTGGGGGGGGGGGGGGGCTTGGTCCTAGCAGGCACAGTCCTGGTGCGGGGGGGCCTGCTGGTCCGTGAGCTGGGGGCCCTGCTTGGCGCCGGTGACCGCCGGGTCGGCCGTGTCCAGCGACTCCGACATCTTCTCGCAGATGATGTCCACCAGGCGCTCGAAGGTCTGCTTCACGTTGATGTTGTCCTTGGCGCTGGCCTCGAAGAACTCAAAGCCTGGAGGATGCAGGCAGAGGAAGGGGACACACACACACACACACACATGGATATAGATCAGGGCTGTGCCCAGCAGAACCCTCCCCGGCTCCTCCTCCCATCATTAACCAGTGAAGGGATGCGTGCGCTGCACACACCTGGACCACCCGGCTCCATCCTTACCCCTGCAGCCACCCAGCTCCATCCCCTCGGCAGGTTTCTGGTGCTGCAATGGGAAGCAGCATCACCCCCCCACCCCTTCCCCCGGTGATGCCTTATTCCTTATGCACTGAGGGACAAGTCACTGCTGCTCTCAAAGCAGAATGACAGGGAGGGAATCCAGCCCCGAATTCAATGACATGGGGGTGGGGGAGCAGATGGGTGTCCCCCCCACCCCGGCTCACCCAAGTGCTCAGCGAGCTGGCGGCCCTTCTCCGAGGAGACGACGCGCTCGTCCTCCATGTCACATTTATTCCCCACCAGCAGGACCTGGGCGTTGTCCCACGAGTAGGTTTTGATCTGGGTGGACCTTAGGGGAAGGGAAAAAGGGAACGGATGATGGGGGGCAGAGAAGGGCGATGGAGGTGCCTGGGAAAGGTATTTGGGGGGGGGGAATGGACCCCCCAGAACCCTGCCTGAGTGCTCACCAGTCCTGCACGGCGTTGAAGGACTCCTCGTTGGTGATGTCGTACATCAGGATGAAGCCCATGGCACCGCGGTAGTAGGCGGTGGTGATGGTGCGGTACCGCTCCTGGCCGGCTGTGTCCTGGGGTGAGAGCAGCACATCAGCACCGTGCCACCCAGCCGGGGACAGCAGCACCAGCATCACCCCACACACACCACCACCACCCCGGCGAAGCGAACAGCCCCACAGCAAGCACCCAGTGCCGGGGTCTCACCCAGATCTGCAGCTTGATGCGCTTGTCGTTCCGGTAGATGGTCTTGACCTTGAAGTCGATGCCGACGGTGCTGACGAAGGCCGGTGTGAAGGAGTCGTCAGCGTACCGGAAGAGGAAGGAGGTTTTCCCCACGCTGCTGTTGCCGATGATGAGGATTTTGAACATGTAATCGAAGTTCTGGTCCGAGGATTCCTTCTGCCCATAGCGGGAGTCGGTAGCGGACGCCATCTGCAAGGCAGGGACACAGGAGAGGCCATGACAGGGATGGCAAACGCACCCGATGCCAGGCCCCGGTGCCACCGGTTTCCCACTGGGGCAGGCACGGTTTGATCCTATTTGGATTGGGAGCTGCCACCAACACGGGTGATTGGCCCCAAAGGACTCTGCAGGGCCAGGACCCATCACCCCCAATGCAGCCACCCCAAGAAGGTGCCTGCATCAAAGATGGGGTGCAGAGAACCCAGCAAAGGGGGGACCACAACCCTGGCAAAAGAGGGGGCGACACAACCGTGGCAAAAGGGGGACCATGACCCCAAGCAAAGAGGGGGGGAAACACAACCATGGCAAAAGGGGGTACACACGACCCTGGCAAAGTGGGGGGGACAACACCATAACCCTGGCAAAGGGGGTAGACACGACCCTGGCAAAGGGATGGACATGATCCTGGCAAAGAGGGACACCACGACCATGGCAAAGGGGGGGGGGGGGGGTGGTACCACGACCCCAGCAACGGGACTGCGGCTGCATTGAGGGCGCTGCAGCCTCTCCCGCATCTCCCCTGCAAAATGGCACCTGCAGCAGTGCCCGCACACGCCGCGCTCGGTGCTGCGGGAGCCGCCATGGGAGGTGCGGGGTGGTGGGGGGGGAGATGATGCTGGGATGCAGGGGATGGGTGGATGCGGGGATGCACGCCCCCCCCCCCCCAAATGCATCTTTCCCCCCCCCCAACACCGTTGCAGTCAGCTTCTCGCTGCTCCCCCCCTCCCCTTCAACCGGGTACCCCCCCCCCCGGTACCGGGGGGGGGGGTACCCGGTTGAAGGGGGGGGGGGCAGAAATGGGGGGGGGGGGGATGTCGCTCGCTCACCTCCACGCCGCCTCCTCCTGCAGCAACTGCAGAGCCCGGGTGACGTCGCGCTGGGGAGGAGAAGGGGCGTGGCGTATGTAAATGATGTCGCGACGTCACCGCCCGGGCCCCAAAGCGAAGCGCTGATTGGTGGTCAGCGCTCTGCGATGGACACGGAGCCGGGCGGGGTTGGTGGGCGCCGCCGGGGTTCCCCCCTTGCAGCGCGCAGTGGTGCGGTCCGGCGGCGCTTCGGCTGGGCCGCGGGGGGAACCATTCGCTGGGGGAGCGGGGGTGCAGGGCTTTCACAGCTTCCCCTGTCGCGATATGACGCCCTATCGCCACAGCTCCAACCCCAACACCCCCTTTCACGCCTGCAGCTTGATCCCCATCCCCAGACAGGGGTACCTGGCCGTGTACGCCAATGTCCTGCCCGAGCCTCGAGGGGATTAGAGGGAGGCAACATATGGCTGCTCCTCAGGGATGCGTCGAGGATGTCACAGCCTGTGCAAGGATGGAGCTGGACACCCTCAGGCTCTGCCTGGAGCCCGCTGGGTGCAGGGACATGGCCCTGAGCCTCCTCAGCATCACGGCACGACCGGGAGGCAGGGATGCATCCAGCCGCACTGCACCTCCCGCGGGCATGGGCTCCACCGCCCTCCTTGGTGCCTGGCTGATGCCGCCCCTCAGCCAAGCAAGGAGTGAAAAGGGTTTTTCCATCAGCTCCCGGCCCGCTCCCTGCCCCTGGGGCTGGATCTGGAGCTCTGGGAGCCTGGTTCCCATCAACCTGCCGGCGCCCAGCTCCGCTTCATCCGGAGACGGGAGGAGGGGGGATGCCGAGCACCCGCCTGCGAGACGGCGCTGGCACCGCTCCACCCGCCGGCTCCTGCGGCACCCAGCGCTGGGATCCAGCAGGGATGCGAGAGGAGCACACGGGAGCCGGGGGCCCCGGTGGGGCAGTGCCACGGGTGGGGACGTGTTTGCAGCCGTAAATCACCGTTGGGAGCGATGCGGAAGAGCGAGGGGAAGGGCTCAGAGCCGCGCCAAGCCGGCGGTTCAATATTTACCTTAACCCGTTGCGTTTGGCAGGGAGGAGCAAGCTTTTGTTCAAACACGGAGCAGCGGGGGGGCCCCCACACCCCTCCCTCGGTGCCTGGCAGGAAACGGGGCCGCCAACCACGCTGGGCATTGGCACTCCCAAGGCTCGTGTTCGGAAGGGAACAAACCAGGTTTAATCTCTGGGAAGTGAAGGAAGACCAAAAGGAACCTCAGGGGATGCCCCGGCCCCTGTGGAGACACAGAGGGGGGGGTCACAGCACCCGCTGGGGCCCCAAGTGCAAAGTCCAAAGGCAGCGTTTCGAGTGCTGATGGCAGAGCGGGACCGTGTCCTGACGTGAGTGCACCCGGGGAGGGGGGGCTTGTATGGAAACGTGAGCTACAAAAGGCTTGGAACGGTGAACCCGGCCCTGAATAAATAAACCACGGGCACCGGCACTCGGGCGTGCTGAGGATGCTGGCACCAGCACCCTTCATCCCCCTCGCTGGCCCTCCGTGCGGCTGTGTTGGGCCAGGGGCCGCCTAGAGAGAGGTCAAAACGCCTTTGGCCCCATGGAGGACCTCGTCCCCAGAGCCCTGTGAGCCTCCACGTCCCCACGGTGGGCTGGGGCTGGGGCACAGTGTTCCCAAGCCCTGTCTGAAGAGCACAGGGGCCTTTTCAGCAGAGTCCTTGTGCCCATCAGGACCCCCCCAAATGGGGACAAACTTTGGGTCCCTCCATGTCCCTGCCGTGCTGATGCTCTCACCGGGGCAGTGCCCAGTCCCACATCCCTGCGGCAGCGAGGGGGACCCACGGCCGGTGCCGCTACGTGCCCAGGGGCAGGAATGTGACGTTGCCCTCCGTGTCCAGGCACAGCCCCGCAGGCCCCGGCTCTGAGCACCCACTGCCACCGCTGTCCTTTGGCATCATCCCCTCCAGTGCCTGCCGGTTGTCCACATCCCTGGGGCAGGTGACAGGAGAGTCCGAGTCCCTAGGGCCGGGTGACAGGCACTTGATGTCAGCCGACCCCGAGTCATCTGTGGCTGGTGTCTTGGAGCCACTGTTCTCCTCCTCCAAGGGGCTCTCTGCGCCCTCCGGCTCCGTGTCCAGCTCCCCCTCCTCTTCCTCCTCCTCCTCCTCCTCCTCCAGCGTCAGCTCGAACTGGAACCTGTCGGTGCTGGCAGGGGATGCTCTGTGCCCCGCAGGTGGGGGGGACGGGCTGCGCGGGATCATGCTGTGGTACCATTCCCGGTTGTCCTCCAGCGTGTCCAGGAGCTCCTGCGCATCGGGGTGCACCAGGTCAGCCCACGTCTCCCACAGCGGGTGCGCAATGAAGTCAATGAAGCCCACCTGAAAGAAGGCAAAGCTGAGCCCTGAGCCCTGTGGAGCCCCCCCTGACCCCCCCCATGATGCTGCCCTTACCTGGGACTTCTCCACAGAGGCCGTGTGCTTGTCGCACATGGGGCTGATCTCCATGCCCTTCTCCCGCTCCTGGTCGCCTTGGCGGAAGAACTCCACCATGACGCGGTCGGTCCATTGGCGGTACAGCTCCAGCGGCTTGGTGGGGTTGCTGAGGTCGGCGCAATGCACCATGTTCTGCAGGACCTGGGGAAAGAGGGGCACAGACCTGAGAACATCGGCGCTGCTCAGCCTCGAGGGGAGAAGCTTCGTGGAGACCTCAGAGCAGCTTCCAGCGTGTGTGAAAGGGGCTACAAGGATGCTGGAGAAGGGCTCTTCATCAGGGACTGCAGTGATAGAGGACAAGGGGTGATGGGTTCAGACTGAAACAGGGGAAGTTCAGGTTGGAGATAAGGCAGAAGCTCTTCCCTGTGAGGGTGCTGAGGCGCTGGCACAGGGTGCCCAGAGAAGCTGTGGCTGCCCCATCCCTGGCAGTGTTCAAGGCCAGGTTGGACACAGGGGCTTGGAGCAAGCTGCTCCAGTGGAAGGGGTCCCTGCCCGTGGTTGAAGCTGGATGGGCTTTAAGGTCCCTTCCAACCCAACCCATTCCCTGATTCTATGACACAGCCACGGCATCACTTCAGAATCCTCTGTCCCCCAGGGCCACCCCCCTATGCCAGGAACCCTGTTGGCCATGGCCGATGGTGTTGGGAGATGGAGTGGCACCAAACAGGACGTCCCAGCAGTCCTGTCCAGAGCCAGGACCAGTGCCTGCAATGCCAGGAAGGGTTCCCTGCATCCCTGCACTCACCTGGATCCGGTCGGAGTAGTTGTCCAGCAGCAGCACCCCCAGGCTCGTCACCTTCTTTGTCTCCACCATTGTCTTCAGATCCGCCAGCAGATTCATGTGCTTGGACATGTCCGTGGCCAGCACCTGGATGGGACAAGTTGGGAACAGGGCTCAGCCTGACCCCCCACAACCCCCCCCAGCCCAGGGAGGTGGGGGTCAGGGTTCCCCATACCATGTCGATGACCATTTTGCGCAGCGACTGCCTCTGCTTCTTGCTCAGGTTCTGGAAGATGTCGCAGTTCTCCTCCTGGAGAAGCTTGAAGCCCACGGCCAGGTGATGGTTCTCCAGCACGGAGGCGTCGTTGTACATCAGCGCCAGCTCCGAGTCTGCAGGATGGCACCGGTCACCCCGGGCCAGCTGCTGGAAGCCAAGGTCCCCCTGTTCCCCCCCTCCCATCATCTCCATCCCTGTGCCCCAGCTCACTGGTGTTGATGAGGAACTGGTTGGAGACACCAGGGTGGTCAACATCATGGATGGCGCTGGCAAAGATAGCGGCCATGATCTCCAGGTCTGTAAAGACAGCCTAGGGATAGGGGGAAAAGGTGTTTCTGATGGGCTATGGCCCTGCAAGACACAGGCAGTGGCCTTGGGTGAGCAGGGCTCACCTCCAGAGCAGGCGTGGAGAGGAGGACATGGGTGGACTGAGCTACATCGGCGGCGTGGATGTTGTTGTGATAAGCCACGTCAGCGTGGTAATGGTCCTCCAGTGTCAGCATGTAGGTGATGAAGGTGTCAACAGGGATGCGGAAAGTCTTCATCAGGTCACGCTCCTGCAGGGAGGGCCAGGGGTTGGCTCATCCCCATCCGGGCACGGGGACGGGGCCATCCCGCTGGGATGCTCACCTGGAAGATGCTGTACATGAGGACCGTCAGCGGGCGGTTGCCCGAGTACTCGGCGACTTTGAACACGTTGAGCCCCCACTTGTTGGTGTCCTCCAGCTCCTGAGGAGCAGAGGGACAGGGGTCCATGTGGGGCCAGTGCCAGGCACCCCAGGGCCGGCCGGGTCACCCACCTTAGCCAGCAGCCCCTCCTGGTCCGTGCGCACCCCGAAGCGAGGGATGCCGGCAGCGGCCAGGCTGGAGCCGTGCGTGAGCTTCCGGACGCCGCTGATCTGGGACATGGGGCGCTTCCGACGCTCCTTCTCCTTGTCCTTGGCCAGCGCCGACGGGATCTCCACCTCGTGCTGCTTGTCTGGGCCGGCACAGGGGACCGTGAGCAAGACCGGGTTGGGGGGGAACCCAACACCAGGACCCTGCTGCCGGCAGAGGTGGCACCGAGGTGGGGGGGGACCTCACCCAGGAAGGTGCTGGAGATGTACTCGGAGACCTGGTTCCCGGAGCGGCTGGTCTCCGAGAGCTGCGTCAGCTCCCGGCTCAGCATCCTCTTGAACTGGGGGCAGCGGGCAGGGCTCAGCGGGCAGGCAGGACCCTGCTCCCCTCCCCGGGGGCTCTGTGGATGCTCACCTTGTTGGAGGCCATCTCGCCGACCGAGTGCCGTGTCTGCAGCGTCTCCAGCTGGTCCAGGCACCAATCCAGCTCCTCCAGGGTCTCCCGGGAGAGCTTCTGGTGGGCATCTTCTGCTGGGGACACCCATCAGCTTGGCACGGGGACCCGCCATGGGGACACACAGAGGCTACTGGCCACGGCATGTCCCTTGCCAAGACAGTGGATGGGAGCACACAGGGGGATGCAGGGAAGCAGCCAGGACCAGGGGCTAAGCTCAAGCATCCCTGGGTATGGGGCTCAGCCTCATCACACCACCCCCATCACACGCAGCGTGCCCCACTGGCCCCATGGGGTGAGAGCCAAGCCTGGGGCTCCCACGGGGCCCTGCTCATGCTGGGTTTTATTAATGGAAGGTTTGACGTCAACGGGAGCCTTCCCACCATGGGAGGAGCTGCCGAAAACCAGGCATGGATCCCAAAGGACAAAGCCACGGTGCAGGAGGGGCCTTGCTGCACCCCCAAGGGCCCAGCAGGACCCATCCACAGGGATACAGGGCCAGAGAGGTCACCACAGGAGCAGCATCCCCCCCTTCCCCGCCGGCACTCACCGGTGAGGCTGGCCTTGCTCCCGGAGGGCAGGCTGCTGCTCGATCCTCGCCTGTGGAACATGGTGGGGGGGCTCAGCAGACGGGACCCCCATGGCGGTCCCCCCCTTTGCCATGGGTCAGAGTCTGTCCCCGTCCCTCCCCCCAGGCAAGACCCTCACCCTCCCCATCCTGTGGCCAACTCACTTGATGCCAGCGTGGTCCTGCAGGTGGGTCAGGTTGCTTCGGACCGTGCGGAGACTGGCCAGGACCTGGGGGGGGGGGGGGGGGCGAGAGGGAGCTGGGGCCGGGCAGACCCCCCCCAGGACCCCAACCCCAGTGCTGGGCACAAGGGCCCCGTCCCCTCTTCAGGAGGGCACGGGGGCAGCACCCACCTGTGCGAAGGGAGTGACAATCATGTCTTCTCCATGCCTGCGGGAGCAAAGGGAGCGTGAGCAGCAGGGAGGGCACTGGGGGGGTGCCGGGGACCGGGGCAGGGGGGTCGGGACACTCACAGGTCGCTGGCGATGGAGGAGTTGCGGGACATGGCTTTTGGGGACAGGTCGTAGTCGCTGTCGGAGCGGTACAGGAAGGACTCGCGGCGCTGGCCATGGCAGAAGGTGCCTTGGAGGACCAGCCCCGCACCAGGGCTGGCCTGGGGGTCCAGCACGGCCCGGCCGGGGGGGCCATTCTCCAGGTCAAAGCTGCAGGGGGAGAGGGGATGAGGCTGGAGTGGAACGGGTGGCCCAGGGACCTCAGCCCATGGGCACAGCTCGGCAGATGCCACCCGGTCCCCATCCTCTTCGTGGTGCCTCCTGCGGTGACACCAGTCACTGCCCAGCCCGGCCCTGCCGGCTCCTTCACCCCAATGCTGAGAACGGGCACAGCTCAGTGCATGTGGAGCCCCACATCCCCAGTGCGGGCTTAGCAAAGGCAGGGTTGTCCCATGGCACCCAGGTCGTGATGCCCCTGGCTCCAGAGACCCTGGGAAGAGCCAGCTCCTGCCTGTCCCCAGCACCATGGGTCCCGATTGTCCTAAGTCCTTGAAAGCCCTAAAGCCTCCATCCAGCCTGGCTCAGGGTGCCGCGTCCCATGGCGGGGACAGAGTCCAAGCCACGGCACGGAGCCAAAGGATGTCAAACGACAGCAACCGCTGGGGAAACCAAGCCCTGGCCCTTGGGGACACCCCAACCAGAGCCACCAGGCAGCCACGCGGGTCTGGGGGGGGTACAAGGGACATGGGGACAGGGACAGTGGCGCCGCCATGGTGGCTGTGGCTGCTTCACCCCCCTCCTCCTGCTCCATCAGCACTGGGGTCATGGGAAAGGCTGCAGGAGGGACACAGTCTTCCCCCCCCCGCCGCCATCACCATGGGGACAGGGACATGGGACCCCAGCAGAGCACTGGGTGAACTGGGGGAGCTCATGGGGCCACCCCGTCCCCCCCGCACCGCCGGGTGCCCAGCACCTACCCGATGCAGGAGTGCCTGCGGGATGGGCACCGGCTGCCCGGCTGCATCGCCCCGGTGCCCGCGGCGCGGCCGTCCCCGGCACTGGCAGCACCGGGCAGGCACCGGCTGTGCCACCCCGCAGCCCCTTGTTTTCCTGCCTCGGCCTCGCGTCCCCGATGGTACCGGGGACACAAAGCCGCATTGTGGCTCCGACGGCTGATGTCTATGTCTGGGTCCAGGCCGGTGACAGCCCCGAGCCCCCGGGGTGGGCAGGGGGGGACACGAGTCCCCACACCGGGGCTGATGCCGAGTGGAACCCCCTTGTTTCCGTGACAGGATGAATACCGGCCGTGCGGGGCCGGGGGGGGGGCGGGGGCTGCTATAAATAGGTGCTATTGCTGCTGAGGAGGGATCGGCTGATCCCCACAGCGCCCACACAAGTGGGGCTGGCACCCACCAGGACCTCAGGGTGCGGGCAGAGGGGCACCCCAAAACCACCCCTATGTAGCCCCATGGTGGGGAGGGCAGCGAGGTGCCCGCTTGTGCCGTGGGGGCTGCATTGGTGCTTTGCTGTGCAGGATAAAGCCGCTTTTCTCTCCCCATTACGCCCCCCGCCCCGTGCCATGGAGCAGACGCCTGTCACCCGCAGGGTCCCTGCGTGCCCATCACTGCAATGAGTGTGCCCGTGCTCAGCCACTCTCCACCAACGCCCCCCCCCCCCCCCGGCTCAGCCACAGGGACCCCCCCCCGCTGTCCCCTGCTTGTGCCCCACAAGCGGCTCCACAGCCTTGGGACTTGCCACAGCATTGGGGGGAAGGGGGGGGGGGGGGGTCCAACATTGACCCCATCCCAGCAAGTACAAACCTGGAGCTTCCTCCTGCCCTTTGCCGGGGACCCACCAGCGTTTCCCCCCCCCCGCCCCGTCCTTACCAGAGGGGATGCGCCACGGTGAAGCGCCGCTGCAGGCGGATGCTCTGGTTCATGCGGAGCTTCCTCCAGAGCACGGGGGAGTTGAGGGGGGGGGACGCGGCGGGCGAAGCCCCCGGTGAGCGGGGCGGGGGGGGCAGCATGGCCCGGCACAGGGACCCCTCGGGGCGGCGCCGGTGCGGAGCAGGAAGCGCGCGGCCGCCCCAGCCCCGGCCCCGGGAAAGTTTCCATTCCCTCCCCCCCCCCGGGAAATCAAACAAGCGCCTGGCTCCGGAGAGAGCAGCGCGATCCCCCCCCCCTCACCCCCGGTGTCTGGTCCCCGGTGCGCGGGCACGTGGCCCCTCGCTGGCCCCGGGCCACCCCCGTGTCCCGAAAGGGCAGCGGTGCTGTGCCCGCGCACCGGGGACAGCGGAGCCCCCCCCCTCACCCCGAGCGAGCCAAGGGACAGACCCAGCGGTGCCAACCAGGGACGGGGCTGAGGCCGGAGCATCCCCGGACACGCGGTGGGGCTGTGCCGCTGTGGGAGCCAGGAGCGCCTCGATGCCTGCTGAGCCCCGTTCTGAGACAGGGAGCAGCAGGATGAGGCCGGCCCCGCTGGATAGATCCCGGCTGTTCCCGACGGACACAAAAATATCCAGCAGCTGGCAGGGACTCAGGAGGGACGGCAACGCCCCCCCCCCCCCCCCCTTCCTCCCCTGATAACAGCACGGCAGGGACCCCGAAAACCACGGGATAGGGGTGGAAGGATCCCCAGAGATCATGGGGACATCAGGGCAGGGGGCCGGGGGCAGAGCTGCCCTCCCAGCCCCTGGCACATCAGGACAACCAGTGCCCGTCCCCAGGACACCCAGTCCCTGTCCCCTCCGGGCTCGGCTGTCCCCATCGCACACGTGTCTGCGGCGAGTGACACCGGAGCCCCGTCCGCCGGCTGTGCCAGCCCCGTGCTGTCCCCACAAGCCGGGCTGGGACGGGCACGGAGGAGGGGAACGGCCCAAAAATAACCCTGCAGCGGGGCCGGAGCCACAGCGGGAGGGCAGGGACCAAGGTCACCCCCGGGCAGGCTGGCAGCCGGCTGGGACACGGGATGGGAACAGGGAAGGGGGGAACGGAGAGAGGGGTTGAGGACAGGGATGGGGACAGGGATGGGTGATGGAGACAGCTGGGATGGGGATGGAGGGGACTGTAACACAGACAGGGATGGAAAGCACTAGGACAGGGGATGGGGACAGGGATGGGTGATGGAGACAGCTGGGATGGGGATGGAGGGGACTGTAACACAGACAGGGATGGAAAGCACTAGGACAGGGGATGAGGGTAGGGATGGGTGGTGGGGTAAAGGGGATGGGGCAGATGGAGACGGAGGGGATGGGAATGGGGACAGGGATGGAGGCGATCGGGACAGATCGGGGCCGGAGCAGCAGGGACGGCAATGGCAGGGTCTGTCCTATGCCGGCAGCTGGCACCGGGCTCTCTGCCGGTGCCGGTGCCCCGGTGCCGCTGTCCGCCCGCCGGTGCTGAAACCGGGAGCGGCACCGACGGCAGCGCCCTGCCCGGTAACCCCATCCCGGTGCCACCGGGGCAAGCAAACACCCCCCCCCACACACCCCGCCCCGTTCCGCTCTTACCGGGGGGGTTCGGACTCGTCGCCGCTGCTGGGGCCGCTCTCCTCGATGGTGAAAACCACCCGGGAGCCCTCGGGCTGGGGGCCGCGGGCCGCGTCCGCCAAGCGGCAGCCCAACGGCGGCAGCAACGGGCTCCCGGAGAACCGCCGGCGGACGGCGCCCAGCGCCGCTCCCGACGGGGCGGCATCGGCGGCGTCGCGGCAGCGCTGTGGAGAAGCAGGGCAGCGGTGAGGGACGCGGGTCCCGGTACCCGCTGTCCGTGTGTGTCCCCCCTCCGCGGAACGGGGGTCCCTGCCCCGTGGCCTCCCTCCACGCCGCCGTTACCGGGCGCCGGTAGCACGCGGGTGCCCCCTGCCGGGCACGGTGCCGCGCTGCACCCCGCGGTTACCGGGGGTGGGGGCACTGCCGGTGCACCGGCAGCGATGCCCGCAGTGCACGGAGCCGCAGAGACATCCCCCCCCCCCCCGCCACTGTCGCCAATGGAGGGGACCACCCCCCCCCCCCCCATGAGACCCCGCCTGAAACCCCCCCGGAGCCGGCGCGCAGTTACGGAGGTGAATAATAATTAACCGCCCATTAAGGGGATAATTAACTCCGCTGAGCGCCGCCGGCCCGGTTATTGCTCCCCGGGGGCCCGGCGCTGGGACGCTCGTACCGGGGACACCCCCTTCCCCCCGGTCCCGGTTTCGGTCCCGGTCTCACCTCCGCGCCGAGGAAGGGCAGCGCCGTCCGGCTCCGTCGCATCGCGGTCCCTGAGGAGGGGGGAGCTCAGGGAGCGGCCGCCGCCGGTGGGGCGGGGGGGGGGGGGGGTGTCGGCGGCGGGACCCGGCTGGGACCGGGACACCCGCGGGTTCCTCCTGCCCGTGATTTGTGGGCACCGGCGCTCGGCCACTGCCCGAGCTCGGGCCCCGCTTGGGGTTTCAGGTGCCCCCAAGGGCCGTCGGGGGCCGTCGGGCCGAGGCCAGGGGGTAGCCTCCGTTCTGCGGCACCCACCGAAGCCATGGACCCGCTGGTGCCTCGTTAACAATCAGCCACGGGCACCCGTTACCCGCTGTCTGTGCGGAACCGGGGCGCACCGGGGTTGACTTATGGACACCGCCCCCCGCCCCGTAGTACTGAGCCCCCCAAGCCCTGACCAGCACCCGCAGCACCCTCAGCCCAAACCCAGGGGATGCCGGGTCCCGGTGTGAGGGTCCCCCCCTGCCGCCTGCCCCCGGCCCCTCGCCCGCAGCCCCTTACCGGCGCCCGGTCCTCGCCGCGGCCCCGCCGAGTGCAGCGGAGCAGAAGGAAGGCGATGTGCGTGCCTGGCCGCGCGCTCCCTCCCATCCCATCCCACCGCGCCCGGGGGGGGGGGCTGCGTGGCCCCCAGCACCCAGCGCAGCACCGCACCCACCCCGTGGGCTTCAGCCTGGGGGGGGGGAACCCCAAAAGCGGTCGAGGCCTCCCCCCGGGACCGGGCTTTGTCCCTGGGGATGGAGCAGAGCAGAGGGGAAACCAGAGCCAAGGCAGCAGCTTCTTTATTGAGCAGCGGGGGGGTCACCTGGGTTGCTCTAGGAAAGAGAGACAAACAGTGGGGTGAGTGCCCGTAGCACGGCCCCCACTGCCCCCCCCCCCCCCGGTCCCTCCCGCACCATGGGCACCTCGTCCAAGTGTTGGAATCGGGGGGTCCTGCGCCGGGACAGCCGCACCAGCAGCACCGCTGCGCCCCCCACCAGCAGGCAGATGAAGAGGCAGATGATGGTGACCACGGCAGGGCTGGGTTTGGTGGGGGGCTGCGCTGTGGGGTGGAAATGGGCACCCCGTTACCCCCCATAGCATTGCCAAGCCTTGTGCCCAAGCACCACAGGGGGTCTTGGGGTGAGAGGAGCTCAGAACTGGCTCCAGCTCCCACTACCAGCACTGGTCCCACCCCTCACAGCCCCAGAACCCGGCTCCCACATCACCTCCAGGGTTAGGGATAGGGTCCGAGGAGGATGGGGCAGCCCAGGGGGGCTCTGGGCTCCCCCAGGGACCAGCACCCCTGAGCCCCCCTGCCCCATGGTGAGCAGGGAGTTTAGGGGGTCCCAGGGCTGCTGCTGTGCCCATGGGCACAGGTCTGGGGGTTCCCTGCCTGCACAGTGCCCCCCCCGGCCTGGCTCTCACCGGAGCTGCCAACCACGGCGCTGGTGCCCATGGCTGGTGCCATTCTGGTGCTGGTGGGACCGGGGCTCACTGTGGGTGAGCTGGGAGCAGGAGGGGGCTTGGAGGACCCAGGTGAGGATGGGGCTGGTGCTGCCGTGGAGCTGGGGGGATGTCCTGTGGCCGCAGAGCTGGGCACGGCTGGGGGGGATGGAGACGGTGCCGTGGTCACACTCGATGGAGATGTTGCTTCCACCGAGCCCGGTGTCCTGGATGGAGATGGTGCCATGGCCGTGCTGGATTGAGACGTTGCTTCCACCAATCCCGGTGTCCTGGATGGAGACGGTGCTGTGGTTGTGTTGGATGGGTTTGTCAGAGCTCCTGGTGATCCCGTTATCCCAGAGGGAGACGATGCTGTGGCTGGGTGGGATGAAGATGTTGGTGCTGCTGGCTCTGACATTGCAGCTGTGTCGGAAAAAGGTGCCTTAAGCACCATTGAGGCCGGTGTGCTGGATGGGGACACTGTGGTGCCTGGGTTGGGAGGAGGTGGTGTAGATGCTGCTGCTTTGCTGGTTGGAGACACATCGGCCGTCCCCGTGTCAGAGCCAGATGGAGACACATCGGGTGTCCCCAGGCTGGTGGCTGTGACTGAACTGGATGGGGACGGTGACACTCCTGTCTCTGAACCGGTACCGTGGCCATGGGCTGTATCTAGAGCATGGAGGAGAGACCTGGTCAGCAAGGACACAGAGGGGACCAGAAAACCGGGATTTGGCCAATAGCAGATCCCAGAAACCCCGGGTAAGGAAGAGCCTTGTCCCAAGCCATCCTGGCACAGGCACAGCGCCGCTGGGGACAAACCTGTGGCAGTGGTAGGCATGTGCCATGGCACAGGGACATGTGCCAGCCGGGCCCCTGTGGCACACACTGGAGACATCGGAGCTGTGGCCACGTGGGACATGGCAGCGTTTGCTGGGCAGTGCTTTTACCTGCCTTACCCTGTTTGCACAAGGGGAGGAGCAGGGCCAGCCTGGCCCCACGGCACAGCCAGCACCCAGCGTGCCCGGTGCTGGGGGTCCCCACAGCCACCAGACCCACCCGGATGGGCCATTCCCATGCGCTGCCATGGCAGCAAATGCCATCGCCAAGCGCTCAGCGTTGGGGGGCAGCTTCTGAGCTGGGATAAGTGCAAAGAGGCACCTCAGGGTACAGCAGGGATGCTGGGGGTCCAGGCTGGAAACAGGGGGCCCACAGCAGCACAGGCACCAGAGCCCCCAGGGGGGTACTGGAGCATCCCCACCCCCGTGAGCCGGTTTGGCAGCACCGGAGCCGCATCCTGCCCTGGGTGCTGCCAGCCACAGGTGACCAGTCCCCAAAAGGGGCTCCTGGGACCCCCGGGGTGTGCGTGCAACGCCCTCCCCCCCCCGTGCCCCCGGTGCCATGGACACCTCCGCAGGGCTGGATGCGGCCCCACCGAGCAGGGCAGGACCCCCCAGTAACCCCATTCTTGTCCCTCCCCAGTGCTGCAGGAACACGGAGCCCCCGCCCCCGGTGCCACCGGCGCACACAGCCCCCACCGGGACCCCCATCCCCGGTACCTGCGGCCAGCAGGGCAGCGGCGCAGCAGAGCAGCAGGCGCAGCGCGCTCCGGGCCATGCCGCTGCACCGGGCACCACCGGCACCGCGCTGCCGCCTTTATCCGCCCCGCCCGTGGCGCCTCCTGCTGGCAGCGCAGCGCAGCGCAGGGACTTCCCCCCCCGCCCCGGACCGGGAGCGCATCCCGAGCACCGGGAGCACATCCCGAGCACCGGGAGCCAGCGCTGCCTGCAGCGGCCCGGGAGGGGGGGGATATGGGAGATGTGGGGACAAAGGGACCCGGGCACACGGGGACAAAGGGATGTGGGGACACGGAGTGCAGGAACATGGGCATGTTGGGACATGGGGACCTGGGCACGCAGGGATCTGAGGTGTGAGGGATGTGGTGACCTGGGGACGCGGCCATGTGAGGACACGGGGACACCAGACCCGGTGCTGGAGGCAGCCGCGGGGCTGCACCGAGCCTGCGGCCGCGCCGTCCATCCCCACACATCCGGGGCGCAGCGCAGCCATGTTCCGCGTGGCGGGGGAGCAGCTTCCTCCGGGAGGCCAAACCCGGCCGCCACCACCCCGAGTAGGGGCCCGGTGCCCCAAGGACCGCGGCGATCCCTGGGTGCTGCCCCATGGGATGGAGCCGGGACCAGGCCCCGCAGGTGGGGGACGAGAGGAGGAGCAATGGAGGTGCCAGGAAGCCAAGGCGGTTGCCAAAGCCCAGGGAGGAGTCGCGGAGGCTCAACCCCAGTGGGGCCCAGGCGGGTGTTGCGGGGTGACCCCGAGGTGCCAGGGCAAGGGGGTCGGACCCCCCCATGGAGGCACCAGCAGCCCCAAGGGGTCCCTCAGCTGGGGCAGCCACAGCAGCCAGGCTCCCCTCACCTCCCCTTCCATAGGGACTACCCCAGAACACCCCCAAGTGAGCCCAAACAACCCC